>NC_049173.1:7649340-7961834 GCF_009769625.2 Cygnus olor | reverse complement strand
CAGGAGCTGTGAAGATGCAGTGGCACAGGTGCCAGCCCACCCTAGCAACTGAGTGTTTGCCCAGGGATCTTAGACAGCTTGTCTGCTGGTGACTAACACCCTGGCAAGTCCTGCACTGCACTCTGTACTGCTATTGTAACCCCTGCCAGCTCGGTGAAACAAGACCACATCAGCTATCAGCTGCTGCAGTTGCTCAAATTCATGTCAGCACCGCTCCAGAGAGGTCTCAGCCTACCCAAGGTTCTTGGAGAGAGATCTGTTAGGGACTCACGAAGACTTCAGAGTGTGTGACACCAATACCTTGAGCACTGGGAGGTTTACGACAGAAGTCCTGTAGCACCTGCTGCACACCTAAAGGGTGAGAGGTTAGAATGGAGCAGCAGAGAGCGCTGTGTAAGCCCTACTAATCCCCACAGCAAGAGGTTAGGGGTCTTCCTATCAGCTGCAGTCCCTGTACAACCACTACTACCCTTTGCTCTATACTTCCACAATCTGTGGGCCCATTCAGGGCTGGGTGGCATTTAGGCCACGTTGCGTTCAGTGCTGCACATTTTAAGGCATGTGAAACTCATTTCCAGGGACTTTTCAGTTTAAGTTTATATTCCAGACATCTACTGGAATCATAGAAAAAAAAAAAAAAAGGTTGGAAATGGCTTCTGCTGGACTCTGCTGCAATCTTCTGCTCAGTGAAAGGGTGGGTTTCTCCAGGCCTCATCTAGCTGAGCTCTGAGATCTTCCAAGATTAGAAATTGTATGCACTTTGTGGTCAACTTGCTCCAGTGCTTGACAGCCCCCACTATGAAGAACTTTCTTCCTTATGTCTATCTAAACCGCCTCCCATCCAGTCCCAAGGATTTGTATATGTCCAGTTTATCTAAGTCACCCCAGCATGATCATCTTCCCCTGCGGGTAGTATCTTTCTGTTCCAAACTCGGCCACTAGACATAGATAATGGGAGCAGACTCCACCAGTAAAGACAAAGAAAATACTGAGAACCTCAGACTTTTCTGTGTCCTTCATCACTAGATCACCTGCCCCATTCAGCAGTGGACCCACATTTTCTTGGTCTTCCTTTCACTACTAACATGCCCATAGAAACCCTTCCTGTTGCTCTTCATATTTGTACTGGTTTCAACTGTAGCCAAGCCTTGGCCTTCTTAATCCCGTTCTTACATACCTGGGTAGCTCTATACTGCTCCTTGATTGACTGTGTTTGTTTCCACCTCTTACACGTTTTATTTCTGTGTTTGAACTCAGTCGGTAGTTCTGTACACCCAAGCTGGTCTCATGCACTACCTGCTTAGCAGCAGTGTGGACCATAGGTGGGGTTTGAGAAGGCAGTTCTTGAAGACAGACTAACCCTCCATATCCTTTTACTCTTCACAGCAATGTGCCAAGGGATGTTGCTTATCGGTTCCCTGAACAAGCCAGTCTGCTCTCCTGGATCTCAGGGTCATTGTTCTGCTACACAACTCTCTCCCCTTTCACACAATCTTAAATTCTGCCATTTCTAGGTCTCTCCATGGCTACCATTGACCATCACAACCCCTACCATTTCTTCCTTGCTTGTGAGTAGTGAATCCATCAGGACACCTTTCTACTCAGCCTGTCCAGCACCTGTATCAGGAAATCGTCCCCAACCTACTCCAGAAACCTGAATTACTTGTGCCCTACTGCTTCCTGCCCAGCAGATGTCACATTGGTTAATATCTCCCATAAAAGTCAGGGCTTGAAACTGTGACATTCTTCCACGTGTCTAAAGAGGTTTCATCTGTTTTGTCTTCTTGACTGTGTGATCTGCAGTAGATGCCTACCACAATGTTACCTGTGTTGGCCCTTCCTTTGATTCTGTTCCATAAACTTCTGACCAGTCCATCACACAGTCCATAGCAGAACTTCATGCATCTGAGCTGCTCCTGTCTGTGCAGAGCACAACTGTCTCACACATCTCACCTGCCTCCTTCCTAAAAAGCACATATCACAGCCCTTCAGGTGTGAGAGCTCTTAGAGCTTCTGAATACAAAGGAGCAATGGGTGGGTCAATTCCCTGCCTATCCAGGTCTGCACTACTCTGTCTCCCAATCCAATCAATACAGAGATCTGGGCACTGTCTTAAGGTGACCTGCTATGAACACCTAAATTAGATGTTGCTCATCCGTCTCTTGATTATTACACTGAAAAATGTTAATAGCAGCCTTTGGGCAAGTCTTTAATCCACAATCCCCACACATCTCATTACAGTCGGAAACACATCATGCACACCCTTCCAGGTTCAGTAGAAGGAATAACCACCCTCTTATAATGTAGTAAAGACAGTTGAACAGTGGAAGCCCTCTCCCAGAGATCTAGTTTCCATGGCAGGACTTGGCAAACTCAGGAACTGCTGTGCTTGCCCAGACGTGGTCATGGCCGACGTGCCTGGGTTGGCTTGGTACAGGAGAGGGAAAAGTAAGGAGCAATGTAGAGAGGGACTCTCTTGAGGTCAGACTTGTCAGAACCAACAGTCTTGGGAATGTTGTACAGAAACTATTCATTTGTGTTTGTTTCTACTGCATTCAAAGAAAGGGAAAAAAGACTGTGTTTATCTTTCTGTAAATAACACAGAACACACCAAGGAATAGACTGCATTCATATTATCACATCTCTTCCAAACAGAAAGGCTGCAACAGATGACAGTATATTTACAGCCTGTTCTTTCAACCTTTCTCACATGGAAGAAGAGCTAGGGTAAGAATATCTTCACATTCTGTGAATTGCAGTTTGTTTTATTTTTGCTGCAAGCTGTAAAAATCTCACTGCAAACATTTATACTGTAGTTTGAGCCACAAGAGCTGTAGCTGGTACATGGCACTTCCAGATCAGTTTGTCTACAAGATGCAGACTTCAGTCCTACCCAGCGCAGGAACACATACCACCACCATTTGGAAACCTTTCTTAAGGAAATCCAGACTGACAACTTCTCTTCCTGCTGCAAATCACTGCCTGGTTCAGTTTCCAGTCTGACTGCTGCTCTCTTTCCCCCAGCACACCTAGAGGTAAAAAGGCATCACAAGCATCATGCCCATCCCCTGCTGAGGAGCACCTGAGGTGATGGTGTCAGCTCTCCATACCAAGGAGCTGCTATTGGTTCTCCTTGCCTGGTTGGTAGGTGCAGTTTGGCTTTGAGAGGCCAGGGAAGATGAGCAAACACGAGCAGTGAGAAGCCTCTTTAGGGTTCTGTCAAGGATTCATGGACTGTTTTGTCTAGGTGAGAGGGAAAAGAAGGCAGACTGAAAAATATTCCCCACCTGCCCAAGGCAGAGGATCAGGAAACATGTTGGCATCTTTCACCACTGCAGTACCAGGCAACGAAAAGCCACATTTCCAAAGGCATGTGTTAGTCTCCTGATTTCATTGGAGCGTAACACTGCTAAAATGTTCGTATGAATCCAAGCAAAAATGGACAGAACCTGTTATTTGCTGACCAAGTGCTGATTTTGGCATGTCTTTCTTGCACAGGAAAATGGGCAGGCTCAGACTGCCTGTTCCCTGTGTATCAGATGCTGTCCCTAACAGGACAAGACAAACAGGATGGAACCGGAGGGACCACAGACAAGGAACCTGCAAGAGCTCCAGGCCCTGCCATGCTCACAGAGAGCTTGCTGAGCCCCGTAGCCCTGCTGCTGTGTGAGTGCTGCCTTCATAGCTTACTGCTCCAAACCCCTCTGCAACACAAGTAGAATGGACCTGAGCTACTTGGCTTCTTTCCATACCTCAGGACACCCTTAATGGTCACCCCACGTCTTGATGGCTCCCCTTGCTGCACTGCCATCGCTGTCTCAGGCCCGAAGCCTGAAACCAACAAAGGCAGAGTTTCCTTAATTAACCATCAGGCAGATTTTTTTTTCTCTGTCTCTTTTTCCATCTCTAAGTTGCGACATTTCCTGCCAACTTGCTGCTTGGCATGAATTTCTACAACAGAGCAATATAACTTCTGAAAATAGACACTTACACTGGAAAGCCTGACACACCCTCAATGGAGCCTATGAGTGGCAGAGCCATAATCAAAAGCCAGTCAAGACACTAGGCCATGCTAGCAGCACTCAATTAAAGCTCTGAGCAAATCAGCCCTAAGAGAAGAAAGTAAATGGGGGCTCAATAAATGCTGTTGCACAGAGCCCCCAGGCTCTTTTCATCACTCCAAGGCATTTGAGTTTGTACTCTTCACAGTAACCCTAGCTTGGGCAAGTTATTCTGATATCGCTGGCATGTTCAGAATCCCTTTAAAAAGAAAAATTCATGGAAACGGCCAACTGCTGTGATTTCCTAATATGAAACTGCATGCAAAGCCTATGGAAATAAAAGCCGGTAGATGTATGAGACACTTGTGAGCACTGCCTCTCATTAACAAGGGTGGGTTTTCCAGAGTAAAATTCTCCAGGGCCAAATAACAGGAGACTGATAAATAAAGCTTGTCAAGTGCCCTTTCTGACTCACTCTCTCCTGCTGGAAGGATGACTCACTGTCATGTGTGAAAGGCTGCCAGGTCTTGCTTACATGCTGAAACAAGCATGGCTTGTCCGTGTTAGACGTACATTGCTTCAGAAGCAGCAGACACTCAACACCGAGAAGGCAGACCTGGAAAGGGCTCTGCTGACTAAAGGATCTGAACTTCAAGGTATTTCTCAGTCCTTTCTGGAAAGTTCAAGGATGTTGTTAGATTACCACAGGAAGCATAGGCCCAAAGCCATGGCTGATGGCTTGCCTTACTATCACAGTGTCTTCAAACTAGAACTCACCAGGGCCATCAGATTTTACCCAGAGTGAGCCTGAGGGCATGTTACAGGTGCAGACAGAAGTAACTGAGCTGCCTTTTGTCCAAGGAAAAGAGTTTGCAAGAGCAGCCAGTCACTTGTTGTTCTCCATCTCATGGTGAGGAAGTATCCCAATGGGGCCACTCCTCTTAAGGAGACTGTGAGGAGCCTCCCTTGAACCTGGAAAGGGACAAGCATATCATGTTGAGCATCATCTCTCAGTCTGAGTAGCTCATCAACTGCTTTTGATCACCGCTGGTAGCTGCTCAGTGCTTCCTCCTCCCTGCAGTGACACAGACCTTGCAGGTAGGTGACACTGCACAAAAAGCTCATTCACGTCTAGGACCTCTGCTGCCTACGTGAGTGTCTGCTCCACCCTCTGGTCTTCTGTCCTCCTGCGGCTGCCCCAGGCCCACCACAAGCCAAGTGTGTAACTCCATGAAATCTCTGCCCCAGGCACTGCAGGGGCTTGTTCACAGATCCCAGTTATTAGCAAGTACCACAGACTGCACTGCCCTGTAGGACCGAGGTGACAAAGAATACCTTTCCCTCATACTCTTTTCTAAGGCCCTGTACTATGCCTGTCTGCTTGGACATGACAAAGCAAGATGCTTTTGCAAGGATTAGTGTCCTGGGATGTCAATCCACAGATCAGAGAGGGGACAGTGTCACACTTTGAGAGACAAAACACTGCCCAGCCTTTAGCTTATAGAGATCTCCTAATGCGGAAACCAAAAGGTTTCTCCCAAGATCATGAGAAGGAAGCTGTGATGTAGTCTCCCTTAGCTCCAGGTATTGGCCAACATCTTGCTGCATCATTCAGTAGAGAAACTGTTGCTGCAGGGCAGTGATACCACAAATGCCTCTTGAGTGTCCAGCCAGGTATGTACCATGCAGGATTCGCTCGTGCAGCCTGGAAAAACAGTTGCACAAGCTTTGGCCCAACTGAGCCCTCAGGAAACCTGCAACTAAAACACCATCTCAAAGTCTTGCCACCATTTTTCAAACCATATGAGCACTAATCTGCCTGCCCAAAATCAAAGCAAATGTGTAACCTAGAAATGTTAGTTTTGAACTCCACATCATGTCTATGAAGAAGACATAGCAGTATCACACACAGTTTTAAATTAATATTTTTATGTATTTTTCCTTCAGGAGAGAATGTGTTTTCTGCCCCACAAAATTTCTAAGAGATTATTTTTAAATATTTTTGCTTTGTACAAGAACAGATGTCTATTGAAAAGCTTGAGAGAGAAACTGCAGGCCACAGCTCATCCCATGATAAAAGGACTCACCTGACACATGGAAAACAAGCCTAGGCCACAATGCCACTTAGGTGTTAAAATAACATGTGCCAGCCTAAGTGAAGAGACTAAATAATAGCTGTGAGTCTGCAGTTCAGATGTCTGTCTCAATAAGGTGGTGCAAGAACATCTCACGTAAGTGACCTAGTCCCTGGACTATTGGTAACTGCAGAAGTTCCTCACGATAATTTCAGTGCAAACCTTCATCCTTTTAAAGACTGACCCACACATTGCAAGGGAAAATTGTGCTGTTATTTTTATCTAGCAGAAATGTATTGCACTGAAAAACTTCCAAACCATCACTGATGCAGCAAACTTCTAAAAATGCTGAAAATATTACCTCTCCGCTTTTCTTTCACTTTTTAATCATCCATTATTTTTCATTGATTCTTATTGACTGTGCAAAGGCCAGGATTTCATCCTAAATTTTCCTCCTGATGCTAATGATTAGCACAGATATTTAGTCTTGTAGGTAAAGTGATACATGATTTCTTATCATGAATGCATTATGCTTCAAGATATTGACAACCCAGCTGCATATTTTGATTTTGAACTTCTAAGATTTGCTTTTCCAATCATGTAAAATCAGTGATAAAAATAATATTATATAATTAAAAAAAAAATGCAAGTTAATAGATATCTTAAAAAACAGCATTCCACTTTGCAATACTCTTTTCACAATGAACCATAAATTAGTCTACCATTATCTGAGAACAAAATGAGAGATGATTGAAATCAAAAAAGGATTAAACTATATATTAAAGATTCAAGAGTAACTTCCTTTAAACGTACAATTCCAGAAGCTTTTCATCTATAGCAAGTCCTGTCTACTGATTACTTTGCTAACCCTATAGAAAAAGAGGGTTGACGTTAAAATCAATAATCATATTCATCTGCGGGTGTCAAAGCACTTCCCAAAATAAGTCATTAAAATAGTCTTCTCAGAAATGGTGCAATGAAAGCACTAAGATGAAAGAGGAATAGTTAGTGACAGAACCAGGAATTACAGGCCAGTTCTTCAGTCACCCAGTACAGATCCTTGTGTGCAAAACTACCCCACTTCTGACAAATGATTTTGGCTTTTTAATCTGCAATTTCCAAATTATTTACTTAGCAATATGAAATTATGCCACTCAATGAAAGCAGATACCACTTCTGCTAGATGCTCTGATTACAATCATCTTCTGCCATTGCTTTTGAGAATACAGCACTCTCACTACTAAGCCTGTTTTGGGGGCTTCACAGAGGTGGCAGATTCAGGCCATTTGTCAGGACAGAGGAACAACTCCTCTGTCTTCCATGTTCTTGTTCTTGTTCTTGTTCGTCCTCCTCCATCGCCCCGTCAGACTTGAGCATACAGGAATTTAACTCACTACAGTGAGCTCCAATGATGCCCACCCTGTTAGAAAACATGGTGTTAATATGCTTGACATAATGAAGCAGAGGAAAATAGGAGAAAGGGGGAATAACCTGTAGTATTTAGAAGGTAAACCGGCAAGGAACATTGCCTCCTTTAGCTGGACTGTGAGTAACACCCACTATGCCAAGATTATCTGCTTCCTCCAGGGAAGAACAAATAGCCACACTTAGACACTCAGCACCTTGCATACCATGTCATGTTTCTGTCTCGAGCATGCATGCACACAACATGAATTGCATATGTCCAAGTGAAACTTAGCACTTCCTGGAAAGGTTGGCCTTATTGCACATGAATTACCGTGCTTAAGTTATAACACCAAGATGCTTAGGGGGCACCCAACTTCCAAAGCATGCACAAAACAATTACATGTGCATTTGTAGCAAATTTCACTTTCTGGGGAAATACTGGACATGTGTTGTGGATAGGTCTGACAATTTTGCATGTAGAGTGTTGTAGCATTCATTAGATTGCCAGAATTCTGGTAGATCCAGAAAAACTAAGGCAATTCTCAAATTATAATTTCCAGGCAGAAAAAGATGACTTACGTAGGAAAGTCTTACAGGGAGCCTTATATACGCTTCAGCAGAGCAACACTGATGTATAGTCATCATATTTGCATCAGTTATTACATAAAAAGAATTGTAGTGATACTGCTGTTAACCATGAGTAGAGGAAAAACGGAATATCTCTTTCATGGCATATCCAGACTTGAAAAATTTTGTGTTTGTTTTGAATTGGTAGAAAAGGTTCTATCTGTACTACAATTTAAATTATATTTTTAAAGTGCAGTACAGTAAAAAAAAAAAACTTTGTCAGAATAGAATACATTGGTCATGTCAGATCAGAATGCTGAAGAAATAAGAAATTGTAATGAATCATGAGAGGAAAAAAATAAACATCCCATTTTGATTTTGAGAGGTTTGAATTTGTTTTTTGTTCAAATTTATCTCAACGTGTATTTGCTTTCCCAAAAAAACTTTCCAGTTTTAACAAAGCAGTATGATGGGCAGTGGCTGCTTTGCCAACAGTTAGCCAAGAGTACTTCATCTGCAAGTTTCAGGCTCACTCAAGCCTGCCTTACACTCCTCTTCCTCTCTAACTACTGCCTAGGCAAATCCCCCATCCAATGGCCCCTTTCCTAGTGAGGAAGAGCTAGCTGCCAGACATCCTTCCTACCAGCACTACCAGATCTATTTATGCAGAGAAATAGCCCCTCACTTGGTAGCAAACAGCTCTGAGAAGTCCGGCAGGTTGTCACACGAGCAGGGGCGCGGGTCCCTGCCCCGACAGTAGTGGTTCTGGGAGAGGTAATGAGCGCTCTCCTTTGGCAAGGGCAGCAGCGTGCTGAGCATGGGCGAGCGCTGGTGAACCATGCTGTTTATGGGTGGATGCTTGGCATGGGCTTGTCTTGAAAGAAAACAAATGCAGCTGTTATCTCAGTGTATTTGGACAGGGCACGTTATCTAAGGGCTCATCAGTATGTCAAACTGTACCTCTGACATGGCAATCTCACTGCATCTGCATCTGCAGTCCTCTTGCCTGCTTCCTGCAAGAAAACATTGCTCCTGTCTCTTAAGGTGGGATTGAACATGTCAGAGCAAAGAAGCCTGCCGATTTCTTCCCGAATCACTTGGAAGTGCTTCTGTCTGAACACAAGCCAAGCCACATAGCTGCAGAATTTGTAGAAGCCCTAAATTGAAAACACGGATCACATTTTCACTAGGAAAAGGTTCAGAATCTCACCGCGTCCCACAGTGCAGGGTTGGCATGACTCCATTAAAAAGTCAGCAACCAGTCTGGCATCAAACTTCACCATATATTACTGAAGATTTGAAAGCAGATTTTTTTTTAAAGGTATGCAGACAGATGAGGCTAGAAACACAGTTAGCTCAGATGGATTTTGTCTTGCTCAACTCTGACCAATGTGGCTTAGTTTTGCTGCTAGAACTAGGGAGTGAACCTGGGATTACCATCCAGTTTCCTTCAATAATTAATGGAAAGAGACTAATGGGATGAGTCATTCTGTGAGGGTTCTTATCGCACACATCTGTCTCAAAAGGCAACAATTCACCCCCTTTGTCTGCATGACTGTCAACGGAGCCTAAGGGCTTAGGGACAGCTATTGTTTGTGCAGCTGGAGTTAGACAAGATGATTCCCACCCAAAATGACAGCATTGTGATCATAGAAGATATTGCTACCAAATATGAACTCAGTGCATCTCACCGCCATATATCTGCTTGCTGGTTAAAAAGGAAGATCTAGCTTTTCAGTCCATTTTAATATTTGTGATCGCTGGCACAAGTTGAGTCAACCCCCAGTAGACTGAGTCCCTACTAAGGTTCCTGAAAAGGTGGTCTCACTGGGACTGGAATTGAATCCACAGTTCCCCTGTTTCCAGGAAAGGCTCCCCAGTTTGTGAAGTACAGAGTATAATTTGGGCCTAGCTCTTTTGTATTAATTTGCTGAAGCCCTGCTACATAGTGAGGGTCACAAATTGCTCATTGAGCTGTGTGTAGCAGGCCAGAAAAGCTTGTTGACATCTAAAAATGTTGCCAAGCACAATGGAAATGAAAGAAGACTGTGAAATTTCTTACCTTTAGAGATGAAATTGTGAGGCCAATGATGAGAAGAAAGCTATAGACCAGACCTCCCAGAGGGACCTCAGGCTGTGATGGGAACTGGCTGGGCTCTGAGACACAGAGGGACTGAAACGCCCCAGCTCAGGGCTCCAAGGGGGAAGAAGGTTGGGCTGAAGGGCAAAGAGTCAGTATTTTACAGACATTGTAATCTAGGCCCAAGAAGTAAAAGTTTACTGCAGATACTACTCTGCCCTGCAAGTAAACCACCAGGAGGACCAAAAGGAAGGGAGCAGGCCTGTCTGCAGTACATGAATGTGCGAGAGAGGGACATGGTCTATGCTGACACTCAGTCAAAATCTCCATTTATCTTTGTGTCTTTCTTACCTCAAAGAAGTCCCGATCTTTCTGTAATATTGTTCTCCTAAAGCAGTGAACAAGAGCACAAAATTAATAGCAGCAGTCATCCTTTCAGTTCTCTGAACAGAGCATTGAATATGACTCACGGGGCTGCTGCCAAGCTGGCATTTCACCAGGGCAATAAAGTTGTTGCTGGTAAATCCTCATTACTAGCATGCAGAGACCTACTGTCTAAGAGAAAGACAAGAATTCTGCGTTGCCTCAGAAGGAGAAAAGACGAAATATTGTGTGGCTCAGTTAATTAAATCCAATAGAACAAAGCTGGATGTTATGAGCAGGGGAGGCACCCCTACTATGCTATCTAGACTGAGCTCTCTGCTTGGGCCTCTCAAAAGTGGTCAGCTCTGATCTAACCCAGTTCCCACTGAAGTGAATAGAAAACTCTTCCTGACATCATTGGAAGAGCAACGAGTAGAGTTACCAAGGGCACAAAGCCAGGCCAATGCTGAGACAATATACTTGAAAACCAGGAAGGAGATGCCTGATGCATCTCCAAGAAGAAATGTAAAACATGTACGAAAATGACAAAGGGCCTTTGTTAAAGAAGCAGCAATTTGCGCAGTGGACGCCTGAGAGATGCTCTCACCACCCCCTTGAGCCTGGGGATTCTCATGCAAAGCCAAATGACTGTCCTTCATGGAAGCAGCCATTAGAGTGGAGGGTGATGCACACACCCCAGCAGCCACTCAGTTGTCCTGGAGCTGGCACGGCTCACCCTTGTGGAAGGGAAAGCAAGTTTTCTCTGCCAGCCTTCAGATCCTCACAGACCTGCCAGATGCACAATAAACTCCATCTCTCTGTCAACTCACCAACTCCTGAAATGTCCCTTACCGTCCTGATAGCATCAACTGTTCCACACACTCAGGGTATACCCAGCTGCCATCACCCCAGAAACATCATTGCAGCCCCATAGCTCTATTTACCATCTTCTGACCTTCATTTATTGGTATTTTGATCAGGAGGACCACATATCTCCCTGCCCAGCTCTCACCAATCATACCCCTCCTGACACTTCAGCTGAGATCCCAAGCCCACATATTGTGCAAGGGAAAAGAAGCTTGACTCTTCAAGCATGGCACAGCCATCTGCCTAAGCAGATCTCCCAGATAACTTCAATGCTTTTGATTCCTTATGAATGCTGGAAAATCACAATATTCTGTCTTCAGAATATCAGAGCAGAGGAACCTAATATGACCCCGGCTTTTTAAACCTTAATGTAAAAAACCCTGCTTCACCTTTAACATTATATAGCTCAAGCATTATCTTAGAACCACTCCCCAGTTTATCAGAGAAACCGATGTCGAGGCCAGCAACAGAAATTAACAGCAATAATTAGAATTAAATAATGCTAGGGGTCTCCACCCTTCTTTCCCCCAGTGCTTTACTTCCTTCAAGTAAGGTATTAAGCTAAGAGACCTGCTTTAAGTAAAGTTTCCTAAAATAAATGCTGAAGCAGGAGGCACCTCCCATGTCTAGGGCACAGTTGCTCATTACCTAGGAAAATACAGAAAGGGTTAGGAAAACATCAAACTTGCAACAAGATTCAGGACAGGACTTGTAAGAAACATGTGAATGAGTGAGCAAAGGGCATCATGACTTCCAGAAATATAACAGTGACTTCTTAGAGCTGTCAGGGTGACAGGATGAATTCATGCGTGGAAGAGGAGGACAGCGCAAAGGGCAGACGGTGCTGTAGGCATGGGGTTTGGATGTAAGATCATGGCTTCAGACATCTACAGAAACTACTGTTCTATGTAGGGGCACCCAGGGCAATGTTTCTTGTGCCATTTTAACAGCTCCTTTGACCACGGCTGTGACTCTAATTGCTCATGGATCAAGCTAGCATCAAGGATCAGTAAGGGCCGACAACTATTTGTGCCATCAATGCTTGCAGCTTTGGGAACACTCTGTATTTTTCCCATTATGACAAATACCCATAAGGAAACTGGCACCACAAAAAGGTTGCACAACCTCCATCAACTTAAAAGGAGAAAGCCAGACACACCTATTCCTTCCTCAGCGTTGGAGGCACAAAAGGACTAATGCTAACATACACAAATAACAGGTCTGGAGGAACTCTCTCAAATTCCAGTCTGGGATGGTATCAAGATAGGATTTTAATGCTGCATTTTACAAATCATGTAAATTGTTAAGATGAAGACGTTCTCCATCTAAGCCTTCCTTTTTAAGTTGGGAGACTTTTGGAGAAAGTCTTCACATGAAAAATCAATGATTTTATATGAACACATAGACATTTGGAAGATCTGGAAGGGTCATTTGGAAGATCAGTTTCTCAATATAGTATAAGATTTAATTAAAATGTTGCTATGGTGAATTACAAGGAAAAGCAAAAGCTTCAATACCAGCATGAAAACATAGCTGGGTTATAAGAAAATATAGTAAAACTGGGAGTGAGTTTTACATTATCAATAATTTCTCATTTTTTAATCTAAACATTTTCCAGGTAAAATAAATAAATAAATAAATAAATGATCATCAAAGGTAGTCCTAGCCCCAGTTTCCATTTTGACAAAGGACCTTTTCCACCCAAAAGAATGTATGCTTAAAAAATTCCTAATCATCTTTTACAATTAAGAGTGTTAATCAGTCCTGTCCCTTAGCTCTCATATTTGGCAGTTCATATAATGGTCTGGGAGGCTCCAGATAACATTTAAGGCTAAACTGAGTCAGCCTGGAAGAGATTATATTTATGTAATTGCCGTATGCTATGGGAAGTGCCATACATTGTAACATGCTCAGCATTAGCCTAACTCTGAAGTCAGCTGTAGTCAGCTACCACCACCCTGCTATGAGTAACCCAGTCAGGTCTCTCTTCATACAGCACCTTACCTCATGAATGCTTTAGGACACAGCCCTTCTCTAGCCTTTGTGTTTTTACAGCCTAGACACCAGCGTCCCAACCCACTGCCAGCCTCTAACCCCCACTGTGATGGAAATATTAAAGAACACAGTTTCCTGTTTCAGCTCTCTGCTCTCACTCCCAAGCTGCTATTCTTTTTGCCACTAGACCTCTTCCTTGCCACAATCCTGCACGTTCCCATCCACCAGACAATGCGAGTGAGTGGAGAGGCAGCAGAGCTAACTAGCTCTGTATGCAGCACAGGCTGCTTTATCCAGCTGCATCCAGTCCTTGGATTCAAGTTGCTTTTTGCAGTACGTTCCTCAAAGTGAGTCTCATAAGTGCTGACATTAGGGCCACCCAACAGAAACAATGAAATGCTGTCACAACCCTCCCTGTCCAACCAGCAAGAAGGTTAGCTGGATGCCTTAGCAGAAATCTGGAAGCAGGCATGTGGCACACAACGCTGCTCCCAGATCTGCCCCCTGAAATACCAGCATGCCAGGATGCTGAGAGAATGTGCAGTTAATTTTCAGGGTCCAGTGCCCTGTGGCATGGGAGCACACCAAAATGAAAGCCCTGTGGGGACAGTGGTCTCCAGCTCCCCTTTGCCTCCACTGTTTCATAGGTTACCTTCTCCTCTTGGTTAGGAGGAAACCCAGGTTCCTCCAGCCCCAGAGAGGAGCGAGGCCGCTAGGAGCTGTGTTGCAGGAAGACAGGAGAAGGATTGTGACTCCTCTGGAGAACTAGCAGCAGAGTTTCACACCAATGGACTTTGAAAAAATGTGCCTGAAACTGCTCTGAGAAAATCCTAGTGACTGTCTACTGCCCAAAAAAAGGAAACATGCATACTTGTCTCCAAGCCTCATCATTCCCCTAGTTTCTCTGCCTTTTAAAACACCCTCCCATTCATTTGTACCTTCTTCAGTTTCTTTTTAAATTTCCACTACAGCTTTCTGTTCCTCTTGGTCCTTAGCTGGATCCGTGGCATCTAAAGAACTACTGGTCTCCACCACTCTGAAAAAGCCATGCACCATCTTCCCTGCTCAGAGGTAGGGTCCTACGTTTCCAATGCCCACAGTCGCTAAGCACAAACTTTTTTTGTCTATAGTCCCTTCACTTGCTGCCCTTCAGAAGCAAGGTCTCCTACACTTTCTATTAGTCTTATTCTATTTCAGACCTGGCATAGGAGGAAATTTATGCAGGGATCAATGGCAAACAGCACGCACATAACCATTTGCCTCCAAGGTTTAGTAAGTCAAAATGGCACAGGTGAGATCCATAGCCGGCATTGCTTTTTGCACTGCTGGATTTCACACTGAACCCATCAAAGTTTCCTGATGTGTGTATCTAGCAAGCCTTCCGCATGCCACGGCTAGAGCTTCCCAGGCTGGTATTCAGAACTCTGCTGCAACTTGCTGTGGCCAAACCAGTTGGCAACAGCTCACCAGAAACACTTCTGGAGCCAGTTACCAGCTAGAGCAGCTGGGAGATGGGGTCACTTCTCTGTCTTGTGGTCCCTTTGTCCCTGTGACTGTTTGACTCATGAGACATGTTACCTCGGGCTTTCACTTGTGTCACCCAAAAGGGGCCTTGGACTTGGGCTGCTGTGGCCCCTGACATGGCAAGGGTCCCCAGAAGGAAGAGCTTTCCTTAGCTTACTTTCCACTAGGTGAGTGGCTCTGCTGTGCCATGCCTCTTCCAAGGATAAAGTTACTGTAAACTTTGGCAAGGTGAATCCTGGCCACTGCTAACTTCGCCAACACATCGTCCATTTCTTTATTCTCCAGAAAAATCATAGTCCTGTTAAAAAAAAAAAAAAAAAAAAGAGAGATTTTAGAGAGTGGATGCATGGTTTTCAGGCACGTAAACCAGCACACCCCATGGCACCACTGTCAGGGGACCCCTCTGCAGCAGGGCTGAGTTCAGAAGCTTCCAGCACAGCTCTGCAGTGCTGGTGGGGCCACCAGGCCTGGGGCTTGGGCCCAGACAGTCTCCCTTGCCCTACAGAACTTGTAAGCTCTGTGCCCACAGCCTCTCAGGTTGCCGTCTTTGATCCTACATAGCTTATGAACCCTTTCTGCAGCCTACATGAAAGCCCTGGAGGTGCATTTAGATCTCTCCAGGCACAGACTCTGTCATTGGGCAGCCTGAAGCAGTGGGTCTGGCTCGTTCGGAGACAGCACTTACTTCTCTTCAAAAAGGCACACGAAGCGCTTTTGGGATGGCCTCTAAACAGGAACGGCTGACACCACAAGCCTGTATTTTAAACCACTTCAGATCAAACGCTAAGGAAATGCCAAACCAAAGAGCTTTCTATTTCCTCTGCTTCCCCTGTAATCCACCCGACTGTCTCCCAGGGCCTGGGAGCGCTACAGGCCTAGAAGTTACTTGCCTCCTTTCACGCTCGGGAGAGTTGTTTTTATCTGTCCCATCCCTGATGGCCTCCAGCTCTAAAGCTTCCTGCATGACCCACCTTTAATAATTAGGACAATTACTCTGGGCTTCTCAAGGATAATTGCTAATAAAATTCAGCAAATTTTCCTCAAAAGACATGAAAGGGTTGGAATCAGAAACATATAGAAACTAAGGGGGGAAGAAAATGCAGAACAGAAATAATAGCCCATGTTCCATTCATGTCTCATTCACTACTGCTTAATTTTTGTTCTTAGAGTCACATATTTCAGAGGTGAATACTCCCAGGCTGTCTCCAGTGGGGCAATGCTTCATGCCCACTGCTTTGGAAAACTGGTTTGTTGCTTTAGAGGTTGTGTACAAGATCTTCCTGAATCTAGAGCAAGCCAGGAAAACCCAAATCTTGGATTTATCCAGAATCAGAATAGCATCAAGGGAAGATAAGGTCACAAGAAGCCAAAGATGTCCAGATTCATGCTGTTTTTCTCTTATAGGAACTCCTTCTGACATAAGAAAGTTTAATGCACAGAAGCAATGACTTCATAAGCAAAGGTGGTCTTAGATGTTTTCTTGAGGCTCTGTGCACATAAGTACTTCTACACTGCCTAGGTTCAAGACAGTTGAGCTATTCAGCCCATCAAGCCCTGTGAACAAAGCAGTCACAACAGATGAGTTGGGCATCTCTCACAGGCAGCCCAAATGGCAGGAACTCCAAAAACACCAACTAGGACCAGGAATGAATGTTGTTTCTGCATTACTACATTAGCACACAGGGTCTGCAAGAAGAGCAGCTCAAGGACTGCACAGTCGTTGGATGTGTCCACCATACAGGAACATCAGGCTGCTAAAGGACTAGGCAGGTCACCAAGCCCAGTCGCCAAGCAATCTGTCTGTCAGCTTAACTCTGAGCAAATTATAGGTGTCACTAACCAGACATATGAAATGGTACCAGCATGTCTTGCCTGCAGTCTGTCTCTACCTGTGGCACATAGCCAGTACTACGCAGGAAAGCGAAAAAGCCTCTGAAATTAAATTACATCTAGGAGGAAGGGGAGGGAGTTTTCTTCCTGAAGAAACAACTAGCAACAGCCCTGAGCATGGGATTTAAGTGGGATAAGTACAGGAAAACAAATGGCTATGCAATCTTCTTTCACATCCTCTCAAATACGTCAACATATCACATACCCAAGGATTCTTATCACAAGTGTAATTTTCTGTCATTATGATTTTATTATGTGGTTAAAAAATCCTTTTCACAAGCTCACAGAGCTCCACCTTCAGAAAAAAAGTAGTTTTCTCCCCTGCCCCCATAATTTTCTAGTAGAAGACTATTCCAGAACTTTAGTCCACAGAAGGAAAAAAACAGTCCTTGCTACTACATTTGATTTGAAATATAACATATACCAATTTCAGAATTAGACAGAAACAAGGGGGTCATGAACAGGGAATGAAGATGCAATACCAGAAAGCTCTTCACACCATGATTAATATCTTCTCATTCCTCCAAGTCAGCTAAGTTGCAAGAACAATTAAGGGTAAATTTTAACATTAAGTAAGATCTAAAATTGCCTTTTGTCATTTTATTTTCCTTCCTCGTATTTATACTTTGGTAGATCAACATCCTGACTTCCTCCTTCTGCATGGTAAATGTCTCTTCTTTAAGCTTCTCTGAAGTTACACTGCATGCAGCTAATTCCTGGCAAGCAAGCCACTTCCCTTCAGGGGAGGCAATGAATCTAAATAAAACAGTGTTACAGAATTTTTCTTTGGGAAGCTCAGAGATGGTATATGTTTCCCACCAAAAGGCAGCAGTCACTCTGGGAGCACTGCATGCCATAACACAGCAAAATGTCTCTTCTGGCAGAGTTTAACCAGTGTTTATAGCTGGTAGCTACTAATCAGAGCCCTCTTGACCCAGGAAACATAAATCTGTATGGCAATAGGTCCAAACTCTTCTTTGTTTCAGTCTGTTTCTGTACTTGCCACACCAGCTGATGATATGAACCATGCTGAGATGCCATGGCCAGTGCAGAGTCCTCCTTGTCCTTCACCAGCCAAGAACAAGGGGATCATTCTGCAAATTTCAGCCCAGATCACTTCAACTGGATCTAGAACCTTTGTGTTCCAAATTATGTTGATGGTTTTCTTTATTTATGAAATATTCCTTGCACAATGAGAACCTGTCAATCTATAGATGTGGAACAAATCAGTTCCTTAAGGCCAGCAATCCTCCAGCAGTCTTTTCTTCAATCCAGATAAATCAGCCCCTGTGTATATCAAGGCTTCATGAATTGTGAAGTAAGTAATTATCAGGTGTTTTAATAAAATGGTCAATCAATTCTCAGAGACTATTAAAGAGTCCAGCAAATCATTAAGGTTTCTTATAATCATGGTTTGTAACTCAGTAACACTTTCTCCCAAGGCATAAAACTCTCTAACACAACAGCTCCTAAACTGTTCCTCTGGCATCCCCACTTCCACTTTGCAAGGTAGCAAGTGTGGTCACACACCCTTGCTTGGAAACTGCTTTCCTAGCATATATTTCTCATGCTGTAACATGTTTCTAGCACTGAAGAGTCATCTGAACCTGCCTTGCAAAGTATTTAGAAATGGAATCTTGGAGCAATGTGACCCACAGCACAACTAAACGCCCAGCACACTCAGCTGTGATTCGGAGGTGCTCTGTATTGCAAGCAGAAATGACGGGATGCTAATGCTGTTATTGGGAAATGGAAACAGGGGATGGTTATTCGATCCAGTGCACCCACACAGATTTAACATTTGGGTAGTAGTAATGATTTATTCAGACTGCAGTATTTACACACTTAAAGTCGGGCAAGCTCTGGGTACTTACAACCCTAATGTCTTGTACTCACGAGATCAAGGATGTGGTTTCCTTTTCCAGGGCAATTTTTTCAAGGTAAAAAGATAAGTAGAAAAGGAGGGCCATGAGGAACTCATCTAGTTTCTTATTCCTAAATGAAAGGTAGAAATGTCACTGGGAATTCTGTAGGTCTGCAGATATAGACACCACCAGACCATTACAACAAAGAACAAAGTCTCTGCTCAAGGGCCTGTATTATATCAAATATCAGCTGTGTGGTTAAGACCCATTCACAGTAAACACTCCACTCCACAATGGGACTTTGGAGGCTTTTAGAGAAATACTAGCAGTGTCCAAGAAACATGCTGAACAGTGGATTGAACTGGGTATTATCAGACTTACTTTCTGCAAGCACATTTTCTGCACTGAACATGCTGAAAAAGCAGCACTTGCATTCAGAGGAAGACAGGAAAACTGGGACAACTGGGACACCTCTCCTCTTGTCAAAGGACAGTATGACTAAGGTCCAACAAAGTCTACAGATACATTTCTAAATCAAAGGCAATGCAGCCAGTGTATGGCCCTGGCAATCTCAGGGATACGCCTGAGACATGATGCTCTGCCGGCAGCCTCCTTGCTTTTAGCATGTAGAGAAGTACCACTGATAAGCAGCGGCAGCAATTAATGAGCTCTGCAGCTCTGAGTGGAACCGCAGCTGCACAAGAACGTAGCCCAGATGCCCAGTCGTGTTAGGGACTCACAGTGCATGCAGTGTTGCGGATGCTCCGGCAAACGTGGAATTTATCTTAGGGTAAGATGAATAACAACCTTTGGACATTTAGGCCCAAGTTCTTGGCTTTCTTTAGCTAACAGAGTGGAAGGCTTCCAAACAAGCAATGGGATTATTTCTCTGAATGCCAAGGTTAAAATGCATTTGGTGTTACTTCACACTAAACCCCTCTTTTAAGCCTCTGATATTTCATACTCTACTTCTCATACACCATAGCCTCTCCACTACCTGACACACACACATAATTCTTGAAACAAATTGTACATAACATACCCCATAACTGCTGCAAAAGGTAGCATGCGCTCTGACTTTTTTTCTTCTTCTTTCAAAAGTAAAGCAACATCTGAAAACACAGAGGAGAAAATAGTATATCCTCCAAAAAATTGCTAGCTGCTAGTAGAAATAGTTTTCTGATTTCTGTGGGCAATGCCTTGCTGATACAAGATACCAACATTTACTCACATTTGACATCATCCAACGTCACATATTCATGTTGTACCCACTTTGACAGCTTATGGATTTTTTCCTCTTTGTCAGCCAGCCTTTTTTCAGGGAGCGTTGCGCTGCATTCATGTTGGAAGATGCTAGTAGTTGACCAATACATAGCATTTAAGGACACTATTAATTCCAGTCACAGAACAGTCACATTATCTACCTGGTATGCACTTTCCTCATTGCACACAATTTCAAAGGGCCAGGCAGTGAAATGTGTTTGGCAGATAGCCTGAACTAACTTTCAGCTATTATAACCACAGAACAGGCTGGGAATGTTAGGAGAAATAGGACATTTCACCTCCAAGCTTGCTTCTGAAGTTGCCCTTTTAGTTGCTAATATAATAAATTGCGACTATATTATTTAGATCAAAGAGGTTTTAAGTAATGGATGAAAGTCAGCTACACCGTGTTGTGAATTTATAAAATTAATAATAATAATAATACTTTAATCTTTGAAGTACCTTACGAAGATGAATTAATTACCTCACAATACTCTTCAGAGCAGATGAGAATTATTACCTCTTTCTGAGTGATCTGGAAACAGCAACAAAGATGCAGAATGACTTTACCAAACTCACAGCAGGCTAGTGCCTGAGCTAGCATTCAACACCAGGCATGTCTGGCCCTGTTTTTGTGTTCAGACCACTCATCCGCCCTATTGAAATGACAGGTGGCTCCCTGTTTCACGTGTTTTGTTCAGACATGATCCTCAGACAATGGATGAAAATATTCCCACCCAAATAATCTTGTTCCTTCTTGAGCTAAGTCAGTCGGCTTGACATACCTCTTTAATGTCTTGACACATATTTCCCGAAAGCAAGTATTTTTTCCTTCCTTAAGGTTTTCCTGAGATGTTGGACTGGAGCTGAAATAGAGAGTGTGAGCATGCAGTGGCATGAATTTACATTTTTAGCAGCAGTGCAAAAAGGTCAACAAGCCATGATACACAAGGAATATATATTTCATCCTCTAACTGACACTAAGAAAACATCTGGGTCGTGCTGAGGTCCGCATGAGACATTGCTTTCAAGAACAGAGAAGCAAAAAGTAAGGAAAGTTCCTCCTGCTCTGTCTCCTGCCATCATAAGCACTGCATCATGTAAACCCTTCAAGTCACCCATGTTTCAAGTGGCTTCACCCTCCTGCTCTTGTCCTGACAACGCCAATGAATAGGGACTTTCTTCTAGTTTCCAGCCTAAATGTATTCACAGTAGCTTAATGTATATACATACACTCCTGACCTTCAGCTCAACTACTTCTTTCTCTTCTTGTAGGGAGACGGAAGAGGGTTTTATCTTAGAAAAGAGATTTTAAATGCAAACTGCTGAGTCCCAAAGCTTGTCTTTGGGTTCACCAAGGTCAGAGGCAGCAGATGTGGCTGGGAAACTCATTCCTGTCCCGGAGAGCACTGGGCAGAGTCAGCAGCATCCCCAAGCCCATGAGAGAAGCTGGCTGATTTTGCTGAGACTCAGACCATGAAAGGCACCCACAACAGCCATGTGGTCAGGGAAGAGGTGAGCAGCCCAGCTCTGCCGTGACGAAGGCTTGGAAAATGACAGCAGGGCAGGGAGGCAGCAGCAGGGAGCGGGCGACTGACCCAGCTGTACCACGCTGCGCTGCACTGTGCACTGCCTGCCCTGCATCTGGGAAGAGGGCAGCAGAGGATATTGTTTCTCCCCAGTGGTTAAATGTATGGAAATTTTTCAGGCCAGATGAAGTCTGAATCCACAGCTGCCACACAAATTCAAACTGCAGGTACATGAGCTTTCTCCCTTGCAGAGCTGTGGTTTCCCAAAAGGTTTGCAGTCCTACAGTGCTCACTGCCATGCGGGGCCAAACATAATGCAGACAGCTTCAGTCTGAGGACTTAGTGGACCTCCACCTGTAGATGCCAGGGATGGCATTTAGCCCTCACTTTCAGCACTGCTGCTGCACTGCATGGCTTTCTGGCACAGGGCAGGACTTGCCACACACTTTTAGCAGTCCCTCTGAAGTGAATTCATCTTGAAAGCAGTACAGAACAAATACATATTTCTGTTTTTCTCCATTACCATGATGGGATAAATGCCACAGAGTAACATTTAAGAGCTCCAGTCTCGATAAATACATATATATATATACAAATACATATTTGTCATGGAGTTGATTTTCAGCCAAAGCGATGTTAGACTGATTTTGCCTTACTTGGAACAGCTGAATCAAGGCCTTAAACCTGCACAATCTGAAACCAAACAGAATTCTTTTACCTTGCAAATTCAAGTGTATTAGTATCATCTTTCCAGTACCACACACCTGAAGTTAGTTTTATTGTCTGCAAGAAAACAGCATGCAGGTTACATGTCAGAAACACAATGCTCTTGTTCTCAGCCCGGCTCAACAAAATATTTAGAACACGAGCATTGTGCATATTGCCCATTACGTATCTTTCTTAAAACTGCTTTATAAATAAGATAAACACTTATAAATTTTATCTTATAAATAAGATAAAACACACACACACACATACACATACACACACAAAAGATCTATCCTTTTTATGTCTTTCAGGTTATTAATTAATAAAAATAATAATAATAGTAAATACTTGAAAGTTTGCTAAGGAACATCAGTTCTTTGGTTGCTAGCGAATTAATAAAGACTGAGAAATCAAATGGAGCCATGCATTACACAACACATCACTTTTATTTGGTTTTGATAACATTTATGTAATTATGGTGACTAAGCACCAGGAGAAAGGAAATCTTCGTTTAAAAATAAATAAATGAATACATGAGTTATGCACTTTACTGATGCCCTGAGAACTTTAAGTCAACACCAGATAGACCCGGCAGGAGACACTGAACAAAACCACCAATAACAGGATTTTACAGTATCCATACATTCAAAAAAATCTATACAAAACCAAAAATCCCCTAAAAAATAAATAGAGATTAATTAGCCCCTTTCTTAATTAACAAAAGAGACTTGCAAACTCTTAACTGGTTTTTGCAGGTCACCTTTAAAGTAAAATCCATCTTATTGCTGAAATCCTTCTGCCTAAAACTTAAACCAGGTGAAAGCAGGCTTTCTGTGAACTTTTGCCTGGTGTCATTCAGACAGACAGCAATGCAAGGCTCAGCTTCTTGCTCAATCTCATTTGGTAGTAGAACGCCAAAATAATTTTATGTCAGCAGCCAGCAGCCCAAGCAATGGTTAGACCACAGAGATGAATATTAGGAAACCGTGGCCCTAATCCTTTGACAAAGAGTGGTTATTTAAACTTGTCAGTTTTAGTCTTCAGTTCCAGCTTTCGAATACTGGTTTACAACTCGCAGAAGAAAAGGCCCACACAAATGCAACACCTTTACATTAGACACAAGGGGTTATGAACTATGAACGAAAAACAGAAAATGTGGTAGCACAGCAGAGCAGCGCCTACCACAGCAGGACAGGCAGGAGGAAATACCACCCCCATGTCTTACAAATACAGCTCAGTTCTCACTGACATGATGGCTGAAGGGCTGCCCTGCCCACCCTGCTCCCTCCCCGGCCATCTCATGGGGTTTCCAGCTGTCCCCAGGACCTGCTGCAGAGGCAGAAGCGGGCAGCAGGAACAACGTGGAGCTGGTTGAGGTGGGGACACTCACCGAGATCATGGCGCTTGCCTGGGATGTGGCCGGGGCGCTCAGGCTGGCTCTGTTTACAGCAGCGTCCCGGTAACACCCGGCCGTCCCCTGGGAGCTGCAGATCCCAGCACACAAAGTGCCCTCCGGCCTGCTCCGTGCACGGGGACTCAAGGTCCACATGCTCAGCTCCTTCTCACCAAGCATCTTCCCTGGGTAACTTTTCAGTCAAAACAGAGAAATGTAGTGTTTCCTGTGCAGTGCCACCTCAGTGGCTGCTCGTTTGGGCCTACAGTGTCCTTTGAAGGCAGCGAGCTGCAGAGGTGCTCCTGATCACTGGCACAGGATGGCACCCATTCTCCCCCGTTGTGGGCATGGATGTCTGTACAACACCTGGAGCATTACACATCCTTTAGCTTGGGCCTTTACAAGATATAAAAGTGTATCTGCTAAGTCACAAGTCTCCAGTGACATGTCTCAAGTCCCTGTGCAAGCAGGCAGCTCCAGATTTGTGAGTTCCCCCTGCAAATAATTCCCATACGGTAAGGCAGGACGCTTAAGGTCATGGTTTTGAGGGAGGGTTTTTGATCTTTGGGATTCTTTGAAGCACTGCTGGGCAAGGAGAAAATCTCTCATACTAGATATTCACAGTGGAAAAGTATTGTGTATAACTGGTACTGCTTAGCTAGCACCCAAAATTGGTATGAGTTATATCAACAAAAGTACTTCCTGCTGGTAGAAGGCAAGTCCCCAAGAAGGGTGAGGTTTTGTGTCCCCAAGAAGGGTGAGGTTTTGTGTTACAGCTAAGCCATCCTAAAAGCTCGTTGTTGATGGGAGAGGCATTCTTGCTCCTATCTAACTTTTCCCGTCATTTATCTTTGTGTTTATTCTATACCTTCTCAGACCCCACAGCAAGGCGGCTCCCTAAACTGTCAAAAAAGTAATCCAGCAAAAATAAACGAGAAGTTTTCTTTGGTTCAGTGCAGTCAGAGAGGGCCAGAGGAGATGCAGATAAAGGTAAAGGGGCAGGAGCACAGCTCTCAGTAGATCAGATCAGCTATGAAGTGAAAACCAGTCAGTCTATGAAAATTTTCCCGGTACAGCTACACTAAGTATGTACTTGGAAGCAATGAAAATACCTGACCTAAGACTTCTAGACAGGTCAGCTCTGTAAGACAGAAATAACATTTCCTATGCTTTCAGCTCTTACAGGTGGCCTCATTCTTTTTTGTGATAGTTTCTAGCTATGGAAAATACTCCTGAAAGCAGCACTAAGATGTTCGTGAGCACATGGAACAGCACAGGGACAATACAATGTGAGGGAAGAGAATTTCCATGAAACAATCTGCTTCCTGTCCCTAGCTGCCCCCCATTGCCACAGCTGTCCAGACACTGCATCTTTTCTCCTGTAGGTACTCTTTAAAGGCTTATCCATGCTAACAAAATTAGTCCATGAATAGCTAAGCAAGAATCTCAAATCATCCTGAAAATTCAGCTGACTCTGTTCTCTGCAGTCACCCCCCCCACCCCATTTTTTTTTTTTTTTTTTTTGACAATCATATTGTGTGTGTTGTGTTTCCAGTTGCTATTGCAGGCTGCCAAGTACATATCCATGACTTGGCAGCCAAGTTACATATTTAAGAGGATGAGAGAAGCAGGTTTGAGAGCGACCTCAGATCTCACTCACGGCAGCCAGACAGCACTGCAGAAATAGGCTCTCATCAGCGGACAGTGGGAGGTATGGAATTAATGGCTCATCAACAGACTGCTTGATAGAGTGGGGCTGTCATCTGCCTCAGGGGACCATCAGCCCACCTCTGTTCCAGTACAAGTCCTGACAAAAGAACCACCAAAAGTAAAGGACAAGTACTCAGGAGACAGGACTACTGCTTTACCAGGGTTGGGAGCAAACTGGCACAAAAAGCCCAGAGGAAATACAGGAATAAACTAAAACTGAGAACTACCTACAGGGAGCACAACTCTGAATGGGAAGTCTGGGGCTGACAGCTAAAGAAAGAGCTGGCTAGGCAGGCAAGGAAAGCTTGGGAATTGGAGAGGCAGACAGGTGAGGTAGGGGAGATGAAGACATCCAGAAGGGATTTGTGGGCAGTGGGACAGAACTGGCTCTGGACAAGCTATGAGGCTAGAACAGACAACAGTGCTGGGGGGACCCCGAGACTGATGGCGTTCCCTGGACAGGAGACTTAGCATATTCAGACACAGCACTCTACTTAATTGAGTGCTCACTGGAGGAGATCAGTTCACTGCAGCTACTTAATGCAGAGCTGAGCACCAAACATCCCACCCATGCTGATGGCCCAAATGGATATCAGTCTAAAAAAAAATTAAAAGCCTGGCATCGTGTTGCAAAGGAGATTAGTGTCTGCTGGATCCCTGCTTCGGCTGTTGCAAAAGTTGGAAGCTATAAAGTGAGTGAGCCAGAAGATTACAAGAAGTGAAATTAAGGTGTAATGGTTGAAGCAGTTGAAGGCTATGTGGGAAACTGATTTCAATATGGGCTTCAGTCACAAAATTCCAGGCAAATCACTTCAACCCGCATTTAAAGCTAATGACCATTATTTGCATGCTCTTTTCTTTCTGAGCAAAGGGCCTTGGCAGGACTGAGTATCCACAGCTGTGACCAAAGCCAATGGGAACTGTACTTAAACCTACAAAAAATGTACTGAGCTGAGTGCCTTGGCATTTCCAGTGGAAGAGCCCATAATAGGAAAAAGGTGTTCTGCTTTTATAGCTTTATTTTATCCCGTGTCACATCTCAGGGGTGAAAACTGTCATGAAGCACTCATGTGATGGCGATGAGCTTCACAGGACACTCCTTCAGAGGTGGGGCTGGCCAACATATGGTAAAAAAGGTGTGCATTGAACTGGGAAATATTACTTTCTTACAGAGCCTATGCTGCCCGTCCTGAGCACTGACTGAGGTGCCCTATAGAAAAACATAAATAAATGTTACCATGTAATTAAAAACTGGGTTATGATACATAAGCAGAAAGAAAGCAAGAAATAGGATTGCTCAGATGGTCATAATTCCAGCACTTCATGCTTTCTGAGCAACTGACTTTGCAGCCTTAATAGCCCTTCTTTTAATGTTGTTTCTTGTGGTGTTTGTGTCCATGCGCGTCTCAGTAGCTGCAAACACTCAACAGTACGCATATGTAACCATTCCTTAGGTATATCTAATGTTTAATTCAGATATCACACCCAGAAAATAAACACATGCATAAACTGAAGAAAAATATCACTGACTCACCAGCCATTCAGAGTCATTCACCTCTTTTCTGCCTCTTTTTTTTTCTTCTCGCTGTGTCAAGTCTCTGTCCTCCATAGCCATATTAATTTCCTCCTCTCTTCCCAGGGGCAGGTAAATGTCAGCCCTGGTTTCCCTGGGAATATTAGACTCTGTGTGTGTGCAAGGCTGTTTGCATTAGACACAAAAGCATAGAATTCAATTTCACAGAAGGTAATACTTATTCCATGACTATGCCATTTACCTGCCAACTACTTTTGCCTGCTCATTAAAAAGATGATCATGCTATATGAATGGAATAATGTCCCCAGGCATAACACTGTTAGCACTGGTGTGCTTTTTCACGTCATATTTGTGCAAAATTGAAGCTCCTATTCCTTGTTTTCAGCAATTTGCAGTGCCCCTCTCTATCAACACTGCAGCCTTTAGTTCCGTAATTCAGACAACCAAAGCAAAAGGTGGTTAAAGGGCTATCCCGCAGCTCCTGGTGAGATGCTGTGTCCCCCTAACGTCCTGCTACACCACTGCCAGCCCTGCCCCAGGTTCCCAGCCCTGTGGCCCAGCTGCCTGCCGTGTTTGGCAGCGACCACATCCACAGACACAACCCTGCTGATGGTCAGAGTAAGAACTAGCTGTCAAAGCCAGGATGAAGTTCTGAGGGAAATCAGACCACAATGACTGCCTAGCACGGCGTATGGGAATAGAGCCTGCACTTGGGAAGCCAGAAAAACCAGCTGCACATTCTTGTAATGAAATCCTCCTGCAATTACTCCCTCCGCGTGGTTTTATCAGATGAGATTATTGAACATTAGCACTTGTCAGCTATTTTCATGCAGCTAGACATTTGACTTGTGCTCCTAACAATCAACCTTTTGTTATGAATACGCCTCTTACAGAAAGGAAGAAGTATTTAAATGTGCCTCATATCCAACATGTATTTTCGTAAATTTGATTTAGATTCAGTATTCTGAGGTGCTCAGAAATCTACGGAGCTTAACAAAACTGTCAATAGCCCACTTTCTATTTCTTCTCCAGAGTATAATAACCATCTCACTGCTATGCAAGGAGGAAAATATAGTGAAAATTGAATACAGTCTAACACAGACAAGATCTTCTCTATTCAATACTGTGAGCCTTGAAATAATTATTATAGAGCACATTATTTTTAGTTTTTAGTTTATTACTAAGAATTTTTATTTCATTTAGAATTTTTAGTTTACTTCTCTTCCACATGTAGAGCTGGGGACAGGACTAAGGACTCGCTAGCATCGGTTGTCTTTAACCAGGCTGTCTTAGTACACTTGCAAACATGTTGTGAATGAGATCTGTAGGAAAACAAGGAGTCTGCCAAATGAGAACTAAACATGGTTTTGAAAGAAATATGTTTACATTTTTGGATACAGCCTAGCAAAAAGAAATGCTACTTTCAGCTATGACATATGATTGCTAAACTGTCAGCTCAGACTTGCAAGAGCTCTTACAGGGACTGATATTTAACGAATATTTCATGATGCTAGCCAGTGAAAAACAAAGCAACCAGGACCAGTAAACCCATGTGCTTTTTTTTTTTTTTTTAAATAGATTTTTGCCTGAGATACAGAGGTACAGAGTATTAGCACTTCTGGAAGTGTTCTTATTGCTATTCAAAACAGAGCAGTGGCATTTTAGCCTGTTCCAACAGATAAGGTACAGCTGTGGTGCTGCTAACTGCTGCCTTAGCACGAGCATAAATGAGTTCATGCCTTTTTGTCCAGGACACAACTGTGACCTGGCACCTTCTATACAGGCCAACACACAAAAAGTAGTTCCTGAACAGTGGGAGAGAGTATCTTCAGCAATGGAAAAGGAACAAAAATTTCCTATACTACTTCTGATTTTCCTTTCAAAAAAAAAAAAAAGACTTCAAAAATGTCCTGGTTCCCCTCTCTAAAATGGTGCTGTTATTGGGATGACCAGAGGAACCAGCTTTTCTATGTCTCCACCCTACTGATGCAGGAGAGAGTAAAGACAAATGGGTCATGCAAGGGCGGATCAGGGGTTTTAAATACTGCTGCTTCATATGTGGAAGTGAAGTATGTTGCTGCATCTGGAAATGCTGGCCTGCCCAACTATATAATCACCACACTGCTACAAGCAAAATCTACTCGAGAGGCAGGTCTACGCTATAGGCTGCTGCCTGCATAAATATGTGGATGAGAGTGGTGGAGAGATGTGATACCTGACCCACATAGGTGTGCTGGAGAAGCCTTACTAGCATAACTCGTTTTGCTGTGGGGTAGGGAGGGGTGGTAACTTTCCTGTGATGAACAACTACAGAGCATAATTTTGCTGCTGTAAGAGCATCCACGTGCTTTGCTGGTTTAATATCACAGGATTCCCATCTACCAAGGTGCCAGCTTCCTAATGGAGGCAGAGATTACACCACTGCGTACTTTCCAAAGGGACAAAGCAGGAGAACCTCATGCCAGGCACAGGGTTGGGTAAAGAAGGAGAAATTTGGAATACCTTTTAAATCATTAGAGCTTGAAATGCTATTACGTTGCAATGCTTTGGCAAGACTGAAAAAAAAAAAAAGGCACTTTAATGCTAAGTATGCAGGCTGAGAGTAAGTGCAGGCTTTTTAACGTCATACCGTGCATATACATGCAGAAAAATGCCAAGACTGAAGATGTGAATTCCCTGAGAACATTTGCCTTCTCTTCCTGTCCCTCCTATGTACCTGGGGGAGCGGCTGGCAACGTGGAAGATGAGATTTGCAGCGCAGTCCTGCAATGTCACATCTTCAGAGCTGTCACCCCTCGGCTGTGCCCCACGGTGCCCCAGACCTTCAAGGAGAACCTCTCAAACAAATGACAGGCAGCTCCCAAGAGCAAAGCTGTCCAGCCTGCGGGGCTCTACGCGGTGTCTCCCGCGAGATAAAAGGCAGGCTGCTGGGGTATATTCACTCTGGTCTTTAAGATGCTATCACAAGGGATGAGCAGGGCTGCAGCCTGTCTGCTAAGCCCTCTGTGCTTTAGAACTTCAAACAGATGCTACAGAGGCGGCGGGGCATGGGGCTGAGTCACATGAGACGCAGCCAGCCCCAGCACGTCCCAGCTTCCCTGCTCCCAAACGGGTTGTCTCAGGCATCCCCGGTGTCCTCAGCTCCCTCGCAGCTCTCTTTCATGGCACGTTAGTTTAGTAATTTTTTTTTTTTTTTGGTTTTACTTTGGCTCTTTTGGCTCTTCCCATTCCTCTGCAGAGTGAGGGTGGGGCATTGCAGGATTCCCTGCATGGCACTCGGGAGGGATTGCTTCACATTGCTACACACCTGGCTGCATGGCCAGTGAAGTGCTAAAGCGCTTAGGGATTTTAATTTGGGTGATTAAATTCTCCAGTATTAAGGTTACGGGTGTTCCTCTATATAAAATAACGCCATTCATATAAACTTGATCAGCAAATACAAGGAGCCATCAGAAGTTAACACTGTAGTTGCACAAGTGCTACTAAGTTATAGCCACTTTATAACCTTCCCATGGGCTTGGTCTTTTGCACAGCCCTGTTTAAGAATAAGCAAAATTCAGAAAGGCAAAGCAATAATTTTGCCAAAAGGAGGCGGCTTTCCCTGCGAGTCAGGACAGTACCGAGGATGAGGCACGCTGAGTGTGGAAGCAATGAAACTGCAGATTTTAGACCAGATTATTTTCCTGGGTTTGGCAAACTCATTTCAGACGCACAACTACTCCACAGAACTACCTGTACAGATCAAATACTCCTATTTGCGAACAAGGAGAAGCATTTTTCCCCTCTGACACCTACTTTTTTTCTTTAAGAAACCAGGTGGAAAAATTATACACACTGGAGTCAGTGGGGAGTCACCACTAACTTCAGCAGGAAAAGTTTCTCTCTGCGGTAAGTTCAATACACTGAAAACCAACTCAAAATTCTTCTTTGTTTTATAAACCAAGTAGACCAAGGGCAACGAATCCAGCCCTGAGCTCTTCAAGTTTTCTGCCTCTTGCATTTTGGGGAGCTGTTTACATATTTGAAAGGTTACTTTGTGCCTTGAGACTTCCAATCTTTCCAGTTGTGCAAGCAAGCATAAGTTCCTCATCCTTAAAATGTGCCCCACAATCTGTCCAGGCTAAAAAGTATCCCTTTTTCAGAAAAACAAACAAACAAACAAAAAAAACAATTACTCCAGTGTTAGCCTGTGCACATCCTCGGCCGCTTGGGTGCTTTAACTCCCAGCACCTGGAGAGGTGCCTTGCTCCCGTGGTCCCTGTTACTCCTGCCTGCCCCTCCACCGAAATGCAGCCACCAGCACAGAGCAGCAGTGACCGAGGTGAGCGAAAGGACAGGTGACAAACAACCTGCTGCCTGCATTTAGCCAAATTAGCTCTGCAATACATTTAAATAGACGCTTGGGAAAAACAACAAGAAATTGTATTTAATAACTGGGAAGCGACACTGAAGAACGCACACCAAGAACTGGAGAGCAAAGGAAACTACGTGGCGAGGACGACTACAAGTCAGTCAACAGAAAAAATAGTTAACCTTAATTTACAGCGACCACGGGTGCTACCTGACCCTTATCGGCGCCCCACTGCAGTGGGTGCTGGATTAGGAAGCACACATCTGATGAAGTATTACAGTTTGCAGCAACAACTTTTCTCTTACCGATGACCTATTGTTATTCATAAATGTATTTCTCTATTAGCTCCTGGGAAAAACTAATCAAAAAGCCATGGTGTCTTTTACGTTCTTGGGGTCCTGTATTTGCTACAGTCTGGAAATCCAGGGGTTGATTGCCAGGAAAATGCTGTGTACCCAAACATCAAAAACACCCAGCCTGATTACAGCCTTCCGAGATTTTGCTTAAGTAGTCAGCAGGTGCTTAAGTTGCAGTAATTGACTTTTCAAGTCCTACTGTGATTGTACTGCCATTTACATATGAACCGTTCAATAAACTTTAAGTGGTTTTGAGTAATTCAAGCCAACAGCTGATCAAACAAGCTTTTTACAAGCCTCGCATTCCAGTAGCGACTGTAACCCCTCTCTGTAGCCACGCGATAGTGCACACGAACAAGCAGCCTGCGCTTAGCAAGCCAGCCGAGAGAAATCCGCCTCGTAAACCAGCCTTTTACACCTCCGCTGGTATTAAACACTACGCAAGTTTATTTTAGCCTGCCCTCTCTTATAACAAAACGTCCCACAGAGGTGTTTTCTCTATCACCTGCAAGCTCACAGGATTTGAGCCCGGAAAGCTGTTGGAGCTGCAGAAAGCGCAGCGCCTTCCCCGCTCACCCAAACAAGAGCAAGCCTGCTGATTTCCTGCAACTGCCCGCTGCCGAGCTATTTTTTCCCTTAAAGGACAAGGCAGCCCAAAATGTGTATGTCATCAGGCTCTTCCACTACAACTAATTAGCTCTCGGCTCCTCTGACTCCAAACACTGCTGTTTTGCTTTCTGAAACAAATCAAGAGCTCCAGAGACTGTTTGGAGAAGAGCTGGGCAAGTTTAACTGCTACAGAATTTGCCTATTCTATCAGCTTTGGCATCCTGACTCATTATTCAGCATTTACCGCACTCAGGATCCTTGGCAGCCTTACTTTCGATCAACTTAAAAAGGGAAAAACACTTTCAATACAAAAAAAAAAAAGCTCAGCTTGCATGCAAGCAACCCAAGAATAACTCAGCAGTTTATATAGCTGGCCACACACTGCATTGCCAAGCCCAGCTGTCCCCGAAGCAGAACTGTCTAATTGTGCTCATTTCCATGCTGCTCCACTCGGGGGGCACTTGCACAACAAGGGGCCATGTGCCCCACACTCCACAGCTGGAGGGAGTCCAGCCCAATCCCCCCATGCCAGCCTGAAGCAAGAAGCTCAGCCCCACAGGGACAGGATGAGCCAGCGCAGGAGCTCCGTAGCTTGGACTCCACTGCAGCTCCGTGCCTGTCAGGAAAGGCACCCCCAGGGCTGCTTGGGGCTCCCTGTCACCACCCCAGCCCCACTCAGGAGGTTGGGGGCATCTACCCACCCCACCACCCCCCACCCACAAAATGAAGGAAGCTAAAGATTTATGCTTTAAATACATTTTATTTATTACCAAAATTTCCAGAAGCCAAGTTTGGCATTTCTCATCTTCCATAAAGATTTTTTTTTCCCCATGCATAACTTGAAACTTGTCAACTGCAACAGTTGCGTGGTTACTTTAGAAGAGACACTTAAACAGAGACAAACATCCAGAATACAAGTAGCTGTATCTGAATTAACAAAACTTCTCTATTACTAACCTTATAAAGCAGGACGTGCCTTCCCTTTTATCAAAACCAAGCTGATAGATCTGCCTTTATACACACCCAACAGAATAAACTCTGTTATTGGCAATGACGTTTTTCTTAAACGTTAGAAAAATATAAAGCAAAGAATGGAGTGACTGTCCATAAACCAGTCTATACTCAGTCCTTTTAATCTACTTCTTCGATGGTTGGGCCACCAGAGCCACCTGCCCCAGCTCCTCCAGCTCCCTGGTACAATTTTGTGACGATCGGGTTGCAGAGTTTCTCCAGCTCTTTCTGCTTGTGCTCGTACTCTTCTTTCTCAGCCATCTGGTTGCGATCGAGCCAAGAGATCACCTCCCGACACTTGTCGAGCACTTTCTGCTTGTCCTGGTCACTGATCTTTCCCTTCAATTTATCATCCTCCACCGTCTGCTTCATGTTGTAAGTGTAGGACTCGAGCGAGTTCTTGGCTCCCACCCGATCTCTGTTGGCTTCATCCTCTGCTTTGTATTTCTCTGCTTCTTGCACCATACGGTCAATATCATCCTTGCTAAGGCGACCCTTGTCATTGGTGATGGTTATCTTGTTCTCCTTACCCGTGCTCTTGTCCACCGCACTGACGTTCAGGATACCATTGGCATCTATGTCGAAAGTAACCTCGATCTGGGGGACTCCACGGGGCGCTGGGGGGATGCCTGTTAGATCAAACTTGCCCAGCAAGTTGTTGTCCTTGGTCATGGCCCTCTCACCCTCGTACACCTGGACCAGGACACTGCTCTGGTTGTCTGAGTAGGTGGTGAAGGTCTGAGTTTGTTTGGTGGGAATGGTGGTGTTACGCTTGATGAGGGCGGTCATCACTCCACCAGCTGTCTCGATGCCCAGGGACAGGGGGGTGACATCCAGCAGGAGCAGATCCTGCACATTCTCGGACTTGTCTCCCATGAGAATAGCCGCTTGCACGGCAGCACCGTAAGCAACAGCCTCATCAGGATTGATGCTCTTGTTGAGCTCTTTGCCATTGAAGAAGTCCTGTAGTAGTTTTTGGATCTTGGGGATACGGGTGGAGCCTCCAACCAGCACGATCTCCTGGATCTGGCCCTTGTCTAGCTTGGCATCACGCAGGGCCTTTTCTACTGGCTCCAGAGTGCCACGGAAGAGGTCAGCATTGAGCTCCTCAAAGCGGGCACGAGTAATGGAAGTGTAGAAGTCAATGCCCTCATACAGGGAGTCGATCTCAATGCTAGCTTGCGTGGAAGAGCTGAGAGTGCGCTTTGCTCTCTCACAAGCCGTACGCAGCCGCCTCACCGCGCGCTTATTGCCAGCAATGTCACGCTTGTGCTTACGCTTGAATTCTTCCACAAAATGGTTCACCATGCGGTTGTCAAAGTCCTCCCCCCCAAGGTGGGTGTCCCCAGCTGTGGACTTCACCTCAAAGATGCCATCCTCAATGGTAAGGATGGAAACATCGAAAGTGCCCCCTCCCAAGTCAAAGATGAGCACATTCTTCTCACCAGCCCGAGTACCTTTCTTGTCCAAGCCATAGGCTATTGCAGCTGCTGTGGGCTCGTTGATAATACGCATCACATTCAGGCCGGTGATGGTGCCAGCATCTTTGGTGGCCTGGCGCTGGGAGTCATTGAAGTAAGCAGGCACTGTGATGACAGCATTCTGCACCTTGCGCCCCAGATAGGCCTCGGCAATCTCCTTCATCTTGGTAAGCACCATGGAGCTGATCTCCTCGGGGAAGAAGGTCTTCATCTCACCCTTGTACTCCACCTGCACCTTGGGCTTGCCACCCTCGTTCACCACACGGAAGGGCCAGTGCTTCATGTCTGACTGCACCGTGGGGTCATCATACTTGCGGCCGATGAGGCGCTTGGCATCAAAGATGGTGTTGGTGGGGTTCATCGCCACCTGGTTCTTGGCAGCATCGCCGATGAGCCGCTCAGTATCGGTGAAGGCAACATAGCTGGGCGTGGTGCGGTTGCCCTGGTCGTTGGCGATGATCTCCACTTTGCCATGCTGGAAGACGCCCACGCATGAGTACGTGGTGCCCAGGTCGATGCCGATCGCCGGCCCTTTGCCAGACATGACGGCGGCTTTCTGCGATCAGCTGCTCGTTCGCTCCCGGTCACGTCCCCGCCACCCGCTCCCGCTGCCTTCCGCGGCGCGTTCTGCCGTTGCCGCGCCGTCCGCGCCCCTTTTATAGCCCGCTCAGCCTCCTTCTGGAACCTGCCAGAACCCCCCGGACCAATCCAGACGCCCGCCTGCAGCGAGCGACCAATCGCCGCCGCGCCTCCACGAGGAGCGCCCGCCCCCTGCCTCCTAGCCAATCAGAAGCGCGCCGCCCCCCCCGCCAGCCCCGCCCCTCCCCGCCGCGCGGCGGCGGCCGGCCTTCTTCCTGTTGTTTCTCGATCCGTCTCGCTTGCCAGCGTGCGCCACGGCCGCGGGCCAATCACAGCGCGCGCTCCCCGCTCGCCCCGCCCCCCCCGCCCCGAAACTCTGCTAGAAAGTTCCAGTGGACGTTAGACGGGAGGGCCGGGGATCGACGTCAACGCTATCCAATAGGAAGCGGGCAGGAGGGCGAGGGGGCGGGGCGAGCGGGGGCGGGGCGTGGTCGCTACGCAACTCGCGCCGCGCTGCCAGGGGGCTGGGCAGGCGCCCCCCCCCCCCCCACCTCACCCCGAGCCCCTGAGGGGCGCCAGGGGAGGGGGGGCGGGGGGGCAGCGGCTCGCCTCGCAGTGTTTGTAATTCCTGAAAGTTCCGTCAAACGCTGCGTGTCACCTCCCAGCGGCCGGCTGGTGGCGAATTTACCCTTATTTGGTCGCAAGGCGGCAGTTTTTCCCCCCCCTCCTCGTCCCTCTCACGCCGCCCTCCTGCCAGCCCGCCCCCGTCTCGTCAGCGAGCTGCGGCCGCTGAGGCGCCCCCCCCATACTCCCCCCCCCCCCCCCCCCCCCCCCGTTCCTGAGGAGGATTTTCCCCAGAGCTCGGCTCGTTCCCTCTATGGCAGAGGGACGGTCCCGCCGCCAGCGGGGCCGAGGCAATTTTTAGCCTTATTTCGGCTTAACTTGGCGGGCTGACAGCCGCCGCGGCCGGGCAGACGGACGGACAGACGGACAAACTGCCCGCCGCTTCTCCCCTCAGGCCGCCGCCCCGAGCAGCCCGCCCGCGGGGGGCTGTCACCTCCGGTGGCCGCCGAGGCACCTCGCTGTCCCCCTCTGGAAAAGAGCAGCGTGGGCGGCTGGGGAGCCCTGTTGCTGCCTGTTGGCCATTCTTGAAACGTCTCCAAATTTTTGTCGGTTGTGCTAATGTAAAATGTCGTCACGCCTACATTTAGCAAAGGCTTCGGGGCTATTAACTCGGAGCGAGGCGAGGGCTTTGATGAAAATATATTAAACATGAAAATCTGCCGTGGTTGCTCCAAGTTATTCCTCCTGAGTTTGAGGCAAACACTTCAAAATATTCCAATTATAGTCAGGAGACCAAAATGCCGCGTTGAGATCTCTCTTCCCCTGAGCAACTTGTGGATAGCTGCTTTAAAAGTGCAGCTGAAAGTCTGCTACACACAGAGTTTTGTGTGATGTGAAGGAAGGATTAAACGCACTGAATGTTTAAATCATCTTTCATTAATGTTGTCCCCAGCCTTTAGCGTTATGTTATAGCAGCCCTCATAGAAAATGTTACAGCTTTTACCAGTATGGCTTATGCTCATGCAGTTATTACACCCTCTCAGAAACATCCTTGTTTCAATTAGTTTGTTTGTGAAAGCGTTTTTACATGACATGAAAATTCTGCCTCTTATGTAGCATGCATGTATGTAGTTTGGGGACAGAAGGGCTTCCATTTCTGATGGTAAATAATGAACATACTTAGGTAACTATTGCTCTTCCACACAACCCGGTCCTTTTTAATACAGCGGTTCTGACCTTGGAGAAATCCAGAAGTGAATGGAAAATGGAAGGTGTCAGCCTCCATACCTCCAGCAGGAGGTTCTCTGTACCTCTCATGTGCATATTTCTTTGATGGGAAGGGTGTTGATTTCTCTTGTAGTCAGACCAGTGACTGATTCATCACTGAACTATCTCTTCCTGTAATTCCCTGCTACTTCATTCAGTTGATTGTATCATACGGAGCAAAGAGAAATGCTGGAGAAATACAAAGAGAGTTGGCTGATAGATTCAGCTTCAGGTGAAAAATAGATGTAATTTGTTATTTGTATCCTTGTGAGGATTGTCTCGGAGGAACATGCATGAGAATGCATGAGGACCCTGTTTTGGTAGATGCAATATAAACTCAGACACTGTTATTTCAGAGTAAAAAGAGGATTCCGGCCTCTGTAGAAAGAGATGGAAAGAACAAATGGACCAGGAAATAACACAGAAATCTTGATCAACACAATAAGCACATAATAATGATGTCTTTACATCAAAATTAATTCAATATCTCATTTAGATGTAGTTGTAATCAAACAGGTTCTATCAGCTTCAGAAAGGAGATTTCATGAATTTGGCCCAAAGCTTTTAGCTGTGAGTTTTATCAGCCCAGGCACAGAATATGCACAGCTTCTCCAGACAAAACTTGTTTGGGGTGATGGTTGCCTTGGCCTAATAACTAATATGGCCCTGGTGTAGTTGTACAGATATCCAGATGCGCTGATAACCCGCTAAAGAGCTGTTTGCACTGATTGGGATGACTGCTTACCCTAATAGTACTCCTTCAGTCCTATTTATTTAAAATTTTTAATTGTAGTTTTGCTATCATGAATTTGGAGAAAATAGCTGGAAGGAATGCATAAGCATACCATTTTAATGCTAATGGTGTAAATTATGGACAATCATGGACAATGTCAGGAAAAATCTAAAGGCCTGTAGACTCAGGCTACCAAATATTTCATTTAGCCTCTTGCAGAAGAATTTCTTTTCCAGCTGAGCACACAGGTACTGTTTTCTTCTTGTACAACAATACTCATAGGTCTGAGCTTCTTTTTAAACTTTTGTTCCCAATCAAAAATTGACGTGATTTTCTTGCCGTCATCTCTCATCTCCTACAGATGTCCTTAGAGAAAGTCCAGTCTAACTCGAGGGAACAACCTCTAAAGCGTCATTAGACTTATTCTCTTTTCTCAGCAGAGCTATTACACGCCTGCTTTTTGTCAGCAGTTCTCTTAAGACTTGCAGCACAATTTGTGCACCAACTCATCTCTACAGTCATCCTCTCATATGGGAAGAGCCACATGATTTTCTTTTATGTTGCTTCATATGCAGTCATGTTACAGGTGAGCCAAACAGACTGGTTCAGAAATTAGAGAGCACGCTTTACGCTGAGGACTTTAGCACAAGTCTGATTTTCCCTTTAAAGAAAACATTTGCTGGTATTCCCTCATCCCGAATCTGTAAGACATATTTTAATACTTCCAGAACAGCGGGTCGGCACCTCTGGAAGCATGCGGGGCTCTTTCTGATGCATTTATTTGTGTTTAGGATCGATCCCATGTCTCCTGCTTGGCAGTTATGCAATACGCTGTAGGCCATTCTCCATTACACCACCCTGCCAGAACTGCAGATGATATTTAGATTTCTTCAGTGAAGCAAGAGCTCAGTATCTGGAGCAGAACTCAGCACTCAGCCCATATCTTTATCTTGATAAAAGTATGATTATTTTTTTTCCAACGTATGTCATAAAGCAATGTAGTATGGAAATAGGAGTGAACACTAGTTACTGTTTAATCAGATATTAGCTGCTTGGTTCATTGAGATGATAAAGTTAAAATGTAATGGCCTGTCATATACAGGAGTTCAGGTCATCTGATGATAAGAAGATCTCAGACCTTAAATTCTGGAGATTAGTAGCCACTTCCTTATCAAAACTGTCCAAAAATAGCATAAATCAGATGGTATTGGTGAGGGTAAATGAATTATTTTACAATACCCAGTTCAGAAAAATCTAAGCAACAGTTGTTCCAAGAACAAATAACGCATTATCTTACTACCCTTCCATTGCTGAAACCCTTCATCTCATTCCTATTTGTGAGTATATATACAGGAATTGGAATTCAGACAAGAATACCAGTGTTTGAAATGGCAACAGATTCTTCTGACAAGTTGCTGCTGAGTTAAAAACTGTAGTTTTAACTTTGTAACTTTTTCGGTTATTTTTCTAACTTTTTGTGTTATTTGTCTTCAGATACTTCCACTTTTGCATGCAGACACTATTTGTTTTGAAAGGCAGCAATAATACATGTGTTTTTCTTAAATAAATGTTACTTTTTTGTGTGTGAAAAAAAAAAAAAAAGAATCTGCAAGTCATTGTAATGTGTTCTGCAAATTACACAAATGCATGATCAGTAATATGGAAATATTCAGAATAGCAGAATATAGGGCACAGTAATTTAGTATTGCCAAATCAGAAGTTCAAAAATCATGAGTCAGATCTCCTAAAATTATAAACTTGTTTAAAATTATGAGCCTAAAAAACACGTGACTTTATTCACCTCTGGCTTTTTAATCTTTAGCATATGTTCTGATTACACTTTAAGGATTTTCCATGTAATTTTTAGAATTTTGTTGTTGTTGTTGGTTTGGTTTGGTTTGATTTTATAATTTAAGAAATAAACTATCTGATTACACCATTTCACAACTAAAAGCAGACTGTATCAGATTGATTAGACTCAATAAAATCAAGAACATTGGTAACACTGATTAAACTAACTCTTGATGTTTCAAGGAATAATGATTTTGTAATTAAGTGGTTTTAGAGCATCTTATTTACATATACTTCTGACAGTTTCTGAGGCATGATTAAAAGCTGAGGTTAGTATCACTAATGCTAAGTAGATAAACTGGTGTGCTGTGCATCTTAGGCATTCCTTTCTTGACTACTTTTTATAACTGCAACCTCCGTTTCTAACAGACAGTGCCAGCCCTACTGAGAGCAACAAATAAAGGACTTTAAAGCAGCTAGTTTGCAATTAATCATAGAATCACATCAGAAAAAGACCTCAGCAGGTCACTTAGTCTACTTGTGCCTAACCAAAGTCTCCTTTCTTGCAATTTATGCCAATTATTTTCTATTCCTATCAATTGTGGATACAAAAAAACATTATTCCATTTTTCTTTGCCAGCAGTTTTTATAGGTATGAAGATCATATTTCCCCTCTGCCATCTCTTCTGTAAGATCTAAAATCATTCGATCTATCCTCAAAGGCAATGTTTTCTAGACATTCACATTGCTTTCTCTTGCATTCTCTGCATGTGACCTGTATCTTTCTTTTTTTTTTTTTTTTTTTTTTCCAAGTGCCATAATCAAAACTGCAGACATTGGTAGCTCACACCCTAGTAGTTCTGAAGGAACAGATTATGCTACAGTTTATCCATCAAAATTTTCACCTTTACTTGCAACAGCGTAATGTTGCAGAGTCATTTTTGGAATTTGATCCAAAATAACACACATTCTTTTCAATGGAAATTAAGCAGCTGTTCCTTAACTTACACTGCTAATGATTCCAACTTGCAGTTGTTCCTATTAAATAACACCTTATGTTTTCAGATCATATCTGCACCTTGCCAAAATTATTTTGAATTCTAATGTTATCTTCTAGTACACTTAAAGACTAAATCTGCTTGGTCTTGTTTGAAGATAATAAAACAATACTGTATCTTAGGGGTGGTTAATAAATGAAAACAGAGAATTTTATGTAGAACAGCTATGAATGGCATTAAACATACTGTAATTATTGGCTGTAACTATAAAGCTGAACAAATGATGTCTTAAACAAGGAAAATGGTATACTGTAAACACAGGAAAGACCAATACTTCATACTCACAGGTCGATATCATTTGATCAATCTCTCTGATTCACTTAAATGCTTAGTGTGAAGAATTTTGGTGATAATTCAACTACAGCAGTGCTATGGATTGCACATATTTTTTCATTCCTGTGATTGATTTTTACTCATCTCAGTTTTCAACACTGTCACTCTTACCAGGTGAATGGGCAAAATGCAGGAGCAGATGAAGCAGATGCTAACTGGAACTTCACCCTGTTGCTGCGACTGTTATGAACTTAGGTATAAGATGGAATTAAATAAAAATAATAAGCAGACTTGTAAGAACATTTTATTTAAGATACTGTATCAAAGCACAGATTAAGCTTTAAAGGTGATGAAAACTAACCTGGAATGTCTTCACTGGTAGTCTACATAGGCTACAAATAATTGCTAAGTTACAGAACAGTAACAGCCTGTTCTAGATGTCCTATGCTTAAGGATAAAAAAAGAAGAAGAAAAAAAAAAAAAAGGAAAAAGAAAAAGCAAGATTTGTCTCAATACTTCCAGGCCTATCTTTAGATGATGTTATAAACATAGTTCCCTTCTCTCCTCTGCTTAGTGGTGGTCCTACTGCAAGGGTGCTTCCTGTTCTCTATGGAAAGGATATCAGATTTTCTGTTAGAGTTCCCAGCTGTGCTGAGCCTTCTCCCTGAGGACTCCCCAGTGTTATCTTGCATGTTCTAGATATTCACTGTCCTCCCCATTGCTCTAGCACCACAACTGGGACAGAAGGGTCAGCATTCCACTATTGTACTGAAGGCTTTTAAAATTCCTGTTTATGTTTAAGATGTTTTTTGTTAATACTGCTGATAACTTAAACACCTAAATGCTGAAATGTCTGGGGCTTCGTAATCAGATTAAGCAACCACATTCAAAGATATCTGAACATCTTTTCTTGCATTTGTATAGCAACTTTATAAACTCAAAAAGAGTAAAGCAAGCACAGACATATGCCCTATACAAGCTGCAATACAGACAATATTGTACACACTTCATAACAACAGTAATGAAAATAATGCTGATTATAAATAAAATTGTAGACAGACTTATTGAGATAACAGTTGTACTGAACAATGAAACATCCTTTTATAGTCATGAGTAGAATTAGTAAGATGCATAACTACAGCAGAATATAGATCAGCATGTTTAGTCTGCTTATGTCTCAAACTGTCGTTTGGAGGAGCAAAAAAAAATTAATATTTTTTAAGCCATTCTGGCCCTAATTTGAAACATTTACTGCCTTGTTTTGTTTTGTTTGCTTGTTTGTTTTCCATAAATTTGGCTGGAAATATTAGTGTTCCTACAATACTCAAATCTGAACATGAATGCCTGATTTTCTTCTTCAAACCAGCTTTTGCAAGGCTTAGATCCAGAACACTGTGCACACTGTGCCCTGTGAAGGTTATTTCACGTTTACTCATCTCCTTGTTGGTCACAATTTTTCACCATTCTTGTAATAAGACCAGAGCACCATTTCTTTACTCTCCACATACAAGCACTGAGCTCCAGGGAAGGTCCTCTTCAGCTTGCAAATGATGATCATGGCAGCAAGGGGAATCTGGTCAGCTGGATCTTTCTCAACATCCTGGCCTTCCTCAGGGGCCCTTTGTGCTCGGTTTTTAAGTTTTTTTTTTGACCTTGTAGTTCAGACTAAAACATTTTTTCTCTCTTCTAACACTTGATAGTTTAGCATTGTAACTGTCTGAAAATGCATAAGTTTTAGTTCGTGAGTATATACTTTTAATGTTTAAGCTAAAAAGTCTAAACAGCTTTTGACAGAAATTCTAATAAGCCGCATTTCGTATAAGCAGTGCTGCAGCATAAGAATAGCAAATTCTGCAAGCTCATTTCAGTGCAGCCCTCAATACCTGGCATCTGTCTCTTTCGGCTGTCTGCTCCATGAAAGAGATGTCAAATTTGTTTTTGACAGGTGTAAGTAATAGTCACAAGGAAGTAATTTTTGTAACACAGAGAAGAGTCCAAAACAACTTTTACTGAATGTTCTAATTTGACTGCTTTGGTGCCTTTTGCGACTGCTGCAGTATGTCAAAAAAGCAAAGGTGGTGCCAATGCAGATCTGGCACACGTGGTTCTGAGTTTTTATGAAATCTTTTGCCGACCAGTTCTTCCTCATGTCTTCTTCAAACCTGGTTCTCTCAGTTGTTCAGAAGCTTAGAAGTCCCTATTTCACTACTGCCATGCAGAAAAGAAATGCAAGAAAAATATTAAAAGTCAGAAGCCCACACTCTAGTACTATATTTGCTAGCATGATGTGGTCCCTCCCACCTCACTGTGGTGTGGTTTTGCTCTAAATACCATCCTTCAGTTATATTCAGAGCACCCACCACAGTAGGGAACTCTGTTTAAAAGCCATATGGTTCCTTCTCTTCAATCCCTACCCCACCACAACACGACTTAACCTTAAACAATGTTCTGATCTTGTTTCAGAAACTTTTTGATTGTTTGTTTCCTTCTCCTTTGCTTTTCAATTTCAAAACAACTAAAGATTTTCTGAAGAAAAACTTCAATTCCTAAGCCTCCCAGAGGTTATTTTTTGCTGCTGTATGTGTAACTTTCCAGCAGTGGTTTACGGCTTGGCTTAGTGGATGCTTGAAAAGTTACATGAGTATTATTTCCCTTCAGCCTACGCTTCTCATAGCTTGGAACACCCACCGCTCTGGAACACATCTTACTGCTTCATATTTGCCTCTTCATTCATTTTCATTGCTTTTACTTGCCTCATTCAGGGATGACTATTACGTATTTACTCAACCTCCCCAGTATTATTATTCTGGGTTAAATGCAGCTAAATGATATAAATATTTGCAATTCCTGTGATATTTGTGGACCGCACTAATTTATGACACATGTGAGCAGCTTTGTATCTGATATGAACAGTCAAGAAGTTGGAAACATGTGGATGTAACTCTTAAAGACAATCCTCTGGGTTTTTTTTCTTGGTATCACTGACTTCTTTCTCTGGGTAGGTAAATCACGTTGTATAAAGTATACGATTGTCCCACTTTCACATAACCACCGGCTAATTAACACCTGATGTTCTAAGTGCACGATGACAGAACTGGACCTAGTGGTTGCATCTAAACTGCAGAGCAGGACGGGCTTCAAGGCTGCACGGGAAGCCAGGTTTATCAGCACTGCATACCTGCTGGAGCATCCCGAAGGCTGAATTTCCTGGCACACCTCTGTGCAAACTGCTAGCTTCAACAGGCTGCTGGTTCTGGCAGCAAGTACGAGTATAGTCAACGCAGCTACCTACTACATGCTTTGAATCTCGGGGGGAATTCATTGGACTGGTGCTGTTACCTCAGAGTAGCTCTTATGTGACTAGCTCAAAGGTCAGGAAATGCATTGTTTTGTTTGTAAATTAACAAAGGAGAAAAAATATTGTAATTACGATATGCATATGAACATTATTTTTACCCAGGCAATATCAATGCTTAATATCAACGTTTATTAAGATGCTGGCCTACATTTTCCAGTCAAAGATCCCTGTTACTTGCAGATCACACACAAGTCATGCGGCATGACTGAGCTTCTTTACACCACCACCCTCAAATACACCAACTGTGCTGTGTGGGACCACCCCTGAGTGTGGGAAGGTGGGTTGCCTGTGAATATTAAATTACATTTTTCCAATGAGACTGCAAAAATACTGTTAATTAGTGCCAACTGTGGTCGTGTGGTGTATGTACAGAGCTATGAATACCAAACTACTGCTGGCATTGGTGATAGCTTGTAGCCCACATTAGAGGTAAAATGTTGTGCCCTCCTCCCAGACTCTAAAATCTTCTAGCTACCCTAAAAAAAGAAGTTGTTTTATGAATACACAGCGGATCTTCTACGCTCTTCACATATTAAACTCCGCTAAACTGCAGAAATAGTCTGCCTTTTAAGTAGAAATGTGCATGTTTTAAGTTAGCCACCAGATGGAGCTCATACCTCCCATCGCACAAGTCCATGAACATCTGCAAAGTTAACACACGGCATAGATGTTACAAAGGATGCAGTTTTTTCCACTTCATAAAAGTCAGAGGAAGTCTGTGATTAGCTGGATGTTTACAAATAAAAGGGGGATCTGGAGATAGATCAAAGATAACTCTCCAGATCTGGCATGATACCAGGTTCCTGTACTACTAGCATCTGCACGGGTTTCACTGTTAGATTAAGTGGTTGAACTCAGCCTATATCATCACATACTAATAATGCTTTTTTAATGCTTAGCATATTTATTAGAAATCTGAATATTCAGCCAACTAAGGACCTGAAGAAAAAAGAAAAAAAATAAGCCACCACCACCCCAACTAACAATATGCTCCTGGCTCCATTTAAAACAGAAGCATCTACAGGGTTCTTCCTCACCCCACTTTCTTCAACGTAAAGGGGATCAGGAAGGGAAGATAAGCCCTGTTCTAAAATCTGAAGGATGTAGTGCTTCAAGCTCAGTAAACAGGAGCAGTAGCTCTCAAAGCCTGTTCTCTAATAATCTAAGTTAGACAGCCCATTCATACACGGTATGTTTTTTTTGCTGAGTAGTCTATAGCTCATTGAGGATCTCAGGGATTTTGGCACAGCCATAGCGAGTGGGGAGGAAAGCTGATCTGAGATAAAAGGTTGTGGTATATGAAAGACACTGAGTTAATGTACATGTGTTTTAAGGGACATCTTTGTTTTGACTCTGTGTAACAAACCAACATAGTTTGTGAGGTCTAGAAGGCCACAGACTATTTCTACTTTTATAGTAGTGCGCTGTTTGAAACTAGTATTTTTATTTGGGGTCTAAGCCACACTGAACTCAATCAAATAAACATTCTACAAAGAAAAATGCCTTTGAACTATTTAACTGTTTGTTTGCACAGCAAAATAAAGCAGAATGAACTGTAATAATTACTGTGAGATTTCTTGTGTCTTAATTAACATATTTTTCAGTTTTTAAGTTACTGTTCATCAGGAACTGTCTCTTGTGGCAGAATGACAACGTTAGCATCAGCCAGTGAAAGTTATGTGAAACACAACCCCACCTGAAAGCAGACTAGGTGGGGCTTACCCTCATACATCCAGGCACCCAGACTGTAAATGGTGCTGGGCTTTACAGCACATGTAAGTGTACAAAAAAATAGGTTTAATCTATCTGATAGCAATGCAGCTCAGAGATCTGAGCTCTCTCCTGGGCTGTGGGAGGTACTAAGAGGTCCCAGGGACACTACCCTATATTTCCTCCTACAATACTACTGTATCTTTCCTTCTCCTGAAGGAAGGATATTCTAGATTTCATCTCAAAATACTCCTCCTTTGTATAAATAATTAAATAACCAATGGCTAGAAACCAGAATCTCAGCAGGTCGTTAGTTGGAACTCTCTCATGGGATGTAGAAACCCTGTAGGCAGGGACAGAATAGAAGCACCGTCTTTCACACCCTGAATAAGTGCTCTAACAATGACTTTTACAAAAGAAAGGAGTGTGGCAGACACCACAGGCACGGTATATCTATTGCCAAAACCAAAATTAATCTATGATATTCAGAACCCCCTATTTTTAGTCAATGTATTGGTATTTCCACAAACTTTCATGGTCTTGTGTTTTGTTTTGTTTTCCATGGAGAGAGCATCACATTATGTTTCCTATTCATTTTCTGGGGACTCAGAAGCAGATGCCCCTCTGGTAACCATCCCCAATGTAGGGGGACAGTTACCTAAAAAAGGAGAGAATAGGTATCACTGAGTCACCGACTCGCACTACTTTTACCATTTATTTTTTAAAGCAGTAGGTTCAAATGAACATGTAAGAAAAAGGCAAAATTTCAGGCCCTGTCTTCGCAAACAGAAAAGCTGAAAGGATGACCCTTTAACATAGCAACCTTGTAACGGGAGAAAGTGAACAAGCCCAAGGGAAGGGCTGATTTTTGCATCTTTCATGCTGGCAACACTACTGCTGCAGGGACCTTGGCAATGCATTGAAATTGATAGCACTTTGCCTTACAGACAGGTTAGGAAACCAAGGATTTACAGATAGCCCTGGATTTCCCAGTGGATTTCCGACAGTCCACCCAGCTTCCAGGATTTTGAGACCTTTGAGGAATGCTCTCTTCTCATTCCCTCTCAGGAGTCTTGGGATGTCTATGGAACCACAAGGCATACTTGTCTGAGATCATCTCATTTACAATATATATATACACACATATATATACACACACATACACCCAAAATCTCATTGATGCAAATCACAGTTTGAGTAAAAACAACATCAGCATCAAGACTTAGTCATTGAGAGGGAAGTTCTTGAACAGCTCTGAAAGGGCTCGATTTTTTTTTCTCCCACAGGAAATGCTAGAAACAGCATTGTTTTTGTGGTTGTAGTTGCAGGAAGATTTACTATAGTTTCACTATGCCAGAAGGCATAGGAAAGGATTAAAGTTTTTTGTTTTCTCTGAATGGTAAAAGTTAAAGTTGTACTTTTTAATTCATCATGAGACAGACGTGTATTTTAGAAAACAATTATTAATATGGGGCACAAGACCATACTGCGCAACAGAGGTATCCCTTTGACTTACAAGAAAATCAAAGATACTGGACACTTCTGAAATTCTAGGTTCTTGGGATGAGGCGTGGCAGGCTAGCTATGTGAAACAAAGGGGCAGTTAAAATCTGGTCTTTGTTTGCCCTTCTTATAATTTCAGTATGTTCCCTTACATACACTAATCTGAAACTTTAAAAATACATTTTCAACTACTTTTTAATAGGAAATGTATACTGGAAACAGCTTCTCTAAAAGCATGATGCCCAATATTGACTTCAATTAAAAAGATAGAAGACATTTGAGGACAAAAATGACCCAAAGAAAGACCTGATAGCATCTCTCCTGTTAAGTTGGCAGTGGTCATTGTAGCACACAAGAAGGAACACGGGCTGTTTGTTTCAGGGCTGAACATTTATAGTCATGACAAGCTGACTCCTGAGTCATGCGGTCGGTTGCCCTGTATCAAATTAGGATTTGTCTTTCTTCATGAAAACATAAAATCACAGTTAGTTCCAGAATTGTAAAGTAACTCTGTAAAAAGTGACAGAAGACATAATTTATAAAACGTGTCCTGTTTTTTTGGCATCTTACACCTTCAAAAACTCAGCCTACTAACTTGTCTCAAGAGCACACTGCACAGGAATTTTTTTAGGAGGTATTTTGAAAGTTGGATGATAATGCAGAAAACTGGTTTATAGCCACTGAGAACTACAGAAATGTCAGCTTTTAAAAACATGTTCCTAATTTCTAGCCCTCGGCAGACTTTTATAAAGTCAAATTAGTCATGCTCCATCTTTGAGTCGGTGACAAGCTTCAAACCAATTGAGAATATTTGATTTTTAACCCTTTCAGATCGGGAAGCATCTAAAATTCAGAAGCAGGCACATTGGGATATGAACAGATACTGCCAGCATCTCCTTAGCTTTAAAAGGAATTATCCCAATCTCTCAACATTAGACCAAACCAGACAACTGTCTCCCATTATCACAAGATACAGAAAAGCGTGGCAGCACGAGAGCAGGGTCCAGCTGTAGCCGGAGGGCACAGAGAGCAGAGGAAGGTGGGAGCAGTTCCTGGTGCTTGGCTGGCCAAGAGGCCCAGCTCATTCTTGGCCTCAGGCCCAGGCCAACCGCACTAACCCAGCACGGAGCGCTACATCGTCTATTTCAAGAAAGACGAAGAAAGCTCCAGAGCATATTTGAGGGGTGAGCTGAATGCAGGAAGGTTTCCAATTCTCATAAAGAGGGCAGATAGCATAGATGTGTCTCATCTGCATGCAAGAGGCTGGGCTGCCTTTTTTCCTTATCAGGAAATAGGAGATGAGTTAAAGAGTGCAGCTTCCACGAAGATGCTGGGGGGAGACAGAGACTTAGTTAAGTTCCAGCCACACTACAAGTTCTGCCATAGATCGTGTAAGCAAATGAGCCCCCTCCCAGCCACTCGTTTCTCCCCTCGTGCCACCCCTTCTGTTGTGCTCGCACAAGGCTTGAGACAGAGGCGGAGAGGGAAGCGTAATGGGGAACTGGTCCAGCCAAAAAAAATCCCCACAGGGAAAAATCCAAAAAAAGTCCATTGTCTACATAGCTCATTGTTAAGTGACATAGATACATGCTCTATGACAATGGAGAAGGTGGCACACAAGGGTATGAGAGCTGAAACTAGGTGGGGAGGAGGAAGGGGCCTGCCAGTGCCCGGGCTGGCACTGCCAGCAGGAACTAACTTGTATCCTCAGCAATAGCTGAGATGCTCACGATGTTTTTAGCACTAGTGTGTTCAAATACAGTAGTGTACTCAAAGTATTCATTTTTCTGTATCTTTTTTCTATTGTATAACAATATATTTGTTATACATTCTCCAGAACAGTAGTCTTCAGAACAGTGTCTTCAGCTCTGAATAAAAATATGCTGAACTGTATTTTCTCCATTAACTACGTTAATAAAGTCCCCTAGCAAAAGTATAAATTCTTACAATTCTGTGATATTCTAATCTATTCAAATCAAGGTTTCTCCATGGACCTACTAGCAACAAATATTACTCTACACAAATGTAAATACTCTTTGAATTAACAAGTTGCCAATAAGCATTTACAAGTATTTTACAAGTGTGTATACATGTATGTGTATTAAACATCCTCTAATATGAATAAGAAGCTTGGCAGCTTATGTTATATCCAAGGTCTTTATGAATTCCCTTTAAGTCTCAGTAAATCCTGAAATCTAAGAGCTATGCTAGCTGCTAATAAATTATTTTTCAGGGTTGCAACCCACCCCACTGCCAAAATGAGGAAAATAACAGAAAAGAGAGAGAAAACCTCTAGAAATGAGAATAGCAAATCACTTTAAAATATAAGACAGAACAACCAGCAAGCCCTTGTTCCTTTCTGGCTATGCTTTGTCCAATGTGATAAGTTCATATGTCCACACTCAAGGACCCTTAAGTGCTTTAAGGGTTTTACACTCTGACACTCCACATAGTTCCTTTGCATCCCCTTCCTGCACTATGTTAACATGACTGAGAAGTACAAATTTGTTAGAGGAAACAGAACTCTAAATGAAGTATTTTTGCTTCCCCTTCATTATCTTTCAAGTAACAGTAAGACTTCTAGGATATTGTTACTGCAATTGTTTTTTCAGGTCTGCTTTCATTCTGTCTACACAGTGAGTGATTTTTCTCACAGCAGAAGGGCTGAAACACATCATTTCACATTCCTGTGGACATTATTCCATTCTGGGGAGAACACCCCTGTCCCCAGGAGCAAACACCTGCCGGTGAGCTTGGCACCCACCCCTTCTCCCTGTTCAGGGCACCTAAGGTCCTCCTGGCACTCCAGACATTTTCTTCAATAGTCCAATGCTGTTCCTCTGCATACCTTCACATGTCACCATAAACATTCTCCCCATCTATTTGGTAGCAAGGCTGTCTTGTTTTTGCCTTATTACTTTTGATTTGTTGTCATATACTCCCCAATCACTTTTTGGGCTATTTCAGTCGTTCTCTTTTTCCTCTGCTTGCATACAAGTAGATCTACTCTAAGCTTCCCTGCACTGCAATTCATACTCTTTTTGAGCCTTAATCTAGGCATTCATACGTGTGAACTCCAAGGCACCGTTTTTGTTTAATAAGAAAAGGAAAAAACATCAATTCAAGTTTAGTAGGAAAGTTTTAACAAACTTTCATTTGAAAGTATAGTACAACACAACTTATATTTGAAAAACAAAGGTATTTCAGAGTGTTTGTAGAGTTAGATATTACACAAATATTCACAATTCCTAGATTTAACTTCTGTAATTGACATTCTACCCAAATTAGGAAGTTGGGTTTGTTTGTTGGGTTTTTATTGTAGTTGTTGTTGAAGTATTTTTGGGTCAAGTTCAGATTTTAAAGAAGGGCTCTTGACCCTCAGCAGGAGTGTCCACAAATTAGTGTTAGACTTCCCCTGTATTCTGGAACGATCTTTTAGTTTGTACAAGTCACCTCCTCCTTTTCAACAAGATCCTTAATCTGCTCTTTGCTGCGCCGCTGCAGTCCTTCCAGCACAGGGCCTGGCCGTCCTTAGCATACGATCCACACTATGAGTTTGTGCCGTAGTGAGCTAATCATACAGGCCGATAGCTCTCCCAGCCAAGCTGAGTCATACTCACTTTGGTCTCACAGGCGTCTACAGGACATTTTATCCACCCACTCCTCCAGGCTCCCCCTCCATGCCACTTTTGGGATGTTTTCCCCTCTGCTTGCCACTGTACGACTAACTGCTGAGCCCTTCCAGACTTTGTCAGTCCCTCCTCTGCCACCGAGCCTTCCCACTCCTGCAGCTCACCCCGTACCACAAGACTCCTCTGTCAACTCCCGTAGCACCTTCCAGCTCTCCCTCACTTCCCTCAGCTGCTTTTCCCGGTTCAGCCATATCTTTAGAAAGAACCTGCACGTCAGAGAAATTTTGTGTGCGCCGCATTAGGCCCAACCCTCCTACAGCACTTGACTGACTGCTTTGTCTCTCAGATGATCATTACAGACAGTCAAATATTTTAATATCCTGCTAATCACCTTCTTGCCACTGATCCATAGCTACAATTGTTATAAGTGGCTACTTTAATTCTTATACACTGAGCTTCAGTCCAGCTTAGAAGCGTGGAACAAATCCCAGGAAAAGAGAAGCTCGGAATTAATTGAAACGCTGGAGTGCATTAACATCAGCAGTGTTTTTAGTCCCAGTGCTATTCAGGACTTGGTTGGCTTCAGATCTGTACAAGAAACGGCAAGATTGAGCAGTCACAGCAAAAATGCAAAAGGCCTACGCTGCAACTGAAGCAGCATCCTGGGAGACAGCTGCGAGCTCAGGGCTGCGGCGTGGTGGCTGGGCCCGTCGCCATCACCGTGCCTTAGGAGAAATGCTCATTAAACACCCGAGAGAAATTCTGATGCACACTTAAAACTGAGTAAATGCAAGATGATTGATACTCAGTTACAGTAGAGATTCTGAACTGTATTAGTTTCTCTAAATAGTCTAACATTAAAGCTGGATACCCCTCATAATCTCCAAGAAACAACTCTGACAGCAACGCGAGCATGGAAGCCCTGGACTAGGCCATCAGCTCCTGCTCTCAGCCCCAGCACTGACACACAAGGTGGTCAAAATCGCTTTCTTCTCTCCATGGTTCAGTGGGAGATAGTACTATTACCCTCTTTGACAAAGTGAGATCTGCTGGGAGAAAGTCCAGGTAACCTTTATTTTGTAACAGTTTTCTCTGCCATTTCATATTACGATCCTATTCCCCCACAATTAAAAACTATGCACTTAATATTTATACAGCTGATGCCTAAGAGTTAAAGCTGGTTGCTCTCTCAAAGGCCAAACTGCCTCACTGAATCATTGCCAGCTGATACTTAGTAGGATTTTTAAATTCAACTCAATTAAGAAACAAGCTACACAGATTGGGCTATACTAGAATCAAAAAGAAATCTTAAAAGGCATTAAATGTCTTTGCATTTATTAAGCAAACTCTGCAGTCTTTTCTTGTTATATTCTCATTGAAAAACAGAACATTCAGAAAATTTCATGAAAACAAGAAACAAAAAAAATCTAAGATAAACATGAGCCACGCTCCCTCTTCCCGCCCAAGCAATGGGACTATCTTCACGCCCATCCCACTTAACTTCCCAACAAAAGCAACAAGGCACCCATTTACAGCTAGGCTGAGAAATGCAGTCTTCAATGCACATCACAATTCCACGTTCCTAGCAATCCACCATAGCCAGTCTTCCCTTGTATATTATGATAAGCAGGTTATATAGACCCACATGGGTACAGATAGACAACGCAAGGTCAACGTCAGTTGTACAGCAGAAGTGCCCGTTACAGTTCTGCTAGGATTTCAAGTCTGGAAAATGACCACTCTGCAGGGAACTCCTCAGTTATCACAAGTCATCAACTCCCTTTCCCTTTGCACACGCCAGTCCAACTCTGCAAGGTTTAACTGAGCCTATGCGCTCTGACCACTGGGATGCAAATTTCAACAAAGCCAAGAAGCAGAGGATCAGGACAGCCAGCTCTGCCCTTACAGCAGGGTCAAAGAGCAAAGGATTATTTCTTGTCATTGTTTTTTTTTCATTTTGAAAATTAATTTGGGGAGCATGAACAACTATGCTCTTGCATGTTAATCACTGTGATCTAAAATTTTCACATGAAGAAACAACACATGGAAATATTGAAGCACTCATCTTATGGACATGGATCCGAGAACTGTTTAATAGCAGTCAGTGAAGGGGTAACATTGTGCTTTTAATCTACAGTTTAAAAATAATGATTTGTATATCTACTTAGTAAAACAACAAAATTAAGAACAGAAACTGGTATTAGGAAACAGTGAAAATGTAATAATTAAACACATGATGCTTTTCAAAGCTATATACTTAATGAGCCTAAATAGACACCTATGATTAAGAGGGTCTTAAAAAAAATAAAAAAGATTTATTTTCAATTTTTTTTTTTTTTTTTTTTATAATTTTTGTCTACTATACTGTATGCCTTGCTTTGGTGTTCTCTCTGCTGCCAACTTAAAGCTTTAACAGTATGGTTATGCTTATGTTCTTTTCAAATGCTTGGCATTATAGTGGGATCTCATATCTTTTCTCAAATTAAATTTTGCTCCACATACTCCACATGTATACAGATGAACATCCATGTGCTGCTCCAGTTGCTCATTATTTGGGAATATCTGAAAGCAGACCTGGCATATAGTCTCTCCAGCTGATAAGTGAGATATCATATGCCGTACATGGTCATGTTTTCTGAAGTTTCCTTGATCACAAATGGAACAGACATACCTGGCCATTCCTTTGTGCATATCATTGTGGAGCCGCAACTGGCGCTCTCTTAAGAACTGCTTCCCACATGTCTGACAAACAAACTGTTTTTCCTTGGTATGAACAGTATAGTGTTCCCTCAAGTGACAACGCTGATAAAATCCTTTGCCACAAAGATTGCAGAAATGCTTACGTCTGTGATCTCTCTCATTCTCTTCCATCATGGAATTCTTGAACAGATCTTGCTCTAGGCAGTTTGACATATGTTCAACCACTAGGTTTTCAGTTTCAAAACGTTGACTGCAATTAGGACATCGGAAAGGACAGGCAGAATGCTTATATAACTGTTTTTTTTGAAGGCTGTTCATTTGGAAATGACTGTCCCTGAAGTCCTCTAGCATCTCTGCAAACATCATGTCCCTTATTTCTGACTGCTCCTCAGGGTTTTCTTCCAAGTCCATTTTTTCCTCAGAATTTCTGATACCATTCATGGTCAGATCCTGGGGTTCTCCACAGGTCTGTGCATGATCTTGTAACTGTTTGCCTTTGACCAGTATTTGACCACACTTGCCACAGGCACATATATTTTCTATGTGTTTGGATAAATAATGAGAGGACAAATCTTCCTCGGTGATTGTTAGCCCACAAAGTTCACAGGGAGCGTTCTCCACGTCTTCCTGTACTGAAGGAGCTTTCCTGTTAAGGTGCCGTGGACTCTGTAAACACCTTCTCTCATCGTCATCCATGGATAAACGGGGTTTTAAAGTCTTCCGAGCATTTCTTTTCTCTCTGATCTCTTCCTCAACATAGTACCTGTAAAGCGGCTCTTCCTGCTCATCATCTAGGTCATCGTTGTCAGAAGACTCATTGCAGTCTTTATCTGTCACTTTAATAATATTAAAATCTTTCAGCTCATCTGCAGGACTGTCCTCTGGTTCCATCTTGATAATAATCCTCTTCCTCTCAGAGGCTCTACTTCCTTCTTCACCTGAGGTCTCTGACGCAACCGTGCTGCTTTTCCTACTTGTAACGTTGGACACAGGAGACGAAGAATCGTCAGCAGCTTGGCTCGAGTCCCCTTTGTATTTTTCTGTTTGCATAGAGATTATTTTGGAAGTAGAGTCCTTTTCATTAAAGTCTAGTTTTTCAGCACCGTAGTACCTGGCACTTTGGTACGAATGCCTGTTAGTGCACGTTAACACGTGCTCATCCAGTAACTTTTCACAGCTAAAACTAAACCCACAGCTGTCACAGGTGAAGCTTCTTCCAAAACGGCGCGAGTGGGACACACGCTCTTTTGTGTGAGAGAATTTGGAGGTGGTGCTTTTTTTGCAGACATCAAACAGTTGTTCAGGGAAACTGCCTAGCTGCAAAGCTTCTTCGTCAGGCTCTTTGTTATGGGATGTATTAACTGTTGAACTTGGCGGCTCCATGCCCCACCTGTTTGCTTCGCTGCCATTTCTAGTGAGCGTGTCTTCATACATTCTCACACCAAATATCATTTTACTATTCTGGGTGCTAGAAGCAGAAGATGAGCACTTTAAACTAGATGAGTCTGTATCCTGTATATCTTCTAGACACTCAGGTACATTATATAGCTGTAAATAGTTCATGGCCACTTTAAATTGCTCAAAATTAGCAGGGGCTGTCATAATTTTTCCTAAATACATGAACTGTAAAATAAGATCAAAGCATTCAGCGCTAATCTTCATGTTGCTTAGATTCAGCTGGGCTGTAGTGTGTTGGTGGTTCATAAAAAACATCCTAAAATAGGAGCTGCATGCAGCAAGGACTGCCTTATGTGCTTGAAAATAAATATCATCGATAGCAATACAGCAGTCACACAGAAAACCCCACTCTCTTTGGTTGTTTAGCTGCTGAAGGACATAGTTGCTGTGGCTGGTTCTTGCCATCTTGTACTTCAATTATAGCCCTGCATAGAGAAGAAGACATCTGTTAAACCATGAGCACAAAAAGTAGAATGTATTTAAATGTAGGGAGGAACTGCCATCTCTTTCCTCTCCCGATCTTCCTATTCTCACACTGTTTGTGGTATAATTTCCTGTCTGGAGATCTTTGCTGGTAACTATTGTTGATGCCAGTGAAAACATCCATAATTCCACGTTCTCACCACTAGACTTACAAGACTAGCAAACTAATAAACATAACCACCACACATGTCAGTCAGAGCAACGCTGCTAGAATATAAATTAGCAAATATATCTCAAAGTCCTCCAGCCAAGATTTTCAGATATGAATTCTGGATTCAGAACTTCAAAAACTTCATAGGGCAGACTTCTGTAAGATGGCCCCAGGACAACAGCTATACGAGGTAAGCCGACTGTAAGAAACCACCTGTTCAGTCTCAACTTGCCTTTTTCACCTGTCAGTCCAAGGGACATATGATGCAACACATTACTGGAAACCAGGCTGAGCTCAAACTGGTCTTTCCCTCCCCATTAAAGGCGGCTGAGAAGAGACACCAGCGCAATACCCACACCGGCTTCATCTGCACACTGTTTGCTCTTTAGGGCAGCTCAGGGATCTTCTCAACCTTATCTGCCAGGCATCTTGCAAACCGGGAACTGTAAAACTGAAGCGGGTTCTCAGAAGCGCGGGGCTGGCCAGGCCCCGCAGGCCCGCTGCCGACGGTCACTAGGCTGGCTGTGCGGCAGCACGGGGACGACACAGGGGCAGGAAGTGGTGCATGCCGTGCCTACAGCTCCTCTCAAAACCGCTCTTTCAGAGCAGTATAATACAGCCAAAACATTTAGATTGGAGACCGGACAAAGTAAAAAAAAAACTCAGCTAATGGAGAACTGTAAAGGCCAGCAAGCCAGAGATGGAGCCTCTGAGAGATGAAGCCTCAATGAGGAACTGCAAACACTTGAGGGAAAGTTCTGTGAGTGCTGAAAGCTGGTTTAAATGAAAGGACTAACTGGTCTTAAACAGAAAAGAGGAAGAAAATGAGCTGTTTTATGTTAACAAAAACATCCAGAAGAAATATATTGCACACAGGAGGTGCGCATTCAATTTACAGAAGATAAACTGTAACCAAGTAAGGCCAAATTCAATGGCTAGTTGCTACTGACTTTGGAAAGACTGATACACAAAATCGGTAATAAACACACAGAGAGCAGGGTGGGACAGATTAAGAAAGCAAAAAAGTATAAAGAATACCCTAACTGAAAAGAAAAACCTAAAGCAATAATGAGCACTCTTAACATCTTGAAAGATTATTGCAAGCAATAGAAATAACTGCAAGAGATTTGTATACACAAAGTACAGGCTAGCAAACAACATAAATCAATCCATGCATTTCATTGAGTCATAAACTGAAGTTTAATATGTTACTGTTAACATTTAAACAAAATACACACAGAAATGCTCCCTGGTTTCTTCTTATTCCCTCCCCATCACCTCCCTGACAGCTTACAACTCCTAGAGGCTGCAAAATGAGCAGAGAAATTAAATTCCACAATTAGCGTTGAATTCACAAGTCAGAGGTGTTGCCTGGGTTGTTAAGTAGCAGACCTAATGTTTGTCACTGCTCTCCTTCATTCCACGAAGCACCGCCACGGAAGAAATGCATTCACGCTCTCTAGATGAGGAAAGGCTCACCCCTGGCCAGCAATATTCCCTGCCGCCAGTTCTACCGCAGCGCTTATGGATCGCTGCCAGCAGAAGACTCTCTGGCAACAGGAACCTTGAGATCTGGGTTGCAGTACACTGATGAAGAGCACCTGAATGACAGCTGTTCCTCTCCCCTCAACCCAGTCCTCCAATCCCAAAACTCAAGGTAAGCACCCTGCCATAACAATTCTCTGACCAGTTTGGCCGACTGACATCCACTACAGAAATGCAACTTGTAACATTAAATTCCTTTGATGGTTTTCTCACTAACTAGCAAACGGGTGGCTGTGAAAGCAGAATCTCTGAGACAACTTCATGTCTTTTCTATAGAAATTTGATTATTGCCTAAGGCACTGGGTAACTTCAGTTATTACTGAGGAAGAAAAAAAAAGGCTCTCAACATCAAGAACTATAAAAGGGCACTTCATTCTTCCAAGTGCTAAGGTGTTTTGTATTTGAGGTAATTCATTACATACTTAATACTTGATGAAGTATGCTTTATTATATTCAAGAACAGCAGCTGCATAATGACAAAGAACTGACTTCAACCTCCGTATTATAAGACTGACCACCAACAAGAGACAGCGAGAAGATGCAGCCTAAGACACCACTAGCCTCTAGGTATGAATTGCCATCAAGACAAGAAAAGGCTCAGGACTGCTAGAGGAACAACGTGTTTTAATCTCCTTGTCCTCATAAAGTTGCAAGTTTAAACTTTTCACTTAAATTTGAGGGGTTTTGTGCACTATAAGTATTCCACTGTGTTTTCCAACAAAAAAAGTAGTGCAGGTAGCAAGCCTGTACCAAGAAGTTCACAAATATCTGCACGCACCTGCAAAGAGAGGCATTGCAAAACAGTGGGAGTGATCCAGCAGTCACTGGAGCGATGGCACACACTCAACTTCTCTAAGTTTCTTTCTTCTGTGAAAAAGGTGAAAGGTATCTCCTCTTTTGACAGGGGAACTATTGCAAAGCTTTCAGCGCTTAAGTCCTGATATGCAAAAACAACCCTTTGGCAATGCCTATCTCCTACCACCGCTCTGTAAGAAACCAGCCTGAGCATGAGTTTGCTTGATCAGAACAGCAAGGTGTTCAGGTGTGTACACAGCCTCTATCACTGTAGTACTATATGTAGGTATTAAAATAGAGAGCGTTTGAAGTTATCTATGTTAATGAAAGTACTGGCAGACTTCCTCTGGATGCTGTATTAACCTGCTGTATGTAACTATATATTTACAGCTGCCAACACTTCCCACTACGAGAGCCTGCGTTGGTCTATTTAAAACTTCAACACATCTCAACCAGCAAAGGCAGAACTTTCATTGTGAATTGCCTGTTTTGGCTTTTTTTTTTTTTGCCAGAAAATTTCAGCTGAAACGGTTACAAAAAATGAGGTTAAGAAAAAGTTTTGTATATCTAAATTATTACTCTTTAAAATTCAAAAAGTTTCTCTTTCAAAATCTTTAGACAGAGACTTCACACTGGAGAAAGTGGTACGTCTTGGATAAGTTCTTTGTAACATTACAAAAATCTACCTGAATTTAGCCAAACTAGAAGCTTAGAGGGGAAGAAGGGGGAAAAGATGGTAGAAATGATAAATTTGTTCACACTTCTGACAGTTGTGAGTTACTAAAATATCAAATTATAGCCTTGCTGAAAACATTTCATCCTCAGGTAGCTCCTTTGTATACGGGGACCGGCTGGAACCATCCCACCCAGAGCAAGGACACCCTTTTGCTGCTGCGTGTCACCTCCACAATGCCACGAACTGGTAGCAGGGCTTGCTGCAGTTTGCTCCACACCACGACTCGCCACTGGGTTTTAGCATCCCACCTGGCAGCCATAAGGGAAAGATACCTGGTTTTGGTTGAGGAGAGCCAGGGCAAGGAGCTGGCTTAGTGAAATTGCATGGAGATTGGGAACTATAAGAAGGAAGCGAGGGGAAAGAGTGAGGGTGAAGCCCTGGGAGTAGTGAGGGCAGGGTGAGACAGGCTGGGAGGGAAATGCTGAGCTGAGAGGAGGGGATTAGGAACAGCAGTGGGAGGAAAAGATGGTGCAATGAGGATCTAAATGGGGGAGGGAAGCTGCTTGGGCAAGAGACTGGGAAGAGCCAAATAGGTGGTGGGGGGGATATGCTTATGCAGGGGAACAGACAGGAAATTATCATCGCACGCACCCGTTCAGAGCTGGAATTCAACCCTGGATTCCTGATTCTGCTGTTCCTTTGCCACCAGCAATTATCACAGGTTTGCTGACAAGCTCCCTCCCAATCAAGAGCAAGCACTGAGAAAGTCATTTATTATTTTATTTTAATTGCTAAAATGTCACGGATCTGCATTTATCACCCACATGAATGATTTGATGCTGAAAACTATTTTTCAAGTTTTCTTTGGAAAGAAAGCAGGCATTAGAATAAAAACATCTTTTTTAAAGGAAACCCAAGGTTTCAAAGTTAAGTGCATACACAAGAAATGACATAATTAAGCTGAACTCCAATGCAGTATTAATTCAGCAGCCTTTTATGTATACATTGTAGTCTTCCAGCCTTCCTCTCACCAAAGGTTCCTTTCCTTACTCAGCACACCCAGGGATCTGTCCAGGGATAGATCCAAGCAGCAGTGCTCTTCGTGCAACACCACAAGATCCCTGCTCATTTGGCACAGGATTTGGAAGATGTGAAGCGAATGAAAATGGGGGAAGAGGAGAATCTCGTGACAAAGAACACCGCTTTGGAGAACAGCACCCCAGCTCTCTCAGTGGCAGGACAAGTCGTGCTAACCTCCCTCCCCCCAGCCTTTGGTAAGTCTGGCATGTATTTTTTTGGACGCCCAACTTCTTCACACAAGGAAAAATGATCATCAACAGCTGATACCAACTGGAACTACCCTCTGTGTATTAAACACTAAGTATCTTGGAAAATTAAAGCTCTAGGCATGTGAGTTTGCCCATTCAAGATTTGTGGGTTTGATCCTCTCTGACTCCGTTTCCTATTTCAAAAAGAGGAGAAATGCGACCACTTGCCTGACTAGCACACTGTATTTGTGAAGCACCCAAATACTGTAGTCACAAGGATCACAGCGAAGTCCACGAGGAACCTAAGCAACTCCATCTTCAGCAACAATTGATTTGTGTAGTCAGAACAGCAATAGGCCTCGCCGTGAGCAATACTGAACGATGCAAGAAGTGTTCTGAAAAAATACACTAGAAAAGAATCTGATACAAAAGCAAAAAGCGTAGGTATTTTAGTCAGGTAATTTCAGTCTGATCTTCAAACTCACAGTCTCCATAGCCATCTTATATTTCTAGTAAATGTTTAAATTTACACTGCAAGACTTTGATTCAAGTTGTTTGTATGCCATCAGGTTTTTTTCTTCTTTTTGAGTCACCACTCAGGTACAATTACAACTTAGATGTTATCATGAACGAGGTGAATTGCACCACTACACTAACCAAATATGTTGTTTAGAAGTCTAGAGCCAGAAAGAACAGGCATTTACTAGAGCTCCATACTTTCTGTCATTTCCTCAAGTTCAAAATTTTTGCTTTAGTTTTAAAAGATTTCAGAAAAAGTCCTCAAGCTTTTCCTTTCCAAACCTTTTAGAGAGACTGGTAAAGTTCTTTTGCTAACTTCTCCGTTTTTAAAAAAGAAGTACCACACGGTTCACGATTTAGGAGCCTCTCGGCTCCTAAAATTAGTAGGTGGTTTTCAAAACCCAGCATTTCCACTGCTGAGCAGGCAAAAACAGAGTGCTTACACGCTTAGTTGCTGGCTGCTTTTCTTTGGAAACCAAGAGCGGGCTGGACAAAAGTATAATAAATGAGTGGAGAATTCGGTGCTAATAGAAAATGAGACTGAAAAAAACCTCAAGAACACAACGCCCAGTTATCCAAAGAAACAGGAGCGTGGGCAGCAGAAAGCAAATTCCGCATCCCATTCTCACAATGCATCTCGCTCTGACGCAGGTTGCCAAGAACTCTCCTCTCTAAAGTTAAATTATTTTGCCTCCGTGGGTCAGATCCACCAAAGAATCCAGATTCCTAACTGACAGCATCTAGATGCTCTGGAGAAAATCCTACATGACACGTCCAAACTCTGCATACGATGCCTGAGAAAACTGCGCACTCAGCTAGTGCACTGACCATGGATGGAGTGGTCAAATAGCAAGGATTTTATCTAGACATTATCAAGAGGGAGCCACCGAGGTTGCTCTAGCACTGTAGAGTCCAAGAAAGTGCTCAGCTTACCCAAAACTTGCAAAAAAGGCAAAAAGCAGGAGCCAGGTGACCACCATTCACCTCAACAGCAGGTATGGGTAAGCTGCAGTTTGTGTTGTAAGAGTAGGCTACACAATCATGACTTAACAGTTATGGGAATTCCACATACTGCCAATGAAAATCTAATTAAGCTCCATTATTTGGACTATGAAGGACTGACAGTATAATTTATCCTCCCATGGTCCTTCCAATCAACTGCCTTCAGGCATGCTAGTTGTGAAGCTGCTGGAGATGATGTAGATACTCATCTGCATACACATCCTGATGGCTGAATCAACTAATTTAAAACAGCCTTGTTTCCAATGCATAGAAACAATTTTCAGCTGATACCTGGGCTTCACCTGAACCAGGGAAAGCTAAGATGCTCCAGCCCCCAAGTGAGAGCCGTCAGAGCCATTTGCTCCGTCTGTGCACAGAGCTCTCCATTGATTCAGCATCCATGTGCACAAATGAGAAACAGCCGTGGAAAGTTAACAAGTTACAATTCTCAGCTGTTAACCCAGAATTAGTTAAGGTGCATTACACATTCATAGGTAAGAACATTCCTCAAAAGATAGGGAATAAAACATCAAGAAAACATGAGTGGCCAAATTAAGAAAACAGCAACTTTTGGAGCTTTAGTTCAAACTACCTCAACTTCAACTTTAGATCTGGTCTATGAAGTAAGAAGTATTACAGAGAGCTTTGTGCAGTCTTTTAAAGTAACTTGCTAGCCACAAAAGATTACTCTAGAAGTTCACAGTCATCATTTATCTGACACCTCTGCAGTTGTAAGAAGTGGTCAGGCAAAGTGGTAATGACACGTTTATAAGATTTGTGGAAAAACATCCTGACACCAGATTTAAGCCTTGCAGCTGACCGATGAGTCTTCCTACCTGGCCTCTCCAACTCACCCCCTTATAACTTCAAGAGGCATCTTGGTGGTTTCTGGTGATCTCCTGAGACCCTCAGACAAAGATAAGCGCGCCTTCCAGAAAAGCATCTTTGGCTAAATGCAAGCTGTGCTCCAGTGTTAACAGGTAGGGTATGCATGAAGCGGAGTAACTTATGACACACAGGTCAGACTACATATTTCGTTGACACTTTCCTGTCCTAGATGCTTCAAAATTTACTTGCAGCACATAAAAAAAATAACCTGCTAAGATCTCCATTAAATGAGGCAGGCTTAAGATGGAAAAAAGGGCAACTGCTAGCTAACTCTAGAGAGTTTTGCAATGGCAAAACATGCACAAAGAAAAAATTGCCAGACAAATTTGAGGATATAAATGGTCTTCATGCAAATTATGTCAGCTGTTGTGCCCACATACTGTGTCTGCAGCAGAACTCTGTGTGTGGTGGTGTTTACCATGTCTAAGCAGAGGCAGGGAAGATAACCCAACTGCTGGGAAACCACTAGTCAAGCTTTTTAAAAAATGCACGCTGTTTCTCACACTATGTGCATGCAAGGTTCGGAATAACCCTAGAGAGAGGGCTAGCTGAAACCACCGAGGGGAAGGACTCCAGGACTTTTAATCAGGAAACTTTCATTATCTCAGGTCTGAGCAGCTTTCTTTTTCCCCATACAGCAGATAAGTAGCTACTAAGGCTTCGTCCACCCCAGATTTTCAGAGCTTTCCACCATCAGCAACAATGGAAATCTGTGAATAAAGCAATTAACCTCACACACACAAGCAAGAAACCATCTAAAACCCCAAGTCACTCCCTGATACGAGTACTCTCATCACGATCACTGCAAATCCCCATGCCAGTGACAATGCTGGCCAATTCTGATGAAGAAAAGCCTCGTGCCAGCAGAGCTGAAGCATCTGTTAAGCCTGTGATGTTGTCCCACACAACTCCAAGCTTTCTGGCTGGGTGGAAAAGGGGGTTTCCACTTCTCCTCCTAGCTCCTTGAGCTGCACCACCTCATGTGTTTGCTCCCTAAACCCTCCTGCAGCCGTCCCTCACCCATCCAAACACCCAGGTGTATCCCAGAGCAGACCGAAGCGACTTCTTGTTACTCCTCAGGTTTTCTGGCCGGTCACCCAGAAATCTCTCCACAATCTCATCAACTCAGTGCCTGGGAAAGCCTCTGCCAACACTGCAACGGGGCGCGTTTGGCCAGTTTTCTCCGTGGCCATATGGTTTCAACGCTTCTCCCCCGCTTGCCACGCGAGCTCCAGCTCTAATTCGGTAAGAACGAGAAGCCCACGGCCCCCCTGCTCACAACTGCTGTGTGGGTTTTTCCAAGAGCTGTAATGAGGAATGTTAAACAAACACCTTTAATTAAAGGAATGTTTGTTTAATGTAATTAAATGCCTACAGAACACAAGACTGCTTTAGCCCCAGAGAGTTTTGCAGTATGCGCTGTACCTTGCGAGCGTGTAGCGCAGGGGGAATAACACGAGCAGACGATACAATCTGGCAGTAAACATCCCAATGCTCGGCAGCATCCAACCCATGCTATTCCTCTACCCATGCCTACGTGTCAGGAGGAGCAGGCACTCACTATCAGCCGACAGACGGGCCAAACTTTGGATGCGAGTTACGACAGAGGAATAAAAACCCAGCCCCAAACCCCCGGCGTTTTCAGTCCCGGTTCACTACCTTCCACTACCTTTCTATCCAAGGAGGAGAGAGGAGTCCTTTGAGGAACGAGCCTTTCAGCACCGCTCCCCGAGCAACAGAGGGCTTGTTTTTTGCGACTGAGCTATTCCTTCCTTCCCCGCCGCCTCCAGAGCGAGCCCGAGCGGTGCCAGCCCGGGGTGAAACCCAAGTCTCCCGCCTGGCAGGGTGGAGCATTCCCTTCGGGCTCCAGCTCCCCTCCGGTTTTTCACCGAACTACCGCAACTCGCTCCAAGTTTGGCTTTAAAAAAAAAAAAAAAAAAATCTTAAAAAAAAAAATAGAATAAAGGGAAAAATAAATAAATAGAGCTTGGAAGGCTTGAGGCAGAAGGCGCTGCGAGCACGGCGCGTTGCACATCCGACGTGACCCCAACCCCCCCGCAGCGATCGCAGCAGCGCCCAGCCTCGGCACCTCCCCGGGCCCCCGCAGCCCCCCGCCCGCTTCCGCAGCACCGAGCCGTGCCGTGCCGAGCCGAGCCGTGCCACAGCCGAGCCGAGCCAGGCCGCCCGCCCAGCGCAAGGTCACCGCGGCGGCTGCTGGCCGAGAGCCGTGCCGAGCCGAGCCGAGCCCCCCCCTACCTCGCAGCGCCGCTCCCCCCGCCCCACTATGGCGGGCCGTGCCGGGCCATGCCGCGCCGGGCCACGCCGGCCGCCCGGCACTTCCCACCTCCCGCCGGCGGCGGAGCTGCGGCCGCCGCGCTGCCTGCCTGCCTTCCTTCCTCCCCTTCCTCCTCATCCTCCTCCTCCTTCCCCCAACCCCAACGACACCGGGCCGGGGGCCCGCTTACCCGCGGGGCGAGGCGGCGGCGGCGGCCGAAGGGGAGCTACCCCTCCTCCTACTGCTGCTCCCACTGCTAGTGCTAGTGCTGGTAGTGCTGCTGGCAGCGCTGCTGCTGCAACAAAGGACTTCCGCCCCGCCGCGCCTGCTGCTGCCGCAGCGCCGGCTCCGCCGCGACCGCACGGGGCCGGACCCCTCCCTCCCTCCCCTCGGCCCCGCCGCCGCCAGCGCTGCTGCGCCGCCGCCGACAGCGCCGGGGCCCGGCGGGCGGCTCCCTGCCGCGCTGCCCTCTCCTCCCATGCCGCCGGGGATGCTGCGGCCGGGGGCGCCCCCTCCCCATGTGCCGCAAGCCTCGCCCCCTCCTCCCCCCTCCTCCTCCTCCTTCTCCTCCTCCTCCTCCCCCTGCATGTGGCGTCCTCCCGCCCCGGAGCCCCCCCTCCCGGCCCCGAGGGCAGAGCTGGGGGATGTCTCCACGCCGAGTCTCCATCCCACGTTGTTCCACCCCTCACCCCGCAGGATGCCCGAGCTTCGCCCCCGGTCCCCCCCGGAAAACGAGCCGTGAGGTCCCCCGGGGATGGCCCATGTGGGCGGCCGGAGATGGGGTCGGGCAGCCGCGGCCTCCTCCTGCGTGGGGCAGCTTCGTTACGAGGTGGGAGGAGGGGAAAAAAAGAAAAAAAGCACCGAAAAAAAAAAGCAACTCCAAGTTGCACGAGGAAGTATTTGCTTTCTGCTGAAATTTCACACGTCCATATCCCTGCCGCCCCACTTTATACATTGATGCAGAGAGCGCAGGAGCTGGCAGCTGCTACCACGTTTAATCACAGATCCCGAGCACAGCACCTTTTTTTTTTTTTTTTCTTCTTCTCTCTCTCTCCCTCTGAGTTTTCCCAGGCCCTCCTCCCATCACTCTCCCTGAACCTCTCCAGCTCCACTTGAACTGTCCCGGGTGAGCAAATGGGATTTCCCGAAGCTGCGGGCGGCCGCTCTGCTACCTGCCACAGGGCTGCTGGGAAACATCTGCCAGGTCAGGCTTTTCTCCCGGGCCTGCCACTTGACTTTTCCACCTCTAAACTGACATCGGTTGTTCCCTGCATGCATCATAAGCGTTTAATTTGCAGAGCTCCTTCGTTTGGACATGTTTTCTAGAGACGCCATCAGTTTTGTGTCAAATGCAAGTATCCAAGATCCCTTCTAGCTCTAGACAAGCCGAAGGGAAAAATTGAGTGGTAGCCAAGTTAAAAGATGTGATTACAGGTTTGAAAATGGCAAAAGCTACAAAAGTAACAACAGAAAGAATGCACCAAAATAGCCCCCTACAATGTTTACGTGTATCGGCATTGATCCCTGCTCCAATGACCCCAAAGTTTCCCCAAGGCATCTTACAATGGGACAAACCAAGTTAATAGAGTCCTGATTTCCACATGGGACACTGCCCCTTCCCCCACGCACATTTGGGGATTTTCTAACCACAGCTGAATAAAAGTAGAGCTTTCAAAATGGGTCCCAAAGATGCCCTCATTTCTCTCCTCTCCACATTGCAGCCTGGCTCCAGGGGGTGATGCCCAGAGCAGTGCTAAGGGCGAACCTGCACACCTCAATAGGCCTTTTTCCTGCCTCATAGGCCAAATGGCCTCCATAAGCCAACCCTGTCATGTTTTTCAAATCACACTGAAAAGTTTTTGTTTGTTTGTTTTTTCCATAGTTCACCAGTCTTTTTCCTTGCAGCTCCTTGCACAGGGCAACACAAAAGGCACCCATGCAGCGTTGCTGCGTCCCAGCCCTCCCCACACGAGTCACTCCAGGAACCTCTGCCACCTCTGTGTGACACTTGGCACATGTCACCCTGTTTTTCACTCCATCCCCAGGCTCTCAGCGACCTCCCACAACATTTGCCTTCCCAATGTTTTTTTTACTATTATTTTCTGGCCACGGAGGAACAGCGAGCGCACACGTCCATGGAGATAGCTGCGATCACGTCCTGCTTCACATCCCAACCCAGCAGCACGGGCTGTGGCACCTCATACCCACAGGGCCCTGGGATATTACAGCCAAACACCAGCTTCCATTTCCCATCGTCGCTCCCATCATTTTGGCTCCAGCTTCTCCAGAGCTCTTCAAAGTCCTCTTTGGGCTGGAGTCAACCTAGATAACACGTAAATTATTAATCATTTAAATAAATAGCATGCCATCTGCAAATAGCCACTCACTCTGCACATGGCTTGATAAATATGTTAAACAACACGAGAGCGGAGCACGAAACCGCCAACCACTTTCTGCCAGCTTTTTTTGGGGGGGGAGAAGAAAAGCGGGTATTGCTGCACGAGAGGCAGCAGGAGCGCAGCTCCGTCACACCTCGCTCCTGCTGCTGTACGAGCGCAGGAGGGAAAGACGGGCCCTTTTATTTCACCAGAAGAAACAAAGCACGGGCTGATGGCTCAGGGAACTTTCAGTCAAGGGCACAGCTTGAGGCTGGGGTTGCGTGGTTCCTGTTGCGCTCAGCTCCGGGCCGCGCAACAACCGCGCAGCCCCCGCGGTCATTTTTTCCACCCGGAGCCGCCGCAGCGAGGCGGGGGCGGCCTGTCCCGGCTTGGCCCAGCTCGGCTCGGCTCGGCCCGGCCCGGCTTGGTGGCAGGAAGCACGGGGGGAGCAGCGCCCACCCCATCCGCCGCGCAGGGAGCGGGCGGAGCCGCGCAGAGCCGGGGCTGCGCTTCCGCGGGTAAGAGGTTGCGCGGGGGGGGAGGCTGCCCAGCAAGCGCTGCCACCTCCTCATCCTCCTGCTCCTCCTCGTCCTCCCAGCCTCTCCCCCCACCCCCACCCCCCCGCCGGGTGTAATTTTCGGGGGAAACAATAGGGAATATCAGCGTTTGTTTGCAAAGGGGCCGTCGGCGCGGCGCTGCACAATGAGGGCTTTGTTGGGCGGCACAGGGCTCCCTCTGTGTGCGCGCTGCCGTGCCCCTCTCCTCCGCTCCGGGCCGCGGGTGTAGCCGGCTCCTGAATGGCACCGGTTGTGCCCAGCCAAAGGTGTGTGCTGGGGGGGCGAAGCGGGCACCTGCACGCTTTCCCCATGGGAGAAGCTGCCGTGCTCGTGGCAGCAGCGTGGCAAAGTCGGGGAGAGTTGGTCAGCTCCGGGACTTGGGATTTGGGGTGTCGGTGGGAAAAGACGAGGCTCCCCAGAGCTCTGCCCCAGTGTTCAGCATCGTTTCAGTGCTGAGAGACCCGCGGCCGAGTGTGCGGGAGCCCAGAGGTTTCTTGCAGAGATGAACGCCTTGTTCTCTTCCCCGCAGACACGCCATGGACACGAGCGGCCACAGCGTCCTCCTCCTCCAGCAGCTGAACATGCAGCGGGAGTTTGGCTTCCTGTGCGACTGCACAGTTGCCATTGGAGATGTTTACTTCAAAGCCCACAGAGCGGTGCTAGCTGCTTTTTCAAACTATTTTAAGATGATATTTATCCATCAGACAAGGTAAGGATGTGCAGATCTCTCCCTACCCTTTAACCACTCCTACCCTTTAACCTCTCTGCTCGACTTTTTCGGCTTTTTCCCCTTTCTTAAGGTGTCGTGCAGCCCATAAAACCACCCTCGTTAGCCAGCGTTTGCCGACGTTCAGGCCCTGCATCTCAAAAATGAGAAATTTGTGTGAGCAGAGGGATTGAACGCATGGGTGCCCTGGTCCTCATGCGGTGACACCTCACAGGCTGGCGTTGCAGGGACACGCATCGCCTTGTGGCGACGCATCTGTCACTTTACATTGGCCTTTGTGCAGTCCCCTTGCCCGGCTCCGGTGGGTCCAGACTTTGCGTGTGATGTCCATTCGGCTGCCTGGAGCCAGACACTGCAGTTGGCTGCAAAATAAGCCCAGTGACAGGACGCTGCTCCTCCGCGTGCTCGCTGGAGCGCGGAGGCTTCATGCCTTTCCAGAGAGACCAGCAAAGCCCAGTTTCGGGTCCCGCTCAGCAGGTGTCCGTGCTGCAGGCACCGCCGTGAGGCTGAGCACTCATCCTGCGCTTTCATAGCCGCCGCGGGCCGGGAGGGAGGCGCAGCCCTGCCCGCGCTCTGGCCACGCATTCCCATGCAGCCTCCCTGGCACCAGCGTTGGTGTGGCCTCAGGAGTTACCCCAGCAAAGAGAGCAAAACACATTTGGCTAGATGGCTTTTCCGGCCCGGCTTGCTGGGTGGGACTGTCCCTTTTGGCAGGATCCGCGGGCTTGAAGCAGTCAGGGAGCCGTAGCCTTATCACAGGTCTGCGCCTCAGACTCGTGCAGATAAGGGCCGGGACTGCGATCACCCACTTATTTCAAGCTGCTGCTCAGATGTTTCACCTGGCCGGGTCCTAAGTGGTTCTGCAGGTATAACGACGTCGGTGCTGAGTTCTAATCTCACCTCAGAGCTGGAGTTTGCTGCTTGTAACTGATTAATCCTTTCTCTGTTCCCCTTCCTGCCTGTGCTGGTGAGGGTCGCGGCCTCCAGCACCTTCACCAGACAATCATTATCCACCCGCACGCAGCCCTTCGGCTGGGCGTGAGATGAACGAACTTCCTGGGTGATAGACGTTGTTTACTGACACTTAAGTGCAAAGCTCATAAAGATTACGCAGTGGTGGCAGCTGAATTTATTACTTTAACACACAGATGCTCTGTGCCTCCTGTTGTTGGAGCGGCGCACACGGGCGAGGCGCAGCTCGCACAGCACCACTGCAGGTACGCGCCCTCACAGCTGGCTGTGCATGCGAGCAAGGGGGTAGATGGAGGCTAGCTCCTCACTGCACTTGTGCACGCAGTCGTTACAGTCCCACAGATAAATATATGCTCAAGCACCCTGCCCTACAGACAAGGCATATGCACTTCCGCAGGTCTTGGCAAGGAGTGCTGCTCGCCCTGATTCTGGAGCCAGGCAGCAGTGCCCACGCTCTAAAAGCAAACGGCGGCGCAAATGAATGGGCAGATAATGGATCAGGGCTGTAATTGGGAGCCGAGTTTGTACTTAATCATCTGTCTTGTTTCAGTGAATGCATAAAGATTCAGCCTGCAGACATCCAGCCTGACATTTTCAGTTACTTGCTGCATATCATGTACACCGGGAAGGGGCCGAAGCAGACCGTCAACCAGAGCCGGCTGGAGGAGGGCATCCGGTTTCTCCACGCAGACCACCTTTCCCATATCGCCATCGAGATGAACCAGGTGTTCCCCTCAGAAGCCGTGCAGTCTTCAAACCTGTACGGGATCCAGATCTCAACTGCCCACAAAACGGCCAAGGAACGTCTGGGAGCGAAGGAGACGCTGGCCAAGCCGGGCAGCAGGTCTTCTGCCCAGGGCGATCACCCGCAGCTGCAGCTCTCCCTCGCCATCGGGCTCGACGACAGCTCCCTTGACCAGCAGGTTGCTCGCCCCACCGCGCAGCCGGCTGCTCTGGTCAAGCCGGCAGAAGAGCTGCCAAAGCTCTCCGTCTCCGTAAAGCAGGAGAAGTGTGACTCGGAGCCCGTGGTGTCACAGAGCTGCACCCCTCCTTCTCCGGACGTGGCCAGCCCCATCTTTGCCAAGGCCAGCCTCAGGGTGCACTTGTGTCACTACTGCGGGGAGCGCTTCGACTCCCGGGCGGGGCTGCGGGAGCACCTGCACACCCACGTCTCGGGCTCGCTGCCCTTCGGCGTGCCAGCCTCCATCTTGGAGAGCAGCGACCTCGGTGAGGTGCAGCCTCTGGTGGAGAGCAGGGAGGCTGGGGAGGGTCACCGCCTTGGGGCCTTCCTCCTCAAAGAGGACGAGCATCAGCTGGAGCACCCGAGCTGCGGCGACCTCGAGCCGCTGCAGATCGGCCAGCTCTCCCTCATCTCCAAGGACCACGAGCCGGTGGAGCTGAACTGCAATTTCTCTTTCTCGAGAAAGAGAAAAATCAGTTGCACCATCTGTGGCCGCGGGTTTTTCCGGAAGAGCCAGTTGCTGGAACACATGTACACACACAGAGGGAAGCAGCCCAAGTATGGCCGCTGCCAGCGGCTGGAGAGCCCCGCCACCCCCAGGTTTCGACCTTACGGTGACAGTGAGAGCATGGGGAAGAGCCCCAGTTTATCTCAAGACCACCTGGACGAATGTATATTGGAATCTGATCTTATCCAAGAAAGCGTGGATACGATCCTGGTAGAGTAGTCCTTCCTCCCCCTTCAGGCGCTGGATATGTGGGCATTTTCCGTGCAGTGGGTGGCTGCTCTCTAGAACTGTCTTCAGCCATCGTTCCCGTCAGCACTGAGCTAGTGAAGAACTGTGTTTGGCCTGTGTGTGTACTTTTTTACTTCTCTAACTTTTAAACTCAAGGTAATTCAAATCTAAGTCCTTCTTGGAAGCCTCCATGTAACTCAGTTACATTTTGATAAATGTGAACTTATTCTTGCTCTGCTTTACTCCAGTTCTTATTGTGGGCGTGAGGTTTATACATCCCCTAATACACTGAGTGGCATCAAGGGATGTTTGTATCCCCTAGAATTGCTCTTCTGAAGCTAGTTGAGGGAAGTGTAGAGGGACATATATATTGCTCTTTCCCAAATAGTTTGTTTTTAATTTAAATAAATATCTCAAGGAGATAAATCCTGAAGTTTGTGTTGTATAATTGCAGTTAATAAATCTCTATATAAATACATGTGGGAGCCCTAAGACTGATCTTTTCAAGGGAATTGGTTGTGGTGTTGCTGCAGGGGTGGCAACCTTGTGTTCAACCAGCCCCAGAGTCCTTGTCAGTAGAATCGTTTACATTTACTTCGAGACATGAGCTCAAGGGCTTTGCATGCATTTTTCCTCTTCCCTGCTCCTCCTTTGTCAAGGGCTAGTGCATGAACGGAGACATGTGGATGCCCCTCTAGGGTTGCCTCCCAGTATTGGGCTGTCTTCTCTGCACCGAGGGATGAAAGCTGCAAGGAAGTGTCCGCTCCTTACTGAGGTTCCACATCCTGACCTGAGTCAGGGGATTAAATAATGCACAACGTTTTGCTAGGAGCAAGTAAATGATGTGCTATTTCTTCTCCACTTCTGGAGCCACCTTAAAATGGTAAAATGGACTCTTTTTACCTTTCATTTATCATGACTTGATTTCTGAAAAGTAATCTCATCCAAGAGGAATTTAAAATTGAACGTGTTCCTCTTGGACTGACGTTTCACCCCTATGTAGTTTTCCACCCGAGGTACCCATGCCTCCTGCCGGACGGGCTCCATCTCATCCATCCCTCAAGAGCAGGCTCGTGAGCAGAGGGTCCCAGCCAGACACACGGCGCTCTTGTGACACAGATTTCTTCTGCAGCAAAGGGCCGAGGCTCCCTCCCTGCCCAGTAATCCCATTATCCAGCTCGGGGGAGCAGCAGTGTGCTGGGGGCGTCCTGCCAGCCCCTGGGGACTTGAGTCATTGTCTTAAGAGAGGGGCATCTGAACAATGGTGAGAACAGCTCGCTGTCAAAACACCAGGTCCTCATCTCTTTGTAGCCAGGCCCCTTGAGCTGTGGTCTTTGAAACAGTCCCGGAGCAAGATGTGCAATTAAACCACAGCCAAACTAAAAGCCCAGCCAAGCTCTTTGTGCGGGCGGCCGCTGCCTCTGCCGGGCGGGGAGCTGCACGCTGCAGGGGACAGAGCGGCCACTGAGGGTTGCCAGCTTGTGTTTTAAGACAAAGGGAAAAACCAAACAGCCTCTGAGTGTGCACGGACGATGTCAGGCAACATAGGTTGCCGTTTGCTATGTGCTTGCCTTGTAGGCGAGTGCTCCTCTCACTGTGTGTGCCCTTTAGAGCTGCTCCGGCTGCTGTCGTGTGACTGCACCCAAGCTGTGGAGCTGGGCTTCAAAAGCCTTTTTTTACGGCTGGCAGAAAAAAGCAGCCTGACCTGCGGGGCTGCCAGCTCCTGCCAAGCCCCTGGCACATCAGCAAGGCCACAGGCGGCGTGCAGCTGAGGCCTCGGGCTCCCCTGGGGCTCCCCCAGCTTCCCTTTCTGCAGGACGGCTAAAAAATGGTATTTTATAACAGCCCACCTTTGTGTGTGACACTGTCGAGTGTTGCTTGCTTCAGTAGTCTTCTCATACTTGATTTAAGCCCCATAGCATCACCCGGGGAGGTCAGCTGGGTAGGGACAGAGCTGCAGGGAAGAAGTAAAAGCTGCAGAAAAGAACTAAAAGTGGCAGCTTTCAGACTCTTCAGGGGGACTTGGGCACCTCGCTAACTTAGCTGCATGCCTCAAGTGCCTGAACTCATTCGTATTGGCAGTCAAATGGCCCTTGGTGCCTCTGCAAACCCCGCCGAGATCAACAAGACATAAACATATGGCAGGCATGTTTCAAGGAAAGGACAGTAAACAAAGCACTCGCTATTGAGGACAGCAGGAAATGGGTTTGTTCGCTTTTTGGCCATTAAAAGGGAGCTGTAACGACAGCGGTGACCACGGGCAGAAGTCAGGTTCAGGCAGGTACCTGCCGGCTGCCACAGGCACATACAGGTCCTAGGGTGCAGGTCCTATGGGTGATCCTGATCTGCAAATAATGCCAACAGCTGAAACATATTGTGACCAACACCGTGGGGTGCAAGTCTTTGAAAACCTAGGAGTGTAAGTGACTTTTTTTCACCAGTTCACTCCTTTTTAGTGTATTGTGGCTCATCTTTGTGGTGCCAAGCATCTGTGTCATCAAACATCTGGGAGAGGCATTTTTTTTCATCATTTGCTTTTCAAGAAATGTATTTTCAGCATTTTTCTTCTGAAAGTGTTAAAGCGCTGTTATAATTAAAGCGGTAGAAGAAGCCTGAGACAGAAGCCTTGTCAACACAGAGCTATGCTAACTGGAACCACCCCTCGCAAGCATCATTCGCTCTCAGTCTTGTGAATAGGAAATAATTTTAGAAGGCAGTTATATTTTCTAAGCAAGGACAGCAGCTGCTCCTGGATACAGCAAGAAGTTTTAGCCCTGCATGTAGAAGGCACTCGGATTACTTAACGTGAGGCAGGAGCATGCTCGAAAAATCTGCCTGACGTGCAGCTGGTCTTGAAAACTATTTTTTTTTTCATGAAAACAAGAAACTTTTGTCCCAGTATGCGGAATAATGATCCTGGTAATTCCTTTCAGACATCTGCCATTGGTTGGTCAATGCCCATGGGCATAGGCAAAGAAAAACCCAGGGTGATGCCACCTCTAGCTTAGGGCTTACCGCCCAATGCATGCTACACAGTTCCCAGGTGGGCACTGAAATATTTTTCCCCTGCCAGAGCCCACACGCAAATGTCGCCTTCTCCCTCTTCCACCCTGAATTTCTGGGGGGCTGGCAGGGAGCGGTGCCAGCTGCCCAGGTGATGGTGCTGGCGGGCAGGTGGCCTCTCCCAGCTCCTTGATTCCAGGCAGAATAATAATTAAAAAACAAAACAAGAACAACAACAAAAAACAACACCCCAAACCATCAACTCTCTGGGGCAGCAATTCAAGGTCATCTTCCATTTCAGCCTTCCCATGAAGGAGAAGCAGGCCTGGACCATTCACTACCAGTGGCCAAGGAGGGAGGTTTACGCCGGGCTTGTCACAGCCCCTCCGGGAATCTACCAGCAGCAGGTAGTGACACACCGCTGCACTCATCTTCAGCTTTGCTGCTGGATAAAAAGCAGACAGGCTTTTCTTTCCTGCTCCTGTCTTGGTATGCCAAAACGGAGTGCTCTACGTGGGCGTCCCAGCAGTCCAGCACTAGGAAAATCTATTCTGACTGGTAAGAAAAGGGGAGGATGGACCTGCCCTGAATTGCATGCCGGTGAGGTATTTACGGTTGGAACTGTGTCAGGGCTGAATTCCCTGAAACGCAATCACAGCGCGTACTGGATTTGCATGTTTCATTAAGAAAAAGTAATGACACAACTTCAAAAGCAGCCTAATAGAGGAAATGCTCCCACTGAATATTCCAAACCAGACACCTCAGTCCTCAAAACCCAGGTGCAGCAAAGCTCAGCACCTTGCCTCCTGAATTTCACCTGAGATAAAACACCCTGGGGAAGCCGAGCAGCCGCCCTCCAGCCCGGCTGCCGGGGCTGCTGGTCCATGCCCCCCCAGCCCCGGAGCCTTCATCCCACCCAATTTGGATCGCAAAGTGTGCTTTCTTAACATCTTCTCCCCTCTTTTATATCCAGCATGTTTATCACTTCTCTCTTATGTGATAAAACAACCCCTGGTTTGGGGCATTTTTTGCTGAAATCCACTTTTCAGCTAAATGTACTCTAAAAAATCCCAAAGTTTAGCAAAGAATTTCACTCTTCACAGCGTGCTGCAAAAAGAAAGAAACATGCAAGTGGTGGCTCCTGAAAATGCTAATCTATATTGTTCCTTAAATAACCGTATAAGCAATAACATCCTCTGATTAGTTAAACAAAAACACATTTAATGTAAAGATTTTTATCTGGCTGCAAATTAAAATATTTCATTACTTTAATACTACCCAACAAGAGCTAACAAGAACCATTTCTCTGGGAAATAAAACTGCAGATGTAAAATGATACTAAAGCAAATTGTTTAAATCAATCTGTTCTCTTGGAGCATTTCATTATTTTGAATTACAGAGGTTGAAGCCCTGTGTCTATAAGACAAGCAGCATTACGGCTTTGCTACCGCTAACACGTGAGTCCACCAGCAGTGTCCCACTTCCATCCATCACTCCCCAGCACAGAACAGAAAGGTTTCCATGTATTTCACAACTTTGCCCAATTTCTTCTATGCATGTGTGAAATCTCTCTCAGATTTTCATTTTATACATAAGCACACATGAAAATATCCATCATCTATTTTTCGGCGAAAGCATCTTAAATTCAAATGCTGGCTTCCTGCTTGCTGTAGATTTGGTCGATTGAAGTCTGTGTGGCAGCAGCAACCTCCAGCAGCTGGAGGTCTGGCCCTCAGCAGCCTGCGCATCTCAATGCTCTTCGGGTGCTGCAGGGCAGGAAAGAAAATGCAATATTTGTTTGAGCCATCATTGTCAACCAGCCATTTTCGCAAGGAATGTTTCAGCAAATACACTTGTTTTCTGCTGGGCTCAGTGTTGACATAACAGAAAAGCTTTTCATCCCTCTGGAAGTGTTCCTGGGCACGAGTTACACTACTTAAACACTCTCTTCTTTGCTGCTAATAATTTAAAAAAAAAAAAAAAAAAACAGCTGTGGGAAATGAAAATACTTAAAGTGACATGGCAAAGCACGGAGAGGGGACTTGTTGAATAGAAAGCTGGATAGTCCCTGCCAAGAGGAGCACTGGAAACATCTGGGAAAAAAAGCAGCGGTGCAGACTGTGGGGTGAGCAGAACAAATTAATTCATTACGATGCTGCTACAAAGCAACACTTCTGTAACCAAGAGGTGCAGCAGAGCAACGAACTCCTGGATGAGAGGGCAGGTGGCCCAGGAGCAGTCTGAACTGGGCTATAGGAGACCAAGGTTACACACCATTCCCGTTTCTTGCAGCTGCCCATGAAGAAAACAGTCCTAAACCCAACCTGCCCGTCGGTGCTCTCGTGCAGCCAGGCAGTCACATGCTTCTCCAAAAATTTATTCTCCAAAAGAATAAAGTCCTTATGTTTTATTAATGTCCAATTCTCTAATCATAATGAAGGAGTAAAGAGTCTTAATTAAGTCATTAATGGCTGTTAGAAGTGTATATTTTGTTCTGCAAATAACACTATTAAAAATGTATTTTTTTTCCCAATTTTTTTATATTGTATAAAGTGCCTGGAGTCCTTGCATGAAAGATGTTACCCAAAAAAATAAAAACAATTAGGGTGTGGGACCCACTTGATGGTAGCAGAAAGGTCTGGGACATGGCGGTTGCTGCTCTCCCCTCTGCCTCCCATCAGCACGGAGCCTCCGGCCGGGAGATCGCGGACCCGAGGCCTGCCAGCAGGAATCCTGAAGCCAGCAGCCTCGAGAGACAAAGCCCTTCGTGCTACATTGACAATAGCTGTCCTGAGCCATGCTCTGCAGGGCTGGGCTCTCCTCAGCCCGCAGATGCTCTGACGCACTGCTCCGGCAGAACAGATCACCCCGCAGTGAATTTGGCTGTCGGGCGGCAGGGCTGCTTGTCTTAGCCAGAAGAGATCTGTGATCCCTCCTAAACAGCTTACTGTAGTCCGTGGGCTCCCAGGAATCTGCGAGTGGAAGCAACTGACCAACAACCAAAAGGAAGCCTTATAAAAAAGATCAAGCCTCAAAACATTTCAAGTCTGTTAACAACATTACGATCTCTTTCTGCTCACCGTACGGCCACCTGAAAAGGCTGGACACAACCAAGTGCCATCAGGTGGGTTCATCTCCTCACGTACAAATCTCTCCGCAGCTGCCCAGTCAATCACAAGGCCAGAAAACGAGAGGTACACTCAAATTTAATGAAGCAACTGCCTGTTATATGTACATCTTTTGCATTTCTTGATGAGAGTCCAGGCTTCCCCCTCCGCAGCATTTTATGGGGCTGCTGCTGCCCTTTGCCAGGCGCTGCCCCGTCCCGGGCCTAGCAGGGCCCCGCACAGCCTCCATCATGGGCATGGCTTCTGCGGGCACTGCAGCAGTTCCAGAGGTATGTGCCATCATCCTAAAACAGCCGCTTTCAAAGTTATGGCAAAATGCCTGAAAGGCATGGTATGAAGTACAAAGCCATTAATATTGTACACTCTGAATTATTGATAGCTTATTAAATAAATTCACAGAAAAAGATGACACTTTTTTTTTAAACACCCTCTGATTTTTCCTGTTGTACTTGTGCAGAAACAAGTTGTGGCACTCACTGCTAGCAGTTCTCTAATAACGACGGAGACCCTTTATCAAAGTTTAAAACGTGGTTGCGCAGCGGGTATCAGGAAGGTTGTCAGCCCTTGTGTTTTAACAGGAACCCAAATACTGCACCGGGAAAAGAAACCTCCGTGTTCCCACTGTGGTCAATGAGCAATCGCCAGGGGAGGCTGCTATTTCTGTACAGGCTGAGAAACAGGCAGGAGAATTTTCTCAGCAGAACAGGCGAACGTTCACGCAGCCGTACGTAAATCACAACCACACAGCTGCACTCCAGAATTATCAAAAGGCCCCTTTCTTTCTGAGGGCTGGCAGTGAGAGGTGATGCATGCCCACACGCACCACGCGTGTGCACACATGCTGCAAACAAGCCCTCTCGTAGCAGAGCAGCTTGTATTTTTGGACAGCACCTGGCCTCTTTGGGCATTTCATGGCAGTGTCCCCAGGCCCTGGTGTCTGGGTTTTCCCTGAGGACTTTGGTGGGGTTGCTCCGGCGTTTCACCACCACGGAGCCAGCAGGGAGCCTGGGGGAACAAGAGGGGAACGCCAGGTTCGCTGCAGTCAGGTCAGGAGGGATTTGCAGCCAGGAGAAGGGACAGACTGCTGCCCGCACACAGGGACGCCGCCAGCAGCCTGTCCAAATCTGCTCCTGACTTAGAGCGATTTCACCACCTGCAGCGCATCACTGCTGCCGAGCTATTTCAACACCGAGGCAAGAGTTGCATGCAGCTCACTGCTATTTATATTACATGCCACATATCAGAAGTACGCTACATCCACGGACAGCTTCACCATGACAGACAAAGAAAGGCAAAGGCGAGGGGCTCCCTGCGGCAGGCATGCTCCAGACTGGCCACGGGCAATCCTGTGTACTGCTCCTGGCAGTGCAGGAGCAGTCCCCGGCAAACCAAGCGCTGGCATTTTCTTGGCATTCACACAGCCTGGGGTCAGCAAGGGGAGCTGACAGTGTGCTGTGCCATGCCTGGCCGTGCACAGGCTGCTTCTGGCAGGGGGTCAGGACGGACAAGAAGCGCTGCTCGCTGCAGCCACACGGTTTCATCTGACGTGACCGCAGGGGTGACCGCGGTTTCTAACCCCTGCATGCAGGAGTACCTGCGTGCAACGCTGAACACCAGCCCTGGCCTGCTCAGCATTGATATCTTCATTGCACATCGCAGTCCCGTCTCCCTCCTGTGATCCCACTGAGCCCCATGCACCCAACTGAACCCAGGGCAGGAAGGTGCTCGCTGCCCCTCAGACCTTTCCCTAAACGTACATACACCACTAACAGCGGGGAAATACAGAATGGATGGAGGCAGAAACGTAGCCTCAACATAAAGATGCCAATAAACGAAAACTCTGTAACGCCTTAATTTTCCTGCAGCTATGGGCAGTCGTGCTGCCTGAAGCCCCAGGCCCAGGGGACGCGCTGTGCAGAGCAGGGCCTGCCACATGTCCCAGGAGCCATTTTACACACACACACATACACACAACTTCACGGGCATGCAGAGCTAACTACACCATGGCCCCGGGAGCCCTCCTTGCTCTCCCCCTCAGGCCACAGCAGCTTGAAAACGCTCCCCCTACTCCTGTTTTGGAGGCGTCGCCACCATCACAGGAAACTGTTGTGTTTGTTCTGTTCCAGAGCCATCTCGTTGACCAGCTGCTCTATGGATGACTGGATGGCTGCCTTCACGAGGGAAGACGCTGTTTCTATGAGGAGCAACTCGTACTGATCCGAAGTCCTGTGCCCCTGGTCACCCAGGCCTTTCTCCTCTGCCAGAGCACTGCTGCCAGCCTCAGGGCCCTCTTTTTGACCAAAATCAAAGCTCCCACTTGATTTTTTATTCCCTTTTTGCTTATTGTGGTGCAAAACCAGGGTCGGCTCATAGTCCTGGTCAGAGTCGTTGTTGTCAGAGTCCACGGCTTCGGTGACGGTGATGACGATGCCGACACAGGTGCCCATGTTGACTTCGGGTTTCTCCTGGTGGCTGGAGCTGCTCTGCATGCTCGCTGCCTCATCTTTAAATGCTGACTGACTGAAATCCATTACGGTCTCTTCAGCTTTGCACTCCTCGGGAAGATTTGTGTTCCTCTCTGATTCATCCCCTTCAGGCAGCTCTTTGCAGATATTAGCTATTTCCTGCACCTCAGTGATTTCAGGGGTGCTGTTGGGCTGCTCTGTGGAGACCGGTGCTTCGGCAGGGACTTCCCTCTCTTCCACGTGCACTGCAGTTTGCTGCAGACTCCCCTCAGGCAGTTGTTCCTGGACGGGTTCATCAGCTGCCACTGAACTGGTGATTTCTGACTGAGTGGTGTGTTCTGCGTGTTCATCAACTGCCTCTGAACTGGTGATTTCTGACTGAGTGGTGTGCTCTGCGTGTTCATCAACTGCTTCTGAACTGGTGATTTGGGACTGAGTGGTGTGCTCTGCGTGTTCATCCACGTCAGGCCTGGACTCTGCCAAGGGCTCACTCTTTCTATCAGCATCAGCCCCTTCTTCTACCGTACCCTTGTCCTCCCGGTCCTCCTCCGCAGGGAGTGGGCTGGAAGGCTCAGCTCTGCTTGGCTCCTCTGCCGGCGCCAGGTCCTCTGGCTCCTCAATGGCTTTATTCGAAATGCCCATCTCTTCGTTTGCCTGGACACTGCCCTCTGACTCCTCCACTACCTCAGAGGAGCTACGTTTTTTCTTGCCTCTTGAGAACCGTACGCAGGGCATCTTCACACCTGAGCTTGCCTTTTTCCTTGGGAAACCTTGTGTGCAGCCCTCCTCGGCATCTATCTCCAGCTGCACCTGGGAATCAGAGGGCACCTTCTTCCGTGAAGAGGATTTTTGCCTTCTTCGAGGTCTTGTGAGACTTTTAATAGCTGCCCAGGCTCCTCTGGGAGGTCGTGGTTGAGCAGAAACTTTTGCCTCCCCTTGGTCTGTGCCGATGCATTGGCTTTTCTCCTCCGAGGCCGCAGAAGCTCCTTCACATGCATCCTTCGAGGTCAGCCCCTTCTTACAGGACTTCTTCCGCTTCTTGAAGCAGAGCATGGAGGGTTTTTCTGCCTGTTCTTCTGACGGGGAGCACGTTGTCCCTGCGCTCTGGGTCTCCAGCTCTTTTGGGTTCTCCATTTGAATTTCCTTAGCTGCCTTCGCCATATTTGCACCTCTCTTTGTCTGTGCTGTATTATCGGTTTTCTTGGTTAATGCATCAGACATAAGAGCTGCAGAGATGCTCAAAGGGCTTTTTTTCCATACTGTTCTCAAAACAATGGTAGTTGTTTTTTAACGAGCTGATGTGGCAGTGTGCAGAGAGAAGTTCTGATAAAGCTATTGCATCCACTTTATAACTCCCATTTGTCTTCTTACTCACTTTATCGCCTCTCCAAGGAGTTCTGGGCAGACTTTAAGAACCAGCTTTCCTTTGCTTCGCTGGCCAGAGTCACTCTCACCTCCAGGATAACCCACTTCAAGTTGTGCGTGGTCTAACAATATGACCACGTAACAGACAGTCTGACACTGTTTTTTATTCCCCCAAAGGATGACAAATCAAGCCAAGAGTTAACAATTTTTATTCACCCCACGGACCTGGGAAGAACTGGCGTTGGCTGAGCCACCTGCAATTCACATTGCACAAGGAACTTGCTTGAAGCAACAGTAAAACGGCGGCGGTGCTCTGCCCCCCAGTGACAAGGTCAGCTGCTACTTTGCCTCTGCTTTCTGCTTCAGTTCCCCACCGCAGGTTAGGTGAGCTTTGCCTCGAAGTGCAGCCGATGCTTCCATCTCTGATCTGTAACATAACAAAAAAATGTTAAGAACCACAGGGCAAAAACGAAAGTATTGAAAAGTATTTTTTAGCATAATATTTTAGTCTGAGATGCAGACGAGGGATGCAAAAGCAGTTCTACCTCAGGATGCACCACAGCATTTTTTTCCACTAATGAGCATCAGTATGCACAGGCAAAATAAAGCCACTATTATGGCAACCTAGTGATGTTCCACCACGGAAAATACTATTTTGCGTGGCAGAAGCAGCTATATTTTTTAATTGCCCACATTATGGCAAATACATTACACACGCATGCATATATTTTCTTCTCCTACGGTTAGCTAAATCTTTCCCCCACAGCTCCATATGCACTCATAGTTCCAGCTAGGGAAATTACACTCTGAGACAGCAGATATTTTTATCTTTAATGCACCATATGACAATATGCAAAACACAGAATACAAGAAGAGGCTGGTGGAATACAAAAGAGAAATCACATGGCTAGAAGGAAGCATATTTATACTACGTGCATGCCTTCCATGGCAACCTCAATTAACACTGCATGTGTTCATCAAAAGAAAAATGTATGTAACCCTTTAAAAAAAAAAAAAAGCCTCAAACCGCCATCAGAACGCTTTTGGAGGTAAAAACGCATATTACAGCGAGCAGCCCAACTTCTCGGTGGCTGTCTCGACTACTTGGGGAAATTGTTGAAGAGCGTTTCGCGCCCCGCCGCAGGTAGCGGAACAATTCCCGCGGTCGCTCCTGGCGGCGCCGTCCGGGCGCTGAGGCCGCGGCTGCCGGAGCGATGCCGGGGCCGGGGCCCCGCCGCCGACCCCATCGCGGGTTCCGGGCTCCCGCCGGGGCTTTCCCCACCGCGCCGCTTTTCCTTTCCCCGGCTCGTTCCGAAGCGGAAAAGGCATCCAGCGGCCAGAAGCACGTGTGAAGGACAGCAGCCCGGTGCTCCCGGCACAGCCCGCCTCATCCCGGGAAGTTTTTTTTTTTTTTTTTTTTTTTTTTTTTTTTGCGGGTGGGGGATTTTCAGCAGGGACCAGGAAACGCCGTGCACCGCCGCATCCCCGCCAGCCCCCCTGTCCCTAAACCCCTCGGAGGGGACGTGAGGAAGCTCCTCGGGGCTGCAGCGGCCCCCAGCGGGGGGGTCCCCCCCCGGGACCCCCGCTCCCCGTCGCGGTGCTCGCCCCCCGTCCGCCCTCACGCCCCTCACCTGCTGCGCGGCCCGGCCGCGGCTCCTGCGCGGCTCCTGCGCGGCTGCGCTGCCGCCGCCTCCCGCTGCAGCCGCGCCCCCCGGACCGGCGGGGAGGGCGCTGCCGGCAGCCCCCCCTCCCCCCGGCCCCCGCCCCAGCGGCCGCCGGCAGCCCCCGACCTGCCCTCGGTACCGGGGATGCTCGGGGGGAGCCCCCTCGCAGCCTCCCCGGGAGCGTGGGGATGGGGAAAAGGGGGCAGCATCCCTCCTCACACCGGGCAGCGCCCGGATCTCCTGGCAGGCAGCGTCCCCGGCTCTTATGGGAAGCATGCCCTCGTCTTACGGGGAGACATCCCTCCCTTCTGGCGAGGTAGCATCCTGACGCTTGCAGGGCAGCAGCCCTCACCCTCTCCCCGAGCATCCCTTCTTCCCCTCCCAGGTCGCGCACAGCAGCAGCAGATGAACAAACCGCAAACTACACCCGAGGCCAAGGTCCTCCCAGCGCCTGAGCTGCGGTTTCCAGCTCGGAGCCCAAGAGCAGCAAAAGGCTCGGTGGGACCAGAGCATGCCCAGGAAGAAGGGGCTGCTGGCGTTTGCAGAGCAGGTACATCCTGACAACATAGGAAGGAAAGGACTCTTGCTCCTGGCAGCTGTTTTTGTCCCACCTGAAACCTTTGCTAGCATCAAGCCCTTGCTGTTAGGGTCACTGCACATTTAGGGCTGGCGGTAAGGGCGGCGAGGTCTAGATTTAGGCCAATCCTTGCCCCAAAATGACAGATAAGTACCTCTTTCACATTGGCCTTTTTTCTTCACAGCTACTGAGATCTGACTTTAAAAAATTGCATCTCCAGCTGTTATGATTGATGGGAGGGCCTCTGGAAAAAGGACTACCCAGTGCAGTGGAAGAACTACATGAAACCACAGTTTGAGATGCTTGAATGTCCCCATTCATCTCAACGGGGAGCTAACTGACGCCCACAAACGTTTCAAGGATGTTAACTGCTTCACAGCATGCTTGCACATAAGAAACCAGGCGAGGCAGCATACTTGGAACCTGCAAGTGGCTTCCAGTGTAGGCTAGCCTTAGAAAAATACACGTGGCCTCCCCCTTCCCTAGTGTGCTCATAGAAAAAAAGGTAGAAGGGGTTCTTCTGGCTGAAATTTCAGCCAGTAAGACAGAAGTGTGTATCACATAACCACGAGGAATTGCCATTTTAAAAGCTCCCCTGCGAGATGTGTTTGCTTGCGTTCGCTCAGGATAATAATCTTCATTTGGAAACGGCTCCTCTCCACGGGGTGCGCAGTGGGTTCTAATTACAATACACTTCTGCGTTAAAGCTGAGCAAGGCCCCTCAGCGCGAGGATATTCCCCCTGGTTCCAGGCGGAGGCAGGCAGCAGTTATGAGGACTGCTAACATGCGTGCGCTACCTCTGGGGTGGCGCGAAGGAGGCAGGTTCTAATCAATCCCCTTTGAAACCACCTCGCACAGAATTCAATTATTCCTGTCGTTTCAGGGAAAGATGGTAGCACTGAAGGGTATGAGACAAGGGAAATAGGTAACAGGTTCAGCAGCAAAGGCAGAGGATCTGCTCAGTAAGCTTTCATACTTGAAAGAACCTAGCCGCTCTGTAGGCTATGATGGTCTTTCTGGGTGCACACCAAAGCACCAGCGATGTGCAGCAAGCCAGCCAAGTAACACCTCCTCCTTTCGTCCTTATTGCTAGTCAAAAAATCTGTATTGTTTCTTACATGAAGTGATGCAAGACTCTCATTACAGCACAGCTAGGGGAATGGACAGCCATAACACCAGCTAAGGGCTCTGGGCCCACAAATAGCCTACAGAAAACAAATTTGTACATAATTAGTTTTTTCTCTAGGCAACAGGAAGAGAAGACAACCTTTCAATATTCAGTTAAAAGAGATTTAAGTATTCTTTGTGTCCAATTTGATAGGGCAAGAACCAACTGCCATACTTAGTCGCAAAGGAAAGAGTTAAAAACTATTTATGAAACAGTCCTGCAAGATGTAGGGTAGGGACAGTGGGGAATACACTTCCTACTAGGCTTAAAGTGCAGGTTAGAAAAGCATCTGCCACTCGCCTCTAGAGATGCTGAGGGCTGTTTTCCATTATTTGCTGCTGGCCCTTACACTTTGTCACCACCTGTCCCCCCATGCGTAGCAAACCCTCCAACAGTTCTGTGCCTGAGCCGCTGCTTTGCCTCCCTGCAGGATGCAGACTAGCGACCTCTTGAACCGTCTCTCTCAAGCACATGTCTATGATCTCATGCTGAACTAAAAGGAGGCTAATCTTAGCATAAATTTGCACTTATCCCATCTTTCATAAGCATCAAATGAAGGTGGAACAGAGCACTTGCAGGAAAGCAGTGCAACAGGGAAGCCTCTGCAAGATGAGAGAAGGAAGATGAAACGTAGGAACTGACAGCAGTCTTGGCAGCATCAGCTGCAGCAATCTGCTGCAAAGGAAGGCTTCGCCAAGGTGCTGCAGGTGAAGAGGCACTTTCAGCCAGGCAGTTGGACTGGTGCAATAACTGGGGAATGTCCCTTCTGACCCCAGGGCCTTTATGCACTCTAGAAAACCTGACTGCCAGTAACTTCTCAGCTGAACACCATCAAAAAGGAAATTTTAGGGGGCTGTGAATGTCTCTCAAATGCTCTTACGACAGTTTCAATTACTCTGTCTCTGCTTCTGTGACAACCAGGTAATTTTTATATAATTATCCTCCCCTCTTGAATAACTTGCTCTCTATATATATAGCGTCTGTGTACTACAGATGCACCCTTACATTGGTGCACACCTACACCACTAATCTCTCAGTTCTCACCAAAATCCAAACGCTTTTAGATTCACTCCTGATCAAAGTAGATGGACCTGGCAAGTCTATAAAGAAAGGGGAAGCCAAAAATATTTAGCTGCAAGCAGGGCAGTCAATAAAACTAGCATCTTAATTCAGATCTTTTGCAGTCAACTGCGAGTAACTCAAATCCACTGAATAATTCAGGTAGTTTATTTCCTATAGATGACACACACCATATAGGAAAAGAAACAAAAATAAACACAGAAAAATAAACACACAGTGCTGCATTGCAGGCAACTTATTGCTGCAATAATCACTTATAATTGTCAATACTGGGACTGCCGCGGTATGCAGTTAATCACAGAAATAAATTCTCCTCATTAATCTCAGCGTGTACATTAAAACCCAAGAAGCACTGGAAGTATTTACCAATTTATTTGTATTAGTTAAAAATCTGGCAACAACTATATTTTTGTTACAAAATGATTTTTGGCCTGCTGACAAAGCCTACTACAAATGACTTGATCACTACTCACATTGTCTTTGTTCACCAAAAAGGTACCTTAGGAATCAAGGCTTGTCGATGGTGTAACCGTACTTACTGTGGAGCATAAAACGGTTCAAAAGACACATTTGGTCAAAGCCACAGACATGGCCCAGAGATCCAGTCTCTACAAATCTGATATCCAGGGATTCAATTTCCAGTAAAAATACAATCTGGTAGTCATAGCTGGGCTTTCTTAAAGAGAAATTTGATATAGCTCAGGTGTCTGCAGAAATAATTCACAGCAGAAGCCAGGGTGAGCACTTCTGGAGAGAGTTGACATGCAGAAGTATTCTTCCTTGTTCCCTCTTTTAAATGAAATTGGTGCAATTTCATAACATGGCCAATTCTCCCACAGTGCGAGACAGGGATATAGAATTCAGTACAGCAAGTAGGAATATTACAGTGCACAAGACTTCCAAAGATAACACATTCCACAAAAACCCTACCGCTAAGGCAACTAAGTCGCAAGACTGTTCCAAAAAGCACCAGAGCTTTAGGATTTTTAATTATTAAAATCATCTCACTGAATCAAGAGGTCACTAAACCCAAGTTTCTGTATTCTGCTTCAGCTACAATTATGAAGCAGGAAGATTGTACAGGAAGTATATTTTATATACTTAGTTTCAGCTAGCTTGGAACACAGTAGTTTAAAAATTATTATGGATTAAAATAAGTGTTTGATCCTTCAGCACTCCTCCTTCCAGTCACTTTTTGCACTGTAAGCTCAGTCATATCTTGTTTTGACTTAAAGATCAGGGCATAGTTCCGTTTACATGACTCATCAGGTGTTCTTCTGGGAGCTAAAAAGAAAAATAAATTTAATTACTATTATATAGTCTGCGGGCAACTTTCAGGCTGAATTATAATCACATGTCATTTGGAAACATATGGCATAATATGAGATTGGCTTAACTCCATTATCTCAAGTTGAGAAATAAAGCACAAACACTGAAAGCCTTCTAACCTGAAGGTGGCACCTACCTTTGGTTAACAATTCCTTTCAAAAGAGACCATTTACTTCTCCTGACAATGGGTCCAAGTCTATATCATAAAAACAGGGTCTTGTAGGAAGTCCTGGCATAGTGCTCATCTGGACAACAAAAGATAAACGGTTAAAACAGAACCAGCGTAGCTTTGCACAGATCTAATACTTAATCTCTACTGAGAACTGTGTTGGCGACAGCTCCTTGCACACCTACTTACTAGCTGGGTGATACTCATATACCATTTTGAAGCATACTGCAAGAACCAGGAACTGGCTTAGTAGATAGATGTGGTATACAGTTCAACCTCTGCCAGGGATTGTGTCCAGGATTTGGCAAACCATTTAAGCATCCAGCTGACCAACCGTTACACGAGTGTTCATGGACTTTGCTGCGAGGAGACAATAATTGCTTCTGGCAGCTTGCTGGTTATTGAAATGATGATGCATGTTTTAATAAACTTTGCAGACTGTAAAGCCTCAACTGATTAAAACTCTAAGATTCTAGAACTTTAACTGTAAAATAATTAGGGATAATTATTGTTGAGACAAGAGCTTTAATTTTTTATTTTTTTTTTAAACTGCAATAAAGCTTAAGTAGAAATGGACAGGTCAGCTTTCCTGATTGGAACATTTCTGAGGTATGCAAGTCAGAGTGGTTGTGCAGTGGCAGAACGGAAGCTAGCAGAACAGCTGCCTGCACTACGCCTGCCTCAGGGCAGTCCTTTCAAGTTGTCCCACTGTTGAATACCCACTTTCAGAGCTGCAAAATGCGAAGCCAGCAGGGACCTCGCTTGGCCTGATTACTAATGCAGATGACAATTTTGCCTTCCCTAACTCAGTGTTTAGCCCAGCAGCGCATGCAGCGCTAGCATGGGCGTCCTACAAAGGTGGACAATTCGTGACCATGCTTGACAGTTTGTGCCAGTGGTCATTTACCCCATAAATAAAAATTCAATGTCTCACTTTCCATTTACATCACTCAGCCTCAGCTTTCACAACCAGTAATTGTTACGCCTGTCTCCATTAGGTTAAAGATCTCTTTAGCAACCTGGTATTTTCTCCCTGAGCAAGTATTTTGCACACCAATCAAATTTTGATAATAAGCTCAGCAGCAAGGTTAGGCATTTTCTGCAGATCTCAAAACTCTGGGAGCTTTTGGAATCCCATCCCATTTTCCTAAGCCATTTAAAAGTGCTAATACCAGTCCCATATGTACTATACCACTGCAGGATGTACAGCCTTATGCAAAGGTAAAAGCCACTTCAAGGTTACCTTTTGTAACGAATTCTAGGACTGCACTGACTTTTTGTCATAGCTGTTCCATTCCAGGACAGGGAAGAGTGGACCACGGAGAGGAGTGGACCTCAGATATGGCTCTCATTTCTAGTTGTATGAATATGTCACTTTCAAGAGCCAAAGCATTAAGAGATCCAAAGTGTCTAGAAGGGTTTTTCTGTTCTCACCACACCTTCTTACCTTGAAATTATATTTCCTTTTAAACCTCAAAATATTTAATTAAAGAACAACAGATTCAACTCTGAGCCAGAAAGGAAAGAAAAACACAAAGCTCAGAAGTTGAGAAAATTTAGAAGTATGATATACCTTTGCAATTAACTCCAGAAAAACAAGAATATGCATGCACTGTTGATTAATTTCACCTCAAATTTCACATAGATCTTCCAGAGAGCAGTGTTTTTACTGTGTTTTCAGCTCACAGTTCAATGGCTGCTGCCAAAAAATTACTCTGAGGCTAACACATCTCCTGTTGAATGGGCTTAAAATAGTGATCTGATTCAAAATGCCCTGGGTTGCTTCTCAAAACGACATCTCTTCCCTGGCTTAGTAGACACCACAGAAGAGTGATCTTCATGTCCCTAACCAGAAGGCTTACTGTTAATTCCGGCAGAGTTAACATCATGATTAACTGCATGTCCAAGAAAACACTACAAATTTGTGAAGGAAGCAGAGAGGAGACTCCAACTTCATAGAAATGGAAGACATCAGAAAAAAAAAGTCAAAACATTAGTTTCTCTGTCTGTAAACATCTTTCTATTGTGTATCTCATTAATGCTGTGTACTCTTTTCTTCTCTAGTACTTATAAATATCCAAAACATCATTGTTTGGATTAAATCTTGGCTTGCAAAAAAGTCATTAATAACAGGAATGAGCGCACTATCTCTCATTTTATCCCAACACACAGAGTACCCCTATAAAGATGTATGAGCCAGACTTTACTCAGGATGTGGTTATTTTATTTATGTTGGGTAATCTGGAAAACCCTTATTTTTTTTTATTAAAAAAAGAATTAAAAGAAAAAAGATATTCAGTATTTGGCTCTTGGAGAGCTAGCATTTGAAGGAGGAAAGGATCCAGCTCTTAAATCAACAAATTTCAGCATCTGAGCCATTTGCCCTTAATGGTTTTGAAACAAAGCTCATTAAAACAAACATGTTGCCAAAAAAAAAAAAGGGGTTAGGCCCAAGAATAATAAGAAAAAGACAGGGCTGGTTGCTCCAACTGCTCCTGCAATAACCTAACAAGTTAGTTAGCATTTACCCAGAACAGATTCTGCAGATAAGATTTCCAGTGGAGCCTTTCATCCTAACATTCCTTCTTTGGACACAAACCTGAATGTTAGTTCATTTTGCAGGTAGCTCCTCCTTCTGCCAGCCTATTCATATCAAAGCTATTCCAGGATCCTGCTTCTATTGTAGCTACTCTCTCTGCTCTTGGCTGACATTATGCCAATCATCTCAAAGAACAGAAACTAAAAACTCAAGGGCATAGGGAAATAAATTGTTGGAACAGACGGTCAGCAAAAAAACAAAACAAAACAAATGCAAGGGGAGACTGACAAATTATTAATAGTACAGGTCAGCTTTGCTTTGGAGGTGTCTCAACAAAAACTGTTTGCTTTGTAAGCTCTGGAAGAGTTGTTTTGTTCTACACTGACCTACAGACGCACACTGCTGCAATACTGCAAAGTGCATCCATCAGGAATGCCAAGTCACACAGGCAGTTAGGGGGGAGAGTATTTCTCCTATCCCCTCCATCAGTCTGTAGTTCCTAGAATTCCTTAGATGGAGAGCTCGCTCACTCCTCAAAATCCAGGAAGACAGATGTGGGACCTGGGAAATACACTGGCGGCTTGCTAAATATCTGAAGGGTCTATTTTAGCTTCCCTCTTCCCCCTGGAAAACCCCTATTACAGGCATTTAATACACTGGACTGTTAAATTATCATCTGTAAATGACAAGGACTCTGTTCAGTTAAGATACCTTTTGTAACTGGAATGCACATGAAGGTTTTTTTTTCACACCCCGCAGTTCAGAGGTTTTACTCAATCACTTACTGTTCCTACCAGCGGATACAGGAATCCAGCACCAACACTCGCCCGAATATCTCGGATTGGCAGGATAAAACCTGTAGGTGCTCCTTTTTGTTCAGGGTCATGAGACAGTGATAAGTGAGTTTTAGCCATGCAAATCGGCAGGTTTCCAAATCCCTGGGCAAAGCAATCAAAAGGGAAAGAGAAAGAGGAGAAAAAATAAATGAAAAAAACAGTAACCGTTCCTGTATTCAAATATAATTACGCTATTCTGCCATTCTGTGTTACCATGTCATTTTATGCTTCACCAATTGCATCGTCCACAGCCTGTCAGATCCACTGACCATTCTGCATCCCCATTCCTTCTCCCAAATTCTGCCTCCCTCCCCAGTATTAAGGGAAGAGCAGCCAACTGAGGAAAAGGTTAATGGTATGGAAGCGGTAGATATCTTGATGTCTGGCTTACTTTCTACTCTCATCCCAAAGCGTTAGTTTAGAACTAAAGCTCTTGTTCAGCTGAGGTTGGTTAATTAGAAATGTCTGATCAATATAATTGCACATTGTGAGGAAGTAGCAATTACACAGCTATGGTATTTCAATAGAATTGTAAAGGAATGTACAAGAGATACAAAAGCAAGAAACTATGTACACCAGTATTTAAAGGACTCCAAAAGCAAAATTATCCAAGCACACTGTAAACAAAGCATGGCTTGTTCTCAACATTGTTCTTCTCTTCAAAGCCCTTTACAGACCTTCATTAATGCAGAACCTATCTGAAAAGCACGTAAATTCGTAAGAATACCATGCTAAAGAAGAAAACCAATACAACAACTAGAAAGCATCTAATCAACAACCAGACGCCAGGTTCTAAATTTATAAAAGTAGCCATGTTTTCACAAGAAGTATTATATCAGTTGTGGAACTCTTCCCCCAATACAGCTGGGGCTGCCAAAAAGGTATACATGTTCAAAAACAGTTCAGACAACTCAGTGGGACATGACAAAATAAATAAATCAAATCAGAGACTGTTTAGAACCAGTCTGAGCATTTGTAGTTCCCTAATTCCCAAATTGCTGAAGGATTGGAAAGTAAAGATCACTGAATTCTCTCACCCGTCACACAGTATTAGGGACATATGACTGGGCCAGAGGAGTTCTGTTTCTTCCTTCCCACACCACCTTCTCATACTCTTTTGCCATAGCGGTATTCAACAAGTCCTGGGCAAGGACACGTTTCAAGTGATGATTCCCTTTATACAGAGTTTGAACACCACTGTTCAATATAACCATTTTAAATGAAAAGCATCACTGGGTAGCAGATGACATGGAAAAACTAACCTGCTTAGTGTACAAGGTGACTTTCTCCTGTGCTTCTGGAAGTAGCTCAATGTCACTTGCCCCGTAGATCTGCTGTGCAATAAGTCTGATCTTATCTATAACAGGGAGCTGGAAAAAAGACAGGCAAGTCAGCATGGCCCAACTACACAGAGCCATAACATCACAGCAGCTTCACAATCCTTCATATATGTTGCGCTCATCTGCAGCTACAGGAGGTATTCCCATTTGCTGTAAAACAAAGCTAAACTATAATTTAAGGGGGTTCAAAACAAGTTTCATTTATCTTGTTGCAGCTCTTGTTAAGAGGACAAAACTAATTTACTACGGTCAGAAACAAAAGATACACATCAATTTCTTATGAGTTGTGCTTACATGTTAATTACCAGCCCCTGCAAGAGACATCGGTATTTGCTCTCAAGTTTAAGTCAAAAAGCAGACAAAAATAATTTGAGGGAATACAAATTAACTGTTAAATAAAAGCACAAATAAATCAGGTTAAAGAAGAAAAATTGAAAGCATCTGTTTTAGAAGCTGAAATAGACACAATGACATAACTGTACCTCGTTAGGTACCTCATTAGGTGCCTCAATAGGCGCTTGCTATTAAAGGAGATTTTAGGCCATAACCTAGGAAATAACAGTGACTTCATTACCTCCAAGTCATTTGCCAAATTTGCTTAAGTACAAAGTCATTAGAAATACACACACATACTTCCACCCAACCTGTAGTGTGACTCCATAAACCTCATTTGCAGAGAAAGAAACAAGTTAAAAATGGACATATTCTGTTCCACAGCCTCTTGTATTCTCATCCTGAGCACCAAGTGCACCCAGAAACTCTCCAGTAAGGTAGCAAGTGTGTTCAGGCTTGTTCCAGTCCATGCTCTGACAGGAATGCATGTCTCAGATCATGAAATAAACTTCCCCCTAACCTGGAACGTGGCTGTCACATTAGAAACCATCTCTAGCCAGGTCACAGCAGCATCTTTCAGCGTCAGAAATAAACTATATGTCACTTAGTAATCAAAAGAACAAGAACTGACAAACTGGGTCTTTGAGACTGGTGGAATAAAGGTTGTATTCTAAAAACAAGTTTCTTCTCAGTTTCTCAGAGCAGACTTTCAGGTGACTTTCAGCCACCTAAGCTAGTGAAACTAGCTAATCTCCACCTTGTAAACAAAGTACCTCCATTATAGTGCAAGCTCTTACCTCCACATTATAGAGGAACCTGAAGTTGCTGGGTGTCTGTGATGCTCTCTGAACAGCCTGGGCCAGTGCAACAGCTCCTTTACCTCCCTCTGCCCAGTGAGTGCACTCGACAGCATCAAACGCTCCTGCTTCCTTTGCCAGTTGTACTACAAGGGCCAGCTCAGCCTTTGTATCTGTTCTGTAAGGAGAAAAGTCTGTGTATTTGTACCAGAATGTATGCACAGTAAATGAACAGCTTGTTCTATTTCTCATTCCTGTCAACAAGACTCAAACTCTGTCCAGAGAAATCACAGGATGCATCCACCCATCAGGGAGCCATTTTTACTGAGGGGTTATCCACAGCAAGCCTTCTCCACCTCAGTGAAGGAAGTTACTCCACAGAGGAACAGAGAGCAACAAGTAGGCCTGAACTACATGCAGAAAGCCAAGACGACTGACAGCCATGTTCTGAATTTTCTGCTTATATCAGCAATGCAATTCGCATTTTCAGAAGCAAACTCAAAAAGGCATTAGCACACCAGTTCTAAACCCTTCTGCTCTTATAAGGGAAGACCACACAGATTGTTTCCTCTGCAGTACAACGTGCAGAGCCCTAAATGCTTCCTGGCATGGCACAATTATTCTATGCAGCAGACCACTGAACACAATGGGGTTTACAGCACAGGCACTTCACCATCTATTATGAACTTATATTCTATACCCTCACAGATACCTTTTGTCCACAGTAATTTGGCCACTTATGGTGTAAATGATGGCAGATAAGTCACTGATCATAAGATCTTAAGCTAAATTTAACTAGTGAGTGCACATGAAATGAGTGAGCAGAGCTCCTCTATTTATTCAGCATCTTCAAGCAATGCAAAATGTTATTTTCTGCAAACAAAACCTGGACAATACTGAAAAGAAGAGAGTTTGCATTCAACATAGCATATAAAGCATCACCATTTTATTCCCATGTATCAATTCCAGTCCCTGGATCACTTACTTGAAAGCATTGACAGCCACTACTACTGGGACACCAAACATCCGAGCATTTTGGATTTGTTTGCTTAGGTTACTACAACCTTTTGCCAACAGCTGAAGATTCTGTAAAGAATACAGCAAGCAGAAAGTGCATTTTATGAGGGGCAGTGAAACCTTTGCCCCAAATCCACTACATCCACAGCTCATGATGAAAGTGTCAGAAAGGGAATGAAACCACCAAGGCAAATTTTCAGAGCTGCTTTCTGAACACTCTGGACTAGCACATGATCTCAAATGGAATGCTAGAAAAGGATTGACTGTTTCTAATGATTGCTGGTTTCAACTGCCAAGTCAAGGTAGGAGAAATTACCTTTTATCACTTTTTGTTATTCTTAAGTCAATACCTATGCTCATTAATTCCTCACAGTGAAGTCTAATTTTCCTCTGTGGCACATTCCTCTTTAATTATTAAATATCATTAGCAGTGAATTTCACGACATTTGTTTGAAGTTTGTGGTAACAGCTTTCAGTTTACACATATTTGTTTCACAGCATCAGAGATTATTAATGGAAATCCAGACATTTCATCCCTTCCTATCATTTTAAGGAATAATCCCCACAGAAACTCTAGAAGTTAAAAAGCTGAAGCCATATAAAGAGAGCCAGACCAATTATCTAAGTACACACAACCTTTCAAGGCATGAGGATAGAAGCATAGACTTTAGTTCATTTTCCTTGCTGCTTTCAAAGGAAGGGCAGAAGGGGAATAAAAACTGCTGCTGCTAAGAAGAGAGTAATTAGACAAGCACTCTGAATATTTTCAGAGACAATATTTCAGCCAAGCAACTACTCTAATACTGAGAGGGTCAGGGGACACTCAGCAGACATTACTATGAAAAATTGAGCACATAGACAATTGTGGGAGCTCAGGAGAAACAGAAGGCTCTGGCTAGGTCAAGTACAATAAATGCTTGAAAGAGCAGAGCCAAAGTAACATCATTATAAAAAAAAAAAGGACATTATAGCTTGTGTGAGGAAGCATTTCCCTGGCAGCTAAAGAATTGACACAGACTAGCTATCCAGGCACGCACTGCATGACAATATTGTGTAATGACTGCAAATAGGTAGTCAACTGTCACAACAGCTAAAGAAGGTTACCTCTTCCATGTACTCCTTTGGTAAAGGTACCCCTGCAGTGACCTAGGGAAGAAAAAAAAGAGGGTACCCCATAAGATTTTTATTCATGACAGCAATGTGTACTTGATTCTTCTACAACTGCGTCAAGATACAACACTCTACTTCAAGCTTATTTTCTTTCTAAGAAAAAAGAAATAGAAAAAAAATGGAAGCTGCACTCACAATGTAACAAATTAAAGACTGTGATAATATCACTAGTGGCCTGGCATATTTAATTAGGACAATAAAATAAGCAGCTATGTATCTGTAACATACTACAAAGAAGCAGCTTACAAGCAGCAGGGACATATGGATTCCCTTTACAACTGCAGATCTCAAGATAATTACAAGCAGATCAAACCCTACAGGGCTTCAGGTGACTGGACAGGAACAAGTAAGAGCTTCTTAGGCCTAAATGAAACCTTGTCTGGTACTTACTGCAGGCCCTCCTCCATGCATTTTCAGAGCTCGGACAGTAGCAACCAACACCACCACATTAGGCCGGAGACCAGAGTAACGGCACTTAATATTAAAGAATTTCTCCATTCCTATGTCTGCACCAAATCCTGCTTCTGTAACTAGAGCAGAAGAAAAAATAAAAGGAAAAAAAAAAGAGGAAGCTCGTGAAAGGTTGCTGGGTAGAGAAATCAGTGCTCTGATTATAGAAATCAGAAGCTTCTTCTAAGACAAAAAAACAACAAAGACAGTCATGATAAAAAAGCAGATCCTTCCCTGCAAAACCAACAAAACAACAAGAAAAACATACCATACACTTACCAACAAAACCCTCTTTACCCACAAGCTTCAGTGCTATTTTGTCTGCCAACACTGAAGAATTTCCATGTGCAATATTGGCAAAAGGTCCAGCATGAACAAACACTGGCGTTCCCTAGAAAATGGAGGGTGGGATGGGGGAATGGCAGGGAGAGAGATAAAATCAGAGGGTAAAATTTAGCAAGTCTGTAGCTTTTCAAGAGCTAAGTACTACAGTATCTGAAGTTAAAGAAATTCATTCTTAAAAGACAGATCTTAAAGCCCTCTGATCAAACATTCATTATCATTACTAAAGAAAGATTACAGATTATAATAATCTTCAGAAGTGGAGATATTAACCCACTTAGGAAAAGGATGGCTAAATCCCAGCAACTTTTTGCCATTGTCCTGTGCTCATGCTATCTAGATTTTCAAAACATTTTCTGACATTGGAGTCAACAAAAGAGACACAGCGAAGTTTAGTGCATTTCTTCAGTGTCATCACACACGCCAGTGGCATACAGACACTAGTCCTGAATCTTTGATAGGAAACTATGATAAACCTCCAGCTCTAAGCAGAGTAAGTCCATGCTGACTGTGATAAATGAACTAAACCAGTAGTTCTTTTGTGAACACACATACAGCAAACCACCTGTGGCTCACCTCTAGTGTCTGCATGAGATTTGGTTTAACAGCATCTTTCATCAAGACAGCCAGAGCACCAGTCACTCCCTAAAAGGAAGAAAAAGAGCTATCACTTTCCAGATGTAGAGAGACATCGAGACAGTTCCTAGGCAGTTTCAAGACTCTGTTTTTATCCTGGTGAGCTTTCAGAAGCAGAACCAGCAGTTGCTCCAGATGTAACTAACATTACTCAGGACAGGGTGGAATAATGCCTTTTACATCTTTGTAAAAGGATTGCTGCTGGGTGCAGCCTCTTGGTTTTGACCTTGTTTGGCCAACTTGCTCTGTGGTGCAGGCATAAAAAACAACTGCTGTTTCAGCAGGTTAGTAAACAATAGTAACTCTTAGGTACGTATAGTTTATTGTGCCCCATCCGGTAGAACAAAGCAGGGAGAGTTTTTCAAGACAAGTTTCATACATGATAAAATACTGCACCGCATTCTTCACCCCAATACCTCAACTATAGCATTACTGTCTTTCTTTTGCAGTACCTAAACACATGTGTAAAAGTTACACATGTCAACGTTCTTGGGTTTTACAGGTAGAATCATGTTGGATATTTTCCCCCTCACTTCAGCAGCTATGCTCTACATAATAGCCTGAATGTGTCCCTAACTAGCTGCTACATCCTGGTCAACTCCCTCGCACAGATATAACTTTTAAAGTGAAGCCCTTTGTGAAAAAGATCAAGCTGGCATCATGAAACAGTGACAAACAGCAGAGTCCATGTTCCTTCTGAGGTGCAGCTGTGTGCCCTGCTGCAGTTCTGCTTCCTGCGAAGTGAACACTTGTGATTCACATCTGTTCGAGGAAGAGAAAAATAATGGTTTGGTCTACCTTGTAATGAACAGAGTCCAGTGAAAACTGAACTCGTTGTCACCCAGCTTTTGCTAAAGTAACTAGAATTATTATCATGGCTACTGTACCAAACATTCAGAGCAGTTACGAAAACCTTGAACCATTGTTTCCTTTTCTTCCCTTTTAATTTCAATTGGATTGCAGCATTCAATTATATGATTTTTTTTTTATAGGACATTCACTGCTTTGTTTCATTATTTCAGTCTTGCCACATGAAAGCTTAGTTAACATTTAATGGATAAGCTTTAAACTTCAGTCATCTCCAGAATAATGAAAGCTACAGAGCAAGATTTCCATGACGACATTTCAGGCCTGTGTCAGTCAGCAGCACTTCAATACATCCCTATCTCTAAAAACCAGTAGTCAGTTTTTGATTCCACATTTCTTCTCAGTTTCTTTGAGCTTCCTGGTAATGCACCCATGACATTGGTTATACTACAGCAGAAGGATGTGGACATCTTATTGTGCCAGTCTGGTCTCTGCAATCACCATGTTTCTGCCTGCACGAGGAGCACGTAAAACACTCCTAACCATGCAAGCCAATGGCCACCATCTGCACAAACGTGTAAAACTTGAGAACCTGTTTGACACATCTGGTATCATCCTCCACTTCGCGGTTGCAACAAACAAAATTAATTAGGTTCAAAACAAACGAACAAAACCTATCTTCAGATGAAAATACTTCTATCTCCTAGAATCCACATAAAACTCACAAAGCAATTCCCTGCCCAAGTTCCATCTGCCTCCATTGATTGGCAGCAAAAGAAACTTTTGTTTTGAAGAACAGGGGTTAACTCAGGTATTTAATGTTAAAACTTGGCAGCACATTAGCAACAGGAACTAAAATCTCAAAACTGCCTATAGAACTTTGGCACATGCCCTTCCTCGTGCCCAACAAACGTCTCACATCAAGATACTTAGAGATAAATACTTCCCAGACCAACCCTTTTCCCGTAGGGCCAGTCAGGACACACTGCTAATCTACTGCTTCCCAGACTTATCATGGGATGAACACAGAACAACAACAACAACAACAACAAAAATCACTCAACCAAGCAAAACTATCTCCCCAAACTCACAGACAGCAAGAGCTGGCTAAGCCTTAGTGCTGTGTTCCACCTTTGCTGGAAACAGAGACCAGGATACCCACCCTGTGGAGTCTTCTGTCACACAGGAAAAGTTTATTCAAAAAATGCAAGACAAACATTAACACTGCACCATGTTAATTTGTAGAGCTCTTTTTGAGTCATCTGCATAGCAGGTTGTGAAAAAAATCTACTATACAGGACAGCAGTAAGACCAGTATCATGTCTCTGCGGACTAGTGCAACAGTCCTGAACCTGTTCTGTCTTGAGGCCAAGTGGCAGGGCACAGTTCACATACAGAGCTCAATTCCCCTCCTCTCCTTCTCCAGACAGGGTTGCCATCTCCAAAGCACTTACTGGAAAAAGCGTCTGGGGCACAGGCTAATCCCTGAACCATGCTGCAGCACTGTCTGGGAGAGTTCCAGTTGACAGACTCCATAAAAACACCAAGAACTGCGCTAATAATTATTGTATGGACAGTTGCAAGACAGTATTGCAGCTTGCGATTGTTTTACGTACTGGTAACAAACATCAGCAGTGTTATATTCAGCATTTTGTTCAGTGGAAATACGGGATTTGTGCCCCTAACCAAAGACTGCCTTATGGAGACTTTGCACTTATTTGCAACAAGGTCAGCTTTTATAGCATTCACAGTCTCCCAGCACAAGATATTTCATCATCTGTAATTAAATTTGCACGAGGCTTTGATCCTGCTTAATGTTTTCCTCGCTCCAGGGAGCCTGAGAAACAGGATGGCCAGCAGGATGCATTTTGAATTCTTCCCATTTCTAAATATGCTTTTTATCTAGAAGCCACCACGTATTCCCCCCTTAATCCTATAGTGCTAGCTTCAATTTGACATGCAGTACATCACAGAGAACCCTTTGTCCCTGCCCAGAACATGTGTACACAGAGTCTCTGGGTTAGGAGTTAGCCACACTGAAATAAAAAAACTTCAGTAACTCCAGAGGCCAAGATTTCATCTTTAATTTTCAATATACTGAAGTCTTTCCTGCACAGTATCATCATTCTGCTTTTCAATCCAAGGACTTTCAGAAGTGCTAAGAGATAGTTAGCATTTAAAGACTGTGACTCTCTTACAAGGTCATCTGTTGTAACTGGTTCTCCTCTCTTGCTGGAAGCTACTACCATTCTGCCCAGTCGCCTTTTCATGTCATCCAAGCTATCAGAGAGTGCTAGAACTGCCATGATTTCACTGCTCACTGTGATGTCAAACTGAGCCTGCAAGAGATGAATAAAGAACGTGAATTCATCAAGATTCCCTAGCAGAAAAAAGGCCAGTCATCTGCATTATAATAAAAAACAAATACAAACATATATATGTGAGAATAATTTAAAGTATTACTTTCAGAACGTACTTAAATCATAAAATTATTTAAATTGACAATTTTAAACCTTTTTTTTCCTGCAAAATAAAGTTAAAACTACTTATTCCACTGCTATTATATGACTCTCTCCTGGCACATAAACTAGTGATTCATGTAAGAACACTTACACAGAATATATTTTAGAAGACTGAGCTTACTAACTCATCTAGCCATCACTAAACAGTACAGCACATGACAAAGAAAAAAGAAAAAAACAAGCCCAACAACAACAAAAACCTAACTGATTCTATAGGAAATGAAGGGTAGAATTCATATTCATCTGACATAACACAGATACCTCCATTGAAGCTAGGCACCCTAGAGACCTTTTCAAGTAAATACAAAAAGGGTTTTCTGGACACAACTCATTTGAACTATTAATTTGACAGTTATTAAAGGATGAGAGAAATCACAGTCCCAACTGACCATTTTTCTATGTTGATTATACAATGAATCCAGACAACAAGCTTGGATACTGTGTTGGGTTTTGGACAGATGCATCCCAATCAAACCATGTGCAGTGGCTAAGATTAGCAATCTCCAGGCATCGTATTTGCAGGGAGCATTTGTGTACCACTGTTACTATGCCACTGTCATCCCAGTTCAGGAAAGGGCTGAAGGGAACAGATAGCAAAAAGTCCCTTCAACCAAGCAGTTCAATTCACTACCAATACAAAGTTTAGTTTTATTTTCTCTTTAACAAGATACTGGTGTAACAAAAAAAAGAAACATCTGGAGTTACAGAAATTTGCTTTGGGATCATATTTTTCAAAGTACTTTTTAAAAGATGCAAGAAAGGAGAATAATTACCGTTCGTGAAAAGCCTTTTTCTGTTGGAGACTGTCCAATAGTGATTTTCCTGAGGAACCTGTCATTCGTATCCAGTACTGTGAGGATGCAGAGAGAAGGATGAGAAGTCACACTGCAAGTCATAAGTCATAGTTATAGTTTGTAAGAGACAAACACTCAGATAGATCAGCATGAAGAGAGGATGGCAGTTTGGAAAACCATCTTCTCCTACAGAATGGCAAGCACTAATCAGCATGATTCTTCTCCAAAACACAAATGCAATGCTGTTAAGATGGACTACAGTCACATGCAGATTCTGCATTGCGTTCAGAGAGTCTACCTACCTGTGTGTGCATTAACCACAAGTACAAAGCCTCTCTGAAAAGCAGAGTTGCTAGCATAATTGCAATTGCTTTTTCAAATTTTTGTTGCTTTTTCGCCATTAGTTAAAATGAAATCAGAAAATTACTACAGCCAAAAGGAAATAAAATTATCATTTTATAAGTGTAAGGACAAAATGGTGAGAATCTACCATTTAATGAGAACAGTTCCATAGAGCCCCACTAGCTCAAATTATCTTCGGAACACAAACTATCAAATACCAGCTTAAACTTGATGTTTCTTACTAGTTGCTTGAAAAATTCTAAGTATTTTATAAAATATTTCCCATGAGGCAGACTAATTTAGCTCCATTATAGGTTATGAAGCAAATTTTGAAGAATACATTTCACATTGTATTTTCATAAAAAGAAAAAAAAGCAATCCTCATGGGACCTAAATAAATTTTTTCCTTATCTGAAATTCCTTTTGTTAGTGAAATACTAACACAGCCAGACCAGAAACTGATCTTACTTTAGGTATCTTTAAAAACTTTTTAAAAATCTGGCATTTATTTTCCGTCATTTCCCAACAGAGCAAGTGGGCAGATTAAAATTGAGTTTAATTCCAGAGCAGTACCTTCTCCCTGCTCACAATGCTTTCTCAGATAGTCAGGTAAAAAGACTGTTGACTACTGTTGCTGAACTCAAAACTCTCAGTGACCAACAAAAGCACAAACACAAACTTGCACCAATTAGCGAGGTCTACTCTGAATTCACAAAGATTAGGATTCAAGCCCCTGTGTCAGACCCTGTAGAAATGGGATCTCAGCTGCACGCACTTATCCCACCAAACACTCAGCAGAGGCCAGCCCTGCTGTCCTTCCCATCTTCCCAGGAAACACGGTTCCTGCTACACTTGCAAACCTCTTTTTTAAGATTTTTTTTTTTTTTTTTTTTTTTTTTTTTACTAACTCTTCCATTTAATGGCTCTTGTACCTCTTTGCCATGTTATGGTGGCTGGGTCAATGTCCAATCTCACAAATAAGTTCACTTCTTCCTTTGTCAAAGCCGTAGGATCAGTTTTGCTAATGCCTAATTTCTGAGGAACGAAAGGACAAATAAGAGAAAAAAAACTATAATGAAAAGATTCAGAGAAATGAACATTTCACTAGAGCAATTAGCCTTTGCCAGCAGCACATGCATATTCAGAAATAAGGAGGAGATGTCCTATTGGTGTTCCTTTTCCTAAGTCCCACAACATAAAGTGATCTGTATCAGCGTGCACCTGGAAGCAGAGCTTGCTGCTTGCTAACTTGTAAAGGGCAATGCAGAAAACAGAGCTCATCAGGGCAGGTTGTCACAAAGTTTTGTGTAAGGCATCTACGGAAATCGTTAAGAATGAAACCTCTGCAGCTTCTTACACGCCTTGTTCTAACCATTAGTCTCACATGCTTACAGCCATTTCTCATTAGTCTGCCTAGGGTCACTGCACACAGGCATACGTGTTTAAAGACACTGCTTTCAGCATGTTGGTTAAGCAGCACAAAGGAGGAATTAAACAATTCAGTCACAAGGCTGTCAGCATCCCAGAAAGCTGATCTTGAACATACTGGGAGGATGGGCAGTTTGCCAAGTTGCTTAATTGAGAGAAGAATTATCTCAAGAAGCCCGATATAAGTGCAAGCTTAGAAATGAGGAAAAGGATTGAGCTGATTTATGAACAAGCAAGCTTTTTTTTTTTTAATTAACTAGACAGCTAAGTCCTATTTTCTCCAGGAGAACAGCAGGGAAGAAGAAAGTCTGTTCTCTCCATCTTCAAGCATAGCATTAAAAACAAACAAACAAAAAACAACAAACCCCACCATACCATCAAAAAGATCCGCTTTTTGAGTATTAGCATCCCTTCTACATCTCAACAGTTAATAACCAGAGGGGTGCTTAGGGTAGAGCTCCCGTGCAGTCCATCAAGAACACCAAGCAATATGACAAAGTTGCTTTGCCTGGTAGTGGAAGTAAACCGCACATTCTCTGACGGTTGAGACATTATAGCCAATTAATAAATTAGAGTTTTAGCTTCCTAAGTAGTCTATTGGTCCCGACCTCCCTATGGGCAACTGATTGAGCATGAATATTGTACAATCAGGTTTGCGCTCGGAATAAGCTTAGCAGAGCCCAGCCTGTCTTAGTAGCCAGAAGGTCCAAGCGCAATGGAAAAACTATTCCCCTGTTAATCCTAATTTTTGAAGAGGCCAGGGACACACGTTGGTATAAGTTCATTTCTGTGGACTGGAGGAGCTGTGATCTCCTCAGGGTCTGAGACTCAATGACAGGTGCACTCATTTAACTGGGAATTCTTTTCTTGGGGAAGAAGAGAAGTAAAGGATGTAGGGGACAGGCATTTTTTTCCCTTCTCTCCTGTTTGCTGAATCTGGCTAGGACAAAAAATTCACTACCTTCTCTTTTTGCTGAATTTTGTAAGTAGTCTTTTTTGTGCTGCATTATCTATATAGCTGTCACATACAAATTATTCATCTTTAGCTTTCACTGGCTGTGACAGACAAAGATTGGTTCTGGTCTTTTATTAAACTACATTAAGGACACTAAATTGACACTATTAATAAAGGGCACTAGTCCGCTTGTCTCCTCCCACTGCGTTACTCACACAGCACATAATAGATTTACATCAATGATTCTTCCCCTTGGAGCTTCAACTCATTGTTATCTGTGCTGTAAGACAGACTGCCACACTTTTGTGCACTTTGTGTAAAAAACAAATGCTAGTAGAATGATCTTATTATTAGTTGGTTGGCCTAGTCAGCCTCTTATCTCAACTGACAAGTGATAGGACACAAAGAAACGGTCTCAAGTTGTGCCAGAAGAGGTTTACATTGGATATTAGGAAGAATTTCTTTATGGAGAGGGTGGTTAAGCACTGGAATGAGTTGCACAGGGAAGTGATGGAGTCCCCATCCCTTGAGGTATTTAAGAGATGTCTGGACATGGCACTAAGAGACGTGGTTTAATGATTGAACTTGGTAAATCATGCTGATGGTTGGACTTCATGATCTTGAAGGTCTTTTCCAATCTAGGTGATTCTATGACCTACAGTGCAACATGAGTAGTTTTGTTACCTAGCTCTGCATACATAAAGGAGGAACAAGTGGAACAGAACCAGAAACCAATGTGAAACCAGTGAACTTACCTGTAGCCTTCGGATTTGAATCTCTGAGAACTTCCTAACACCATTGACGGAAGGCACCAAACGGTTATAGAGAGCCTTGAAGAATGAAACATGTAGTTAGTACTGCTGGCATACCCACAACGTCTTGTCCAGAGTGGGTTGGGCATGGTAAGAAAGGATCCTACCTGGTCATTCTGAGTTAGCTCATGGAATATACGTGTGTCCACAGCAGCAGCAACCAGGTTGTTTGCTGCAGTAATAGCATGGATGTCGCCAGTGAGGTGAAGGTTAAACTAGAGGACAGAAAACATATCGGTTACCTCATCCTGCTGCAATTTTCATATATTTCAATACATTGTAGACAGATGGAAAGAGACCTATTAATAGCAATGTTAAAGTGGGTGAGGGTGGAGGGGGAAGAGATTGCTCAGAGCAGTATGTGGAAGAGAGGAAAGAATTTCTCTGAAACAGAAAAATGCCTCCCCCACATTTATGTCATTTTACAAACTTCCAGAACAAAGCTTCCAAATAAGATTTTTGCATGAGAACAGTTCTGCCAGGCTCCTTGATACCTGAGAACAGCATGGTACGGCGCATCTGCATTACTCCTTCTTTCACCTTCCTTTTGACCCACTCACATTATTTGCACAATGTTTCACACATTAGCTGAAGTTCTGGCTGCTCCCACAGAGGTACCTGAACTAAATTCAAACTAGCAACCTTATGTGGTGCTATCAGTAGAGCTGTGACTGCACAGAGCTCTGCATAAGCTAACCACTCACACACAGTATCGTAGGCAGGACTTGTAGACCACGTACTACAGTGACAACGCTAGTAGTTTTCTCAGTTCTATCTCATTAAACGATAATTTGAGTGGGTTTGTCTATGTGAGTTTTCTTGCTGCACTGGAGCTATACTGACAAAAGATTTCGGATATATAGCTTACTTGACGAACTTGCATTAGGGCAGGGAAGGGAAGAGTGTCGTTAAAACAATCCGTTTCCTCTGTAGCAGTGCAGCACAGGAGGAAGATGAAAAAAGGACATTAGAAAAAGTGATATGACAGAAGCCTTTATGATACCACTTTGCTGGAGCCTTGCTGCTGTGGTCTTATAAACCAAACAGCAAAAAACCAGAATGGAGCCAGTCACACAGTGATCATAGATCCTAATAAGGAAACGCTAATTGTTCTCATTCCACTTAAACGCAACAAGCAGCGATTATTACCACCTCAGTTCTACAGTCCTCATTTAAAAGTTATTTGCTTGCTAATCATTTCCTGGGATGAAAGCTGCATGCAGAAACATCCAACGGTGTATCAAGGTCATTACTACGTTTACTGACTCCAGGTACTTGTATTTTCTGAGACATGCATTGATAAATTAAAACACTCCCAAAAGACTACAGTGTGTTTTTCTACCATGTGGGTCATACAGAGTCCTTTCAACCACTTTGTTTCAAGACTGGGGCTGCTTCCCACTGCTACACACACTGAAGTCTTTTAGCTCATCTTATTAACGCTCCCATACTGGAGGAGATTATTTTTCCTGTCACATCTATCATTCACACATGTTCTTGGCACCTGAGTAAGTCAATCTTCTGCCTCCTTAACATTTTTTTAAGATCTTTTGTGGACTTGCTGCATCAATTGGAACAAACAGCCCTTTTGATCTTTTCTGCTTTTCCTCCTGAAATTACCGTTTCAATCTGTAGTGCACTAAAGTAAGATTCTACATGCAATTACAAGAGAGTTGGAGGAAGCATGAGAGCACGTGCTACACGTGCCTTTCAGTTCCCTGCCCCCAGACACGGGATTTTACTCGTTGCCAAGTCACATCAGAAATACACTGCAGTGCCAGTCACCCACAGGCTGAGGTCTTGGCATTATTGATTCCCATTTTCCCATTTCATGTTAGTAATCCAAAACACAAGTACACCAAAATAGCTCACAGAAGGAGTCAGTGACCACTGTTGCTGACAGAACCATTTAATATGCTTCCAAAATGTATTAGGTCATTATAATCTTAATTTCAGCACTAGGAAAAAGAGGCACTGGATGTACTTTGCTCAAGGGTACGCAGCAATTCAGAAGTAGAAGAGGGGAGGGAACAGAGGAACTGGGAATTCTCAGTTCTGTAAAATTCCTTGACCATGCAAATGCCCTTCTGAAACAACCAAAGAAGCGAGTTTTCTAAAAAAGCTTTGCTGAAATCAAACGCTCATTCTTGGAGTGATGCACTGGGCCATAAACAAAAAAGATTTCATAAGTTATCTGACTGCAGTGTCTCTTCAACATCTGTAAGCTATATGTGCAATGAGGTTTTGTACAAAAAATTACCTCTTCCATGGGAATAACTTGAGAATAGCCACCACCTGCAGCTCCACCTACAGAGAAACAGACAAATCATGCAAATAAAGGTCTCCCTAGCCCAGAGTGATAACGCATGTATTTGCTTAATGACTCTAAGAAGGCAGCTACTGTTGAACAACTTAGTTAATATCCCAGCACAGCACTTGAGAACAACACCGAAAAACTTACTCAAGGTTTTTCTTTAAGAAAGAAATGCAATCCTAACTGGGAATTATGTAAAACTACAATGTAGCAGAATGAAAATCCTCAAATGCCATCTTTCCCCATTTAGACCACCTGCAATCAATAGAACAGTACATACCCTTTATACCGAAGGTTGGCCCTTGAGAGGGCTGCCGAACACAGGCAAAGACGTTCTGATGAAGGTGTGCTCCCAAGGCTTGAACAAGACCTATGGTGGTGGTGCTTTTCCCCTCTCCAAGTGGTGTGGGAGTTATCCTGCAGTGACAAAGCACAACAGACACAACGAAACCCTTGTAGTAGTTGAGCCTCAAAACACTTACAGGGATAAAACATGTACCCAGTGATACAGCTAATGCTGATCAAATTCTGGATTGTTTCACACTTTAGCTAATCTTCATCAATTGACAACAGGAATAAGATTGGCAAGTTACCACATAGCTGCCCAAGACCTTCCTCAGAAGCATCTTGCAAGTTACTGTTGAAGGCAAGCTGCTACACTAGAACACTGTGATCCAGTCTGCCCTTCATTAACCTGACCTGCAGAGCAAAACAATGCACCTCCAAGAGAAAAAGGCTAAACCACGTTCCCACTATTTGCTAGAAGAGGTAATTCTAGTTCCCAAACCACTGGATTGTCACAGTGTGATTTGCTAAAACCCAGAGCACTCCGTACAGTCAACTTATGGAAAGACAACACGACGACAAGCCAGGCTAACAACATTTCTTTTTATCTTGACACCACGTAAGTGATGCCTCTTCAGCTAAGGAAGTACCTACCCAGTAACAACAACGTATTTGCCATCTGGCTGGTTCTTCAGCCGTTTCAGAGCTGACAGTTGAACTTTGGCTTTAGTTTGGCCATAGAGTTCCATCTCATCAGGGAGCAGGCCAACTTCTTTTGCAACTTGATCAATGGGCTTGGGTATGCAAGATCGCGATATTTCAATATCACTTAAAGAAAGAGAGCAAGATCAGTTTATAAATATCATAGACTTCTCACAAATTCCCTGTTTCTGGCAGCATGACTCAAAAGCATCTGATCTACATTTTAAAAGGCAAGCTTCAATGTTTTTTAGTTAAATGAATCAATTCTACCAATATTGGCTATATTAGCATACACACATCTTCAGAGGATAACAATAAAATTAAAGATAATACAAACAAACAAACAAAAAACACCAAAGCATGTCTTTCTATAGATACTGGGTAAGACTCCATTATGGTATTCTCTGTATTTTCAGCTGCTCCTTGTGGACTCTAAATCAAGAACTTCTACTTTAAGGTGCTAAGTTTTTGCCACATCAGATAGAAAAATTTCCAAAATATAAGCGTCTTTCTACTTGCCGAATCACAACTACGTAGGCTCACCCAAAGTATCTCTGGAAAACCAAGTTTATGCCCTAATATTATAAGAGTGACCCAAGCCTACATTCCAATATACGTCACAGCACCACTGAAGGTTAGCTCTCCTTCCTTGGGAAGATCTCACATTGCTTTCTCACTAGATCTCTCCAAACTTAACCCCAGCTACAATCTGCAAAGTTGTATGCTCTACGTTATATAAAACTTGGGAATAGAAGTGAATACTACACTGCATGAACACTCCCAGTGGCTTCATTGAAGGCATTACCTTGGAACAGGCATCTTCAGGGTAAGCTGGTTATATTGGATGTTCCATTTTCCAGGCTGGAACTTCTCCAGAAAACGTTGTGCACTCTCCACTGTACTCTAAATTGAGAATGAGAATGCATTATAGCAACAACCACTGCATGAACCTTGTTGGTTAACAGAGACTCAAAGGCTTTCCCCTCCCCTCTACCTCAGTTTGGGATTAATAACAAAGTGCTTTGATTAAAAACATGGCTAACACTCCAGAATGAGATTTTGTTTGGAATTTTCTTAAAAGGAATACAGATAGATATTTATCTGTCTATATCTAGATATAGTCCAGTCCAGTGAAGATGTTATTTTTATATACTTATAATACCTTCTATTGCAGCTTCCTTTAAAAAAAATAAACTATGAAGGAGCTGTTTTATACTCTGCTTCTTTTACTCTGCTTCTCTTTATCCCATCATTGTGTGAACAGTTTTAGAACTATACCCAGAGCTTTGTAAGACAAGCTAATTTCTCACTGTTTTGAGAGGCCACAGTTAAAAAAATACATATATATTAAAAAATTGTTCTTCTGTCCTAACATTTCCTTCGAGGCCACCTTCTTCCTCAGTTTGCAAATCCTAACTAGATCTCTGTAAGAGCAAGAAAGAACCACCAATTGCTTTTGGTAGCGTGCTGACGATCAGCAGCAACATACCCAAAGGCAAATACAGAGGAGATGGGCTGAGAGATGTCTCTCTCTCTGTCCACATACCTGCATTAACATGGCCACAGTCATAGGCCCAACGCCACCAGGAACTGGGGTGATGTAGGAAGCTTTTTCTTTCGCTGTATTGTACGCCACATCTCCTACAACTCTTTTTCCACTGGCCTTTGTGCTGTCTGGAGATTCAATGAAAAATTAAGTTACGCAGATCACACGTCACCAAAACAACAGAAAAGGCAGCACTGACTGAAGCTGAAGCCCTTTGCTTTGCTGGAGTAACCAAAACAGATGCTGAGTACCTAGGAAGCTGCAAAATAAAGCAACACCACAAGATGAAGCATACTTCACTTACAGCATCAGGACTGATACACTACATATTCTCATTAAGTGCCATCTATCCTCAGCCAGACAGATCAGTCTCCCTTTCCTTGAAGGTACAAGTATTTTCTCAACAGCATGTGCGGCACAGGGCAGCCTGAAGACCCCAAAACAAAACACTGCTTCTGGCAGCAGGGGAAACAAAGCATACACCTAGTCTTACATCTGTGCAAGTATAACACACAGCTGGAACATACAAAATAGATGTCACCTGAACCATCCTCTCACAAATCCTGCTGTATTGCTCTTAAGGTATAGTACAGCTTCCAATTTGAAGGAGATATGAAACAATGATCTAGAAGATGCAACATGCCTGTCTTGTTCCAAAACCCCAGATTTAGAGTTGCTTCATTCCATTTTGGAAGAAATCTAGGCCTTTCTATTGATAAAATTTATCTACCTTTGCAGAAACTGAAAACAGAAAATGCTGAGCTTTTCAATTACCTATTGCCATTTTCATGATGTACTGGTAAATACTGCAGTTCACAGATACCAGACTTGTCAAAACAAACCTCACAGGTGGCTTAAGAGAGTTCCAGCAGAATAACCTCCTTTCTGAGAAAAAAATTGCTATCTCCTGCTGTACTACATGACCTTTAAGATCACCGGTAAGGAGAGAGAAGACAAAATGCATTAGCAAACTAGCAGAGCCATCTAAGGAACTCACCAATTACAGACATAGCTTATAAAAAAAAAGCAAATTTAAGTTTATCCTGGAATAGCAGATCCTCATTTCGTGTATAAGGACCTAGGCAACTTTAAGCAGTGTGAAAAAATGTATGGTAGATTTTAATATTGTTATGCTAAAACATTATCTTGTATACAGTAAGTATATGTTTGTACAGAACATAATCAATAACTTTAACATACATTTGATGAGGGGGAGGAATGTAAAAGAAACCAAACTCACGAACAGCTGATAATGGTAAAACTAAAGAGGGAAGAAAAGCAGCTCCTGCCAACACTAACGTTTAGCTGCACTGCTACTGACAATTAGCAGTTTAGATGCTTTTCCTGCTGCATTTATGTTTCAAGCAACACTTCTTTTTCCTAAAATTCAAAGCTCGACTATCACAGCTGTTAACATTGTTTCTACAGCAACTGTCAGCTTTGCTGCCCAAGCTGCAGACCAATCTGGCCTTCCAGCCCAGACAGTAGTTTTAATTAAGTTTGCAAAAGGCAAACAGTATAATTATATTTTTCTCCAAGGATTCCAAGCAGCCTTACCAACCACCCCAGCCAGGAAGACTCCAAGCCTCAAAATGAAGAAAACAAGTGATGAAACATGTGACTCCAAACACAAACAGCCTGATCTGTTACACAGACACAGCAAAGAGCACAAGCCAAACAACCCCCAGTCCTTGCCCCTGCATCCACACCTCGTGCTAAGTGCTGCTGAGCACAACTTAGAGGCTACTCAATTACCTTTAAAATACCCTTTTGAAGGCAAGCTCATACACAGCACTTTCTGCTTCTCCCCATTAATTTTACCTTCTTAATATTCATCATTCTGCTCTTAAAGAAATAGTTACAGAAAACATCAGTGACACTATAACCATTCCCAGTGCCTGTCTCTTCTTTGGTACAGTAGGTTTTCTAGCCAGCTGGAACATATGAGAAACAACATCCAAGGACTCGGAGATCCAAGAAATGAAGGACATACCTACACATATGTAACGAACAGCTATGATGATGCAGCAGTAGGGAGAGAAATACAGATACAATACAGTCTGGAAAGGGAATAAGACACTTGTCTGCTCTAGTAAGAGTTTCAGGCAATCCTCTCTTCCTCGCTCTCTACCCAGAGACTCAGAAGAAATTCTGTAACACAAATGCAAAAAGAGATGCGCCCAAATTATCCAAAGTGGGAGGCTTGGGAGCGCACAGGCCAGGCTCCATTCAAAAAGGAGGCTGTAGCGAGGTGGGGATTGGTCTATTCTCCCACGTGCCTGGTGACAGGACGAGGGGGAATGGGCTAAAGTTGTGCCAGGGGAGGTTTAGGTTGGATATTAGGAAGAACTTCTTTACTGAAAGGGTTGTTAGGCATTGGAATAGGCTGCCCAGGGAAGTGGTTGAGTCACCATCCCTGGAGGTCTTTAAGAGACGTTTAGATGTAGAGCTTAGTGATATGGTTTAGTGGAGGACTTGTTAGTGTTAGGTCAGAGGTTGGACTCGGTGATCTTGGAGGTCTCTTCCAACCTAGATGGTTCTATGATTCTGTGAAAAGCACAACAGCTACATTCTCATGGTGCTACACGGCTATAACACTTCTAGATCCAACTTTGCAAGTCTGCATGAAGCTACTTGTACTGACATGCCAAATCATACTGGGATTTGCCCCTACAGATGCAAAATATAGGCACATCCAGAGATTTCCTTTCCTTCAGCTGCTATCACATCTACACCTAGCAGGCACCTAGCTGTGTGCACTTAAAGCTCCAGGAAGATGAATGACAACTGTGGCAGAGTGCTCAAAGCACCATCGCAGCTAGCACTAATACTCTATCTGGACAGCAATGTAGCTGGAGAAGCTGGCAACCCAGCTTCTCTTCTTTTTGTAGCATTGCAATTCCCACAATACTGCCACTGGTTTTCCAAGATTCATCTGAAATTTTTTTCACAACCTATCAGAAATGAAGGAGGAGATAGAAAAAATCTCAGCAGCTTTAGAAAGCCACAGAGAAGTCTGTGGTACACATCATATTGAAATGTGACAATTTCCGTGGTACTCTATCAAGCCCTGTCTGCTGAGCCTTACACAACGCCTTAAGTAAACTGGCATAAAACTCTGAGTAGGCTGGCTATACAAGAAACTCAGACCTCAGTGCACTGCCCAAGGTAGATGATTTGCAAAGAAACTGGGATGTGTCCACAGAGATGCAGTTCATGTCAGGCCTGAGGAAAAAAAAAAAAAAAAAGGCCATACTATCATATGTCATGAAACACACCGGTAGTTTTATTCGTAACATGTTAGTGGGGGAGAGTCCACACTGCTCTGCTTCATGCGTATCAGCAGTGACCCTGTGTTTTTTTGGCAAGTTGCCTAAGTTTGGGTAGCTTGGCACAAATACTTCATCAAACAAACAGCAACAGCACAGAGTTTTTTTAATTTTAATTAGACTGCAGATTAATGTTTTTAAATGCAACTCAATGTCATCTTTGAGGAACAAGATTGTTGAGCAGAAATTTCTTTACATTCCTTTAAATAATGGCAACAAAGTGACTGATTAATTATGAAAATTACCGTTTAAAAACCTTGTGGGTGTAGCACAGAGATAGTTGGATGGTGACTAATTTTCCATATCATTGAATATCTGCAATTTGGATTTTTAAAATGAGGTGAAAACAGAAATTGCCAGACTGCCTGTTCCTCAGCTATTTGAAACTACCTCAAAATCCATTACATTCAAGCACTTTGTTCTGTGCCAGAGCCACTGTCACCAATACTCTTGCAGAAACTGCTTTGTTTCAAGACAAGAAGCCTAAGAAGTTAGATGTTGTGATTCAACAAATCCACAGCTACTTTAAGAGATTGCTTGCCATTTACGTATTACAAACAGAACAGCTTAATGAGACCTAACTGCAAACTAATGGCAGCAAAACTCCGCACTCAAGAGTGACAACAACAGCAGGATTTCACTGTGTAGTTGTAGCAAATTACATGGATATTCTGTTGTAATATTGCATAGGCCTCCTCTTTTCTCTACAGATAATCAGCCTCATTGATGGAAGAAACAAAACTGCCACTGATCTGTTTCAGGGCAGTACTTCAGAGCAACCCTTCTTTTGTTCTGGCATCTTGGGGGGTTGCCATCATTACCTAAGATAGACTTCAAAGAGAAAGAAGTCCATATGGACTAGAAACAGCAAGGAAACTGTATCCATGTACTTACATAGCAACATATACAAATAAATCCCCGGTCTTTATACATTACCCACGCACCTGGCACATGGTTAATTCCACAGTCTATTACGATCGCACCAGGTTTGATCCATTCACCTTTTACCATTTCAGCTTTACCAGCTGCAACCACCAGGATATCAGCTTTACCAACCTATAAAAAAATCCATACAAACAACTTCATGTCACACCAGCAGTAGAGAAAGGCAGAGCTGCTTCAACAGCAACTTAAATCAGCTCCAATTGCAGTGAAATTGTGTGCTCACCCATTGCCACTGGAGGAATGTGAGGGCATCATTAGTGATGACAGGCAGCTAACAGTTCCTTGGCAAGGACAAATTCCCACAGCCAGAAATTACAGCCTATTTTCACACTCCTACCCTGAACTGTTGCTAGTCAACACTTCACAACCTCCACTGAACTCTTCCATGATTCCCAAGTGGATCATATACGCTACTTTTAGATGAAAAACCTTCTGCATACTCTTATCTCCCTTCCTTCAAACTTCCCTGCATATTGAGCTGCTCTTCTCAGTACTAGAAATACACCCAACACCCATCAGACAGCTGCCAAGAACAACCCCTACGCACAACGGTAAGCTGTAATTCATTTGTGGCAGCACTGTCTTGTGGTTTTTATGTCCAGGCCTGTGTAACAAGCCACTCAGGGGGAAGTTGATTATAATTCAGCACTAGTATTTGTTCAGGCAGTACTCAACAAGTTTGAAAGATCTGGTCACAAATCTGCTACTAGAAACTCGGACTAAAGTTCTTGTCACGTCTCGCGCTGCTTCATTCACGTCAGCTGAGGAAGCTGCTATCCCTTGGAATTTTTTCTTTCCATCTTAGAGGGTGATAAGCTATTTTTAAGATTTCATTAAGAATTAGCACTTCAGTTCTTAATCAAACTAAAGACAGTCGTATTGAACAGCATCTTCATGAAGCACTGCAGTGTTTCTGATCTTGCATTTGAGTTACACTCAAATACACCTACCCCCTTTCCAGCTTTGATACTTGCCTACAGAGCCTGGCAGTGTTGATTGCTCAACAAAATTCAAGTAGGTGGCAGCACAGCAACACACTATTCCTGTCACTCTCACTGCTAAAGAAAAAAATGGTACCAACTCCCAGTCATAGAAAATAAACTAGAACAAAAACCTGGAGAAAAAAAAGTCAGTCTAGCATTCCCCAGCCATTAAAATAAAAGACTACTGGGCCTTTCTGGGGAAAAAACAACAACAACAACAACAAAAACATACATTGTGTTGCAGGCCACTACTTGGAGAGCAGGAAGGGAATATGAAATTCTCACTACTTGCCCAAACAAAACAAAATTAATAATGTTATTGTTTTAATCATAACCCTCCAATTAAGGACCCTATACAAGCAGAAGAATTCATGCAACCATCCAATGAACAGGACTGGGAAACCATTTCAGATGGAACAACAACCCAGACCCATTGATTTACACAACACCAGTCAGAAATGTGCAGCTGGTAGCACTGACTTGCAGCAGATAACTACAACCTCATGCATCCATCCTTTCCTTACCTCCTCAGCCAGTGTTGAGGTCTTTGAATGGCAAGTGGTTACTGTTGCGTGATTCCAGAGCAGTAGGTCATGCATAGGAGCACCAACAATCTTACTGCGACCAATCACTACAGCTCTTTTCCCTGCAACCTGGATGCCTGCACCACAGGAAGTTAGAAGAAAATAAAATCAGGCCATTGTGCATCCAAACACAAACTAACTCAAATGGCTCTGGAGTCTTTTGATCAGTTTAAGTCTTGACACTATTTCAGGATACTATTTTTCTTCTGGGTCATGTATGGTAGGGAACTGGAGAGTTGGAAGGGAGGGAGGAAAGATGAATCACTTTAAAACTAGCTCTTCTTCGATCTGAGGAGGCAGAGATGAAACATGGCAACACAACAGAAGTTTCACTGCGAGACAGCCTCACAGCATGCAGTTTCGCCTCTCACTGAAGATTAGTGCACTAATGAATAATGGAAACCCCCTTACCTGTCTGACTGATGAGTTCCATGCATCCCTTTGGTGTACAGGGAATAAAGCAGTCTCCAAGGTCTCCTCTGGAGAGTTTCCCAGCATTGATGCTACTCAAGCTGTATATTGAAGGAATAAAGGCCAAGTAAGATTCTCAGACTCATAATCACCAGTCAAAAGAAAGAGGTTTCATTCTGGAGTAGCTGTCATGTTCTCCAGGGGTGATGTCAGCTTACCCATCTACATCCTTCTCAGGTGCAACAGCATTGGTTATTTTTTCTGTATTGATGGGTTTATCAGAGTCAAGTGGCAGCTGCACTATAAAGCCATGAATTGCAGGGTCTCCATTCAAAGAGGCGATGCACTTGAGGACCTACATGTAAAGACCAAAAACCTAATGGCCGATAAACTGAAGCAAGCCTCATGTAAGGAAAAAACACAACCCTATCTAGATTAAAAGACACAAACAACATACTTTTTCCATACAGGCGTATGAATGACTCAGTTTTTATTTTGAGAAACATACCTGCTAAATTTCTAAATTTTATGCAGTATTGTTTTAGCTTTATTTTTAAAATAAAAAAATCTCAGCAGATTCCAGTTTCCAGTTCTTTTTTTCATGAGTTAGTAGCTACAGAAAAGCAGTCTTTTTTATAAACCATGATAGCAAAGATAATTTCATCCCTTTAGCTCAATTTCAAAATTATATGATTTTTCTCTACTACTTACCTCAGCTTCTGTTGCTGTGTTTGGCAGTTTTATGTGATTGGCGCTGATCCCAATCTGCAAATGAGAATACCCAGAAATTATCTGATTTCTGAAATGACACCAGAGATCGATCTGGCTGTTCTCTCAATCCAGCTCACCCTCATCTGCATTCTGTCACACTTTCCAGGTCTATCTCCTTTTATTTGGAAATACCATCAATGAAAGAGAAGATGAAAGATTAGTGCTTTGCCCGTTTAGACTGATCCATATTTCAACTGTCCTGTTCACCTTTTGACATGAACAACATCGTCTTGGCTTGACAGCACACTGCTGTGAAATGCCAGCAAAGATGCCCGCTGTCACCTAGGAGAACAGGGATCATTCATCAGCAACAGGAACATTCCCAGCCTTGCTGTAGCACGTCGTGTACCTCTTGGTGACAGATGCCGATGTGTGCCTGCAGTTGCCTTACAAGACACTGAGAGAAGGTCAGCACATGACCACCGGTCAGCAAAGACAGAACGTCAGACACATGTAATCTAGGAGCTGATTTCACAAAAGGTAGCACCAACCCACATTATTGCTATGGGGTACTCCAAACGGCTGTCAGATTACATATCTCTATTGCTTCCGTGTATCAAGGAATTCAGGCTAGCACTGGTTTCTCCAATACAGGCAAAACTTCGCTATTTGACTCACACCTGTAATTTCACATTCAGATTGGACCTACTGTAGCAATACAATATTGAAAAAAAATCAACCACCAAAAAACAGTTTGGGCATTACCTCAGCAGCGGCTTTCAGCTTCATATTAATGTAGAGGTTCGAATCATCCCGATTTCCAACCTAAAGTCAAAAAAGACAGCTGAGTCACTCTGCAGAGTAGAGACCCAGTAACAGACTGAGAAGGGCTTAACCCTTAGCTTCCTAGAGCTATACCAAGGAGAGAGAGGTACTCTTGAATAACTGCAAAACAGGCTGTAGGCAGCTGGAGCTAACCAAGTGTTCTTTCAAGTAAGAGGCAGCTAAAGAGAGGCTGTCTGATCTTCTGTGTAAATACCATTTACATCTCTTGGAAAACCCTTAGAAACACAGTGCTCTCCAAAGCAGAAAATATTGCCTGCCATCTCATCTGAGAAAGTTAATTAACATGATCAGCAGGTGCTGATAACATCCAATTATCTGATTGAGGCTTTCAGAAAAGTTGGGCCTCTTTGATACCCAGGAATCCTAATTTTATTCATGTGCACCTTTATGGAAAGATTTCTTCCACTGCTATTTTGTACACCTTGAGAATTTTCAAGTCTAACAAAAAAAAAAAAGAACAAAGTGATGCACATGGAGAAAGCAGCAAATAGAACAAATGCTCATAGTTTTTTGGCAGTATTGGGTAACCACAGTGCCACTGCCTGCATCATCCAGTATGTTTTGCTAAAGACAATACTCCTTGCAACCGTAAGAAAATGAAGGGCAAATAGGAAAAAAATGATAAGCAAGTTCTTGCAACTCAGTTCTCCCTGAGACTTGGGAGCTACCTCTGTTTTTCACACTGACCACAAGATGAAGGGGTGACCATATCGCCCAGTCACCCAGTGTGCACTGGTTTTTCTTCCCTGGGCTTATACAAAGTGGCTGTCTCCCCTGCAGAGTCTGCTGAATTTAGGGAAAGTTATGCCTCACACAGGCAGAAGAGAAGGAAGAGAGATGTTAGCAAAAAGACCACATACAGTGTGCAGAAGAGGACATTTTTGACTATGGGACAAAAATAAAAGTTTAACTGAATTATTCTTCCAGCTAAAAGGTCACCAGATGCCTCCCAAGAAAAGAATACATACTGCATCTGGTGCAGTTTATCAGAAATAGCTAACTGCCCTGACTTAACTGAAAAACAGACAGTTGAGAATATCTGCATTTGGAGATGAACTCCTCCAACTCCAGCCTGTTCGGTAACTTACAGAAGTCTCAGAGAGCCAAAGAGCAAACAGGCTGTAAAGGACTTACAACTGAGGCAATTCAGGATTGAAGAAAACACAGGCCAGCCAAGGAAAAACTCCAGTAATGCTACAGGGCAGCAATTTCTGAAGTTAGTTTATAAGGTCAGCATTTCAGAAACTTCCATCAAATCATCTCTCACTAAATTTTAAATAAAGGACCTTCCCCTTTCCTTCTAAACAACTGAAGACAAGTCTTCTGTAAAGCTGATTTTCTTAAAGCTAATGGAAAACAAAACCAGAAAGAAAAAACATGAACAGATTTGTTCCTGCCATTAAAGATGAGCATGTTCTTTGTGTACTAAAGTTGTTTTAGCACTGGAAACCAGATACAGCTCTTCAGGAGCCCAAAATACTAAACAAGGAGGGAAGCACCTTCTCTAAACAGACATTTTTCATCCATCATTTCTTTGTAGCCACAGAGTTCTATCCTGTTTCATGACAATTGCTACTGCTCATCGCTTTCAGATCTAAGCGCACCAAAGGGTTTCCACTTCTTACAGCTGCCAGGAAAAAAAAATCCACTTAATTCTGCTAAACACTGACCCCAAACCTGCATTGTGTGCTTTGTCCATCCACAAGCATTTCTACGTAGACCCTAGCACCTACTCAAACTTCTGACAGTTCTGACAGATACCAAACTCAGCAATGATATTTTGTTCCATCCTCTGCACTCGAGGTCTTCTAGGACAGGAATTTTGTCTTGTTTCCTTCTGTCTCCATGTTCTCACATAACAGCAGACCAAATCTTTTAATAAAGCCCCCATCTCAAAGATTTCTGGTACAAACACATCTCTGAGAGCTAGCACACTTTGGGGCTCTGACAAATCTGAAGACTTGGAAAGTCTACTAGCATTGCTTCCTGTTAATAGACAAGAAGCTTATTTCATAAACACAACACACAGAATGGCAAGGGTCTGAAATAGGAAACAAAAACAAAACCACTTTTTCTGGGCCCCACTAGCTGGGGAAAAGACACCACAGAACAGTATTAACATCCCACATGGAGCTCTGCACTTCTGTTCTTTATAAAATGTTTCCATTTTGCAAAGCAGTTTCGGTGATGCTCATCAGCTGTCCACTTAGCACTGCAAAGCAACAAAGATTTTCCGTAGTTGTCATTAAAGAAAACAATACCTGCAAAATTGCAAGTCCTGGTGTAAAGCCTGGAAATTTTTCTTTCATCTCAGCAACTTGCTTCTTTAATCTCTCTCTCACTTGTCTGAGGAGGGAAGAAAAAACACACAAGATAGAAGTTAACCATAGGTCTGAATTCTCATACAACAGTAAGACAAGGGACTGAAACACAAGACGAGGGGATGGGCAGACTGGCAAACACACACTTAGGCCTTGAGTACATCAGTCCCAGAAATCTCCAAATAAGACTGATGTCTGTAAATTACTAAGATATTTTGGAAGTTTCACGCAGCCTCCCCCTGCACCCACTTCTCCCCCCAACCTTTGAAGTCCATGCTGTGCTTTTTTACCACCCTCTACACACAGCAGCCTCATAGGACACAAGGGAAAACGTAGTACAAAACACGGCATGGAAATTCCCAGGATTTCCAGCTCCCTACTCAAAAGCAAATCCCCTTTCCATACGTGCTGTATCAAGTCTGCCTGTCTTCCACAGACACCAGTCAACGTTGTCACACATGGTGTCTTGGCAAAGGATGACAGAACTGCAGTGGTAAGACTGCAAAAGTGCTAAGCAGGGTATCCCCGAAGCTACACCTCTGCTACAGATGGTCAACACTATTCGTTTCCCTGCTTAAGGCAGGGCTGGATAAACTACGGTCCCACACTTACCTTCCTGCTTCTCCTCTGCTCCTGTGCTTGCCAACAAGCACATGGAAAAATGCCCTCAGGCATGGAAGCCCCCAGGCTTCCAAACAAGGCAAAGGTGTTGCCATGTGAGCAAGAGAATGGGAGAGAACGAGAAAGGAAGCAGTGAGGAAAGATAAGCCTTGGTACACAGCTCAGGTTAACTCTTCAGCAAAGACAACTTTAAGGATACAATTATTAAAACGCAACTTCAAGATGGTAGCATGAGAGGATTAGTTTACCTAGCTCCAATGTCAACTCATACCCAGTCTATATCCAATGTTTTAGAGATAACAGGTACTCATTGCCAATAAATCAGCTGCAAACAGCTCAAAATCCATTGTCACCACCCTCCCTGCCTTGCACTCCTCTCTAATTTCTCAGTCACTGTCTGGTCCCATGTGCATGATCCTTCACCAGGTAAGGTGGTGTGGATGAGGTGTCGGTGGTGCTGGTTTGTTAAAAATGCCAACAGCAAGAACCTGGGACAGAGTAGGTAGTTAATGCCTGGGAGGCTGCAGTTCCTGCCACATAGCCCCTAAATTGCAGGATGACAGATAGCAAGCGAAACCAACTCTATCCTGCAACCGAGCTCCAAATCAGAAATGCCAGAGACAAGAAGAAAGGGAAATGGGAGCAGCACATTGCCCATCAGCACCATTCCCAGGGGACAGCTGCAGCTAGCCCAGCCAGAAGCAGCCCCGAGGCCAAGTCCCACCTCAGGGAATCACCCAACCTCCTGCTGCATCCCAATCAAACTCCTCTCCTGCCGCACTGCAAATCCCGTGTCAGAGCTCTGCTGAAACCAAGAAGCAGGTTCAGAGTATGTATAGGTGTTTGCACCTGGTCAAGCTGTTTGAAGGCTTTTGCCAAGCTCTGGTAAAAGAGGTTGTTTTCAATCTTCCCTCAGAAATAGTGATTCCTATCTTTCCTTTAGTTATCACCTCTGTAAAAGACTTGACACTAAGGCTGCCTTGCTATGACACTTTTCTGAACTCAGACTTGTCCCAGCAATTCTTCATGCTGAAGCAACAAACATCCATCTGCTGGGTGGCAGCACCTCACTTCAGCTCTAAGTCCCCTAGAGGGAAGGCACTAACTCTGCACCTGCTGACACAACAGGGTCTGAATTCACGCGGAGCCCTTACCAGCAGCGCAGGGATCACAGGGAGTGTCTGAAACCCACTGCTAAGTGGGTGCTGTAGGCCAGCTCTTTGAGGGAGCTATTTCTGAGAAGAGCCTCTGCTGCAACCTACACGCAGTTTAGGCAGTAAGGAAGACACAGCACAGTTCGTGGCCTGCAAACAAAAGGGAATGCAAACAAACACAAAACGAGTCATAATTCATGAGGCAGTAAAGCTCTCATAAGGGACAGTCAACTGGAGAAGGTCTCAGATTTGGGATTTATTTGGAATCCAGTCTTCTCAGTGGAAGAAGAACAGACCCACTTGAGGGTCTAGTTTCCCTCTATCTATGAAGTAGGGCTAAGGCATGCTTTTACACCTAGCAGCCACGACTGCTCAGATGTCTCAGATGTTGGATTGCTGTAATTTTCTGTAATTAGGCACTAGCTCACTTCCCCGTCAGCTACAGAAGAGAAGTAACATGCACAAACACAAAGCGCTGCTGTCAGCGTTGATTTGCTTTAGGAACCTTGATTCAAGGAATCACTTGTTAGACAGCCACCTAGTGTTAACTACCGTTGCTCTCCAGTTACTAGAAGTGCCACAGGTGCAAAAGCTAGAGAGAAAATTAAGTTTTTTAAAAAAGAGAACAAAACCCACAGTTTTAATATGTGCACTTACAAAAAAGTTACAAAATAATCTTTGCGAGTCTGCAGCCATTGTGTGACACAGTTTGCCAAATTCTATTGCGGACTTCAGGCATTCGTGAAGATAAAAAGTTCATACTGATAAATTAACAACATTTTAATTACTAGTATGAAACCACTTTCAAGTTTTCCGACATAAATTGGCAGCTGTACGTGCCTGTTTCTCCCAGAGCCTTCCCTCTGACACTAAGACCCCTTGAGTGCAGCATGTTCTTCCATGAACAAACTCACACTGCAAACAAGGGTCCAGGGTCCAGCCAGGTTAAGGACAGCACGTGGCTCTGCGCGTACAACGACAAAGCCAGCGCCAGAGATGAAATAAGCTGTTAGCCTTTCTTCCTCTCGACTGCAGCAGCGGGCAGAATTTAAATTTACAAAGTGAATTTCCCAGATCAGCAAAGGAAAAAACACCCTCCACAAAGCAGGGAGGGAAGCCCAGCTCCCATGCCAGCACCTCCTCAAGCAGCCCCCACCACCACACGTATGGGATCTGTACACACAATGGCTGGGGTGGCTGTGCTGTGAGCGTACACAGCACCGAACTGAAGACGACACCAGGCACCAGGCAACAGCAAGATGTATTTCCATCCCTTCTGTGGATAAGAGGGCCCAGGGTCTACGTGAACACTGCCAAACATATGACCCAGCCAATATCTCCTTCAGAGACCATGATGCTCTAGAAGAAGCCTGCCCCAAAGAGAAAGGTTTGGCTTCGCTGCCTGGGTCACAGATTCCCCAAAGGTTTCAGAAATGTGCATCTGAACTGCTCTTGCTGCAGCCCTCCAGAAACAGTTGTGTAAGGCTGACGATCTCCCCGGGTCCCACACCGTCTTGGCCAGGGCTGTTGTCCCTACAGCCATTCCTCCTGACAGCTAGCAGCACTGCCACTACTCACCTCCTCCTGTCCCCATAAAAAAAAAAAAAACAACTGCAGAAACAACAACCTTCCTCTTCTCTGAACAACCATGGCACCACGTACTACCTAGCGAGTCAGTTGCTTCATCTTCAAACACTGTGACAAGGCTGTAAGCGAGCATGCCACAAAACAACCTACTGGGACCCCAAAGAAGAGAAAGAGCTTCTCCTGGGGGGGACTCACAGGTTGGCTGTCCCAGTGCAGTGGCACCAGATGGGAAATGCCCTAGGAAGGTCTACGTGAACACTGTTGGTAATTCAACAGATGGGTCCATTTGAGGGAAGCCACTGTTGAGACAACAGATCTGGAATCAGTTCACACGTCTCCTGCCCCACGCTGCATGATCCTGGCACACTGTCATCATCTCCTAGGAGAACTGTCTGCTTCTTTCTACCACTTTCATACTCCCGAGGTTTTTTTTACCACTCTTTGGTTTTGTCAGCTCAAATACTTGCATGAGCACTCCTCAGGCCAGATAAATACATGGACACGCTTTTGCTTTTCTACAGACTTTTTCATCATGCCCAGAAACTTCATGCAAGGAAGGCCACCCTTACATATGGCCATAAGGCCATCCTCCAATAGATAAGGACTCAAACCACATTTGTGGAGCTGCAAGGACTTCAGACAATATTCTAGGCAATATCTACAATGGCCTTTCTTCTCAAAGAGTGGTGATAAAGTTTTTTTCCCTTTCACAGGCTCTGAAGTGGCGGCCCCTACATGTGCTTCCCTCAGGACTCTTTCCATGCCACCTGGTGCTGATGTGCACAGATCACAGCACTGGCGCCCTGCTGCCTATCAGACAACGTGTTCTCGCCTGCAGCCTCGTCAGAGGAGGGTCCCATTCTTTCACTGTCTGTACAGCACCTATCAGAAAGGGTTCTTGCTCATATTTGGGGCTGCTCGGTGGTACGGAGCTGTACTGGAAAACACAGTTCGCTTTAACTTAGTGCATCCACGGTGCAGTATCTTTAGTGCAAGCCTGAAACCTTCTGGGTAGGATCTGGTAAACGAGATCTCATGGCTGATTCTTTTTTTCTCCAGTTTGGACTAGATTTAGCTGTAGTTTCTAAAGGAACTTTGAAAAGCCCTTTTAGACCCAGCGTGTAAAAGCTGAAGTGTTGTCTTATTAGTGCACTGTTTACCCCCAGTTAAGTTTAGCCCGATCATTGCTATATGTGTTCCTTTATATACATAAATACCACACACTTTTATCGCTACTTTAGCTCAAAGCACTACCTGCCCTAACCCTAGGGACTGGGAGTGATGTTCAGAGTTCTCCCTGCCATCACAACACATCAGCTGCTAATCCAGACAGGCAACGCTGGTCTGTTCCTGGTGCTAGTGATCAATTCAAGCCAAGTCAGGGGTTTCCAAGTGTATGGGCCATTTTCTAAACCTAGGTGACTTCAGGTGGCACGACTGAACACATGGCTCACTGCAGCAGAAATAAGCGGCAAGGAAGAGCCACTACAATGGTTTCCTCTGAGCATCTATTTCAGATACAGAAACAGTATTTTTATTGTAAAGATATAATATTAATTGAAAAAAAGGTTGAGAATATTGTATTTTGATTCCTTCCAACCCTCCACATACTGCATGCTTAAAGCGCTGTTTCTCCACTTCTTACTAATCATTTGTTTACTGTACTGTTACACAATAACTCATCTTTTGCACCTTACTTGCTCATGGGGCAAATTTAAGTTGTAACAAAAATCTAAGGCTCAGTTGCTGAGAAAACACCCAGAGAAGTTGAGGAAAGCCACCAAGAGATAACAAGCCGGCTCAGGTTCATGCATAACCCATCCAACATTCAATATCCTTCACAGACTGTCCAGGTATAAGAGTTTGCTTCTACCGAAAGAAGCTGTCTTATTCAGAGAAGTATTAACTTAAACACCAAAATCCTACGCACACTGTGATGCCCGCTGCTCTGCATGTTCTCTCCCTGACCCTGCCAACATATTTCACTAAAGTAAGAATGTCGCTATTTACCTGATCTTATTTTTGTTTTCTTTTTAAGTAACTGACATGACTGAAACATGTTTCATGACTGAAACGGTTATTTTCTTCATCTCTCTCTAGGAAAGGGGTGGTTGGTGGCAGGAGAAGAAAGTTCACAACACTTTGAAAGTTTTCATTTAAAACACACATGCAAACCCAGAATTACCTAGCTGGTACACTACTTGATTCATTCACCTCATTTGTTAATAACTGACTAACAATCAGTTTTCTTGATTAAAGAGTAAAATAATAAAAAAAAACAAAAACAACGTACGGCACAGTAATTGAAAAGACTTTGCACGTGATGTAAAGCTAGAAACACTCCCTTTCTACAGTAGACAATTCAGTTGAAAATTCTTAGAAAAAGCACACGCTTATCACTTGCTTCTTCTACTGACAGACTCTTGGCTTGGGCTGGGTTCTGGACACTGAGAATTCTCTGGATCAGCACTTCTCCAGAGGGTCTGGAAGAAAGAGACAGACATCTGCAGGTGCCCATTTCCTCATACCTTCTTAAGTACTCCACTAGGAAAAAGCAGAAATCTGTAAGGCCCATCCCTATAGACCACACTACAGTTTGCTATGTTGGACATAATCACATCAGAAAGGAAATCTGAAGTGGGCAGATCCCTAGGTAGTACCAGCACCACACATTATGCATGGAGAGTGCATGGGGTTCAACACTGACAAAAGCGTAACATCTAGTTAAGTATACAAGGCTGTGGGACTGAAATGCACAAGTTATCCTAATAATTGCCCCCAAAATTGCTCATTCAAAATACACCAGCAGCCTTTTGTCATGGATATTTAGATTCAAGACAAAGTAGGCCTACTTTTCAGAAATGCTGCACCGTCAGTTGGATGTAGATGTGCCACATTCAGCAATACCTAATACCTAAACACTGCATTTTCCTAGTGCATGTGTAGGAAGGTGCAAGTATGTACAGTGTATGTATAGCAGTGTTAAAGTAGCAGTAGGAAAAATAGGTAAACTAAGACACAACACCCAGGGCTAACCAGTTAAGTGAAAACTGAAAGCAGAAGGAAGCCTTTTGTTTAGGGTCTGACAAATCTTTCAAATAGTGTTTGCAGGACACGTGTTAACGCACATCCTGGTGTTGTCCAACACACAGGTTGATTTATTCTGCTGTAAAAAGAAGCAACCGATGCTTGCACAGTATGAGAACAGAGACTGAAGCACAAGTTCCCAACTCCCGCTCATAATAGCATCCTGGCAGCAGCGTGTAAATTCACAGCAGACCAGAAGCCGTCGAGTGGTTTCACCTCAGCCCAGGCCTTATTTCAGGGCAGACGCTGAGCTCTCCAGGAGCACAGAGCCCAGGGGCAGGCTAAGGCTGTGAGCAGCAGCACAGCTGGGACAACACCTCCAGTTCTTCCCGAGGCCCTCACCGCTACTCTCGTTTAACCGCGCACCGTTTCCACACAGGAAGAAGCCAGCTTGAATTAATCCCGCGTAGTGAAAGAGCTTCGAGGTGTCTTAAAACCACCTCACTCCGGCAGCAAAGACCACTGCAGCCCCATGCCGAGGCCGGACCTCCTGTGCACCTCCCAAACCCCAACCCCACACAGCCTCACGGCTTTCCTCCCCGGTCACAGCTAGCTCGGGGGGCAGAAACCCCCACGGACCCACAGCGGGGGCAGCCCGCCCGCTCCCTCCTTGCTTCCCTCCCTCCATGAGGAAGCGTCCCCGGGGGGCATGGCGGGCCGGGCGGGTACGTACGCGGAGACCGCCTTGCCGCTGAGGATCTCGGCGGGGGCCATGGCGAGGCCGAGGAGGCAGCAAGCAGAGCTCGGCGAGGCTCCGGAACCGTCTGTGGGACGGACTGTACCCAGCGGAGCCCTACTCCTTGCCCCACGTGGCCCCAAACTTGCGGCCGCCGCCGGCCCCCCAGCGCGCAAGCGCTGCCACCGCCCCGCCACGGAGGAGGAGGAGCGGGGAGCCCGCAGGCTCCTCTGGGTGCTCCGGTCCCCCTGTGGCGGCCGGGGGGTGCTCTCTGTGTCGCTGCCTCGTCTCTTCCCGCTACCGCGGGGAGCGGGGCTGCGCCGTGAAATGGCCGCTGGAACGCCTCAGGGGCGCCGCTGCCGGTCCCTGCCTCCTCTCGGCGGCGTTTCCCGGCGGGGAACGGGCCTTTTTTTTTCAGGTATTTAACACGCTTGTCCAACATAAAGTCACCGTCTCTGCTGGCTAGCCATCATAGAAAGAGGATAAAGAAGAAGATGGAGTTTTGGCTCGTATGAGTTGCCATGAGCAATAGAAACAAGTTCCTAACAGTTGCCTCCAGGGGGTGTACTTTAAGTAATCCCACTGGGACTAATGAAGGTGCGGTTTCCTGTCAGGCAGGCTGCTCCGCTCCATACAATTCGCCGTGTGTACTGTTTACATAGCCAACACTTCATCTTACTCTGCAGGCAAGTGCACGCATTTTAGGGCCTTGCCTGAAAGAGTCAGCTTTCAATGATTTTCTCACAGTGGAGGTGGGAAAAGCAGTTGACTATCATTGCTGAGGCAGACTTGTTAGGACCCAAATAAGTTACAGAACTCATCAGTTTGTCCTGCTGATACCTAGCACAAGGTCAGAGAACAGCCCCATGACTCAAGAAACCAATGATAAAAAGATCAGGATGGTGGTGGGGTGGACCCATGGTGTTAGGTTAGAGGGCAGCACATTTGTGTTCTGCAGTAATGCATTATTTCTGTTACTGCTGTGGGACCTAACGCAATCTGCTCCATGTGGTGCCAGTACAGCAAGAAAATATGATCACACTGCAGATTCACAAGCTGTGGAGAATAAGGCTTCAGTGCTAATGCAGCAGCAGTCTCAATGAGAATTTAGAACTTAAAAGACCTGTTTGAAGTGCTTTCACATATATTTTTATTTTATTACTTAGAATGCATAGGTTTGGGAAAATAAAGTTCCTGTTATAAAGAGTTTAATGAGAAAGCATTCAATCCTACTCTGTTACATCATGCTACTCCATGATATAATTAGTTCACAAAGGGATTTTGGAGCCTGTCAGATTTTGAGAAGGGAGAAGTCCAGGCATCGCAGCTTCCACCTAGAGCACAAAACTATGAGGATGGAAATATATAGGCCTGTCTGTTTTAGAAACTCATAAGCTTTAGGGTAGCTTCTCTGGAATTCTAGCAGGGGAAAATAAACCATACATAGTTCAAAACTTGTCTGAGGGTAAGGTTTTTCTTTGTGTTTCCTTTCACAGCCTAATGAGTGATGTCTTCTACTTTTTTTTCTGCTTTCTTTTTTATTCGGGAGAGAGCTAGTTACCTCGAGTGGTTAAACCAACCTGAAGTTAACATCTTTTGATTGTAAGAATAAAGGGCAGACATTTCTCTTTAAAAGTGACTTGGAAAAGAGGGAAAACTTTGCATTTGGAGGCTTTTATATCCAAAATAGAAAAAGCTAAAAAAATACTTTTTTTTTTTTTTCATCTTTCATTATGTATTCCTTTCCTGGAATGTTCCAACAGACAGTTGCAGTATTATACAATCAAAATGGAGATTATACAATTAACTGAGAGAAGGGGTTTTTCTAGGCTGCTTAAAATTCTGTGCCTTGTTTGTTTCTTCTGTTGCTTTTATCTGAGGCCTGAATGAACTCTTGGGGGAAAAAAAAGTGTTTTGAAAAAAAATGCACGAGATGGAGTCTTTCAGTTAAGGACAGCAAAAGCATACAAAAACAACTTTTGCCAAAAAAGATTTGACGCTCAGGATGATAATGTAAAAATGTCAACAGGAAAAGAAAAAGAAAGGTAACTTACTTAAAAATATTCAGACGACCTTATTTGCAGAGTGAGCTGTGGATTCTTACCCGGAGTTGCTAACTTGCATAGTTTGCATGTGTGTGTCTTTACCTCACGTGCTACTTTTCTTAATGGCCTAACTCTTGAAAAAAAAAGATGTCTTGTGATGACACACAAAACTTTGAAAATGACCTGAATTTATTGTAGAGTAAAAGTAATCCAAAACAACTTCTTTTATTGTTTCATTACTATCGAGCCAGATTCTCTATGACAGAAAATCAGACTAGCTAACCTCCTTCTATCACAGCAGTAAAAGCTGTTTTATTTCTAACTCGTCTCATGTGGCAGTCAAGTACTAAAACTGAGATTGTGACTCAGAAGCTGTGTGGGTCATGCATTTAAGTAATAACATGTTCTTTAACATTCAGTCTTAATTGTCATCCTGAAGTTGAAATACTGGGAATGGAATGGGAAAGGAACAGAAAAGGGACTATGTGATGAGAAATGGCTGAACAGACCCTTCTGCTCAGTGCTTGTTAGAGCCATATCCAGCCATGAAATGCAGTAATAAAGCTAGATCTATTATTCATGTAAAGGAAATCTCAGAGAGGCACAGTGACAGAGGACACAAACATGAAAATATATGCACGGTTGAGAGCAATGATCAATGTTTTATGCTTTCAATACAATTCTTTTGACCACATTAACATAAAAGAATAGGTAAAAAACCTAATGCCATGGTAAGAACAGACGGCTCCGAGAAGAGTGAGTGCAGTCTTGTATCAAAGCAGGCTTTTTTTTTTTTTTTTCTGATGTCTGTTAGGATGAAGAAAGATAAAAACAGTTACTTCAGGATAACTTGGAGCCTCAGAGTAACAAAGACATCTCTGCTCTGAGTGTTGCCCCAGAGCACTTCTACCTCACTCACCTCCCCGTCAGGCATCCCTGGGTTTGATTTGGCAACTCACACAGTTTGATTGTTTACCTTTGTATCCACCCCCTCTTTCCCAACATGTCAAAAGTCATGTAGGCTGCTTTTTAAAAAAGCCATGAATGCTGCAAAATGCATGCCAGAAAGACTTTCAATGCTACTGATGAGCTAACAGCAGTACCTCTGACTGCCCAGGGACCCAAAAGGTGCAATTTATATGAGAAACTGACCACTGTATCAGCAAACTAAGGCAGAACATCGGGCTTTGCTTCACCCACTAAGTGGGATAGTCAAGACAGGCCATCACGTCCAGTAAAGGAGGAAGAACAGAAAAGTTAGCTTCATAAACTTAGGTAAGAAAAGAGATTTTGAGAAAGCCTGTTTGCAGGAGCATACCAGAAAATCAATGTTAGACTGATTCTTCAGACACTTGTGGAGAACCTCTCGTGAGCAAAGCAGGATTGGACAAATGATTGATGTTACTCTGGAATGTAACTTGTCTACCACGATGGAGAACACAGCTTAGTAATGGGGTGGCTGTGACATTTCAATACATGCTATTGGTCAACTCTCCCTTTCATCAGATGACAGAAATTTGACTTAAGGCTTGTGATTGACCTCAGTGTACATGCTTTGAAGTAGTCCTCACAGCTAAGCTGTGTTAATGTAATACTAGAAAGTATGATCTAATATTTCTTTCATCATAAAGTGTTTCCTGAGTGTAGTTATCCCCTCATTTGTTTAGCTATCTCATGTGCCCTGTCCATCTTAGATGTCACAGAAATAACCTGTTGGTGATGCAGTCAGCTGTTGGACAGTCCCTGCAAAAATGGCTGTCCTGGGTTAAGATGGTATTTGCTCCCTGGCATTCAGAATTCCTAGGCTAGTGCCTGATCTATCAGAACAGGGACTTGGACTCTTCCTCATCAACTTTGATACGAGAGCAGCCAGAGTAATCAAATTGCTTCCAAGAGGAGTTTTAACTAAAATAAACTGATTTTCTATTAAGCAGGTAAAGGGTACTTTCATTGTAGATTTTTCTGATAAGTAGATAAAGCTGGTTGTGTCCAAGAGAGTAGTAATAACAAACAGGTCTCTAATGTGTTCTGACCCGTCTCAAGCTTGCCAGTCACTTGCCTACCATGTAGGAGTTTCATATGAGTCATAGCTTATCTGTCACTCTATAGACAGCAACAACTAGGTCAGACTATCTCCGAGCTTCCACTTGCATTTCTATGCGAGTGACACAAATTGGTACATACTTGAGTGTATTTGCCATTGGCTGCTTTGTGTTGGTTTCTTTTCTCATTGCTCTTTTAGCTAACCCCCTTTAGATACACCACTTTACTTTCATACAAAAATCTTCCAACGCTTCCCGCTGACCTCTTAGGAGTCCTACAGAAAAAAGATGTCTCATTAACAGCTTGAAGAATTTTGTGTCACAATTGATTCCATTGAGAACAGTGCCAGAGTGCTTGGTAAGGCTGTCCTGACTCTTTGATGTTAAGAGACAATACAGAGCAAAGAAAACATTTCCTAAGTAGTCCTCTAATATAATAACCATTCCTCATACTTCTATGGCATGTTGTGGCACTCCATGCAATAAACAGCATCCTAACTCACTATCCCAGCCTGCTTGTGAGTAATGTATTACCACATTTTCCAGATAAAGTAACTGAAAGAGGAAGATTAATTGTCTAAAGCAAAATATAAACAGAAGCACTGGAGCTGTAATTAACTAAGTTGTCATTTCCAACTCTGCCTTATTCTCTTTGGCTAGTAATTTTTAGTTAGTGGCTTGGGGCTACATAGCACTTTTCCCCCTTTTTTCCAACTGCTATGAAAAATTCATTTCAAATATTTTCTATAAAATAATAGTTACACCAATTCCAGCTTTCTAATTGTGTATGGATTTGTAGCTGCCACACTGACATGTGCAGAGGTAGGCAGGGTGAGAGGTGAGTTTCAGGAATGCAAGTAGGGGGACATCCAGAAGACAATCTTTCCATTGCAGTTTAATCCACGCAGCCCCTCAGCTAATTCTCCCAGCCTAAGCCAGGTTGTCCCTGGCAGGGCAAGATAGCATAGCTAGTTTTATGTCGTCTCTGCAAGAACCTTCACAGGGTGCTCTCTCAACCAAGCAATTCCTCTGATGCAGTGTCCTGCAGAGCCAGAAGGAGGCTGAACAGATCCTGAGAAATCTATTGTAGGGGAAGTCCAAGGCTGGCATGATATGAGATTTCCCACAGATCATAGTTTTAGCAAGTGGGGTATTCATAAATAAGCACACATAAACACAGTTTTCCGCTTCAGACTTCGGTAACACAGTCATTGTACCTGTCTGAACAACCGTTTTGAAACACTGAGTAGTGTTTGATGTTGATGCATACCCATAGTTCATAATAAGAAAAAACAGGCTTAAGACATTGTACCTTCAATACGCTTTTCCATACAGCGTTCCTGATTCCACAACATGCCTTTCTTTCTGTGTAATTGCCTCTAGGTCATAAGACTGTACCAGATCAGGCAGAAAGTTGTCCTGGCTCAGGGTTATAGCTCTGATGGTGGCCAACTGCAGATAGGCAATGAAGACTATAGGAACAGAACAAACAGATGATATTTCTGGTCTCCAAGCATTTATAGCTGAAAGAATTTCTGGGATAAATGATAATGGAAGTGGAGGAGAAATAGGATTAATTCAGGGACAAACAGAACAGTTTACCACGTGCCTTCTGAGATCTGTGAGAGACACAAGTCATTTCCTTATAAAAATTTATATATATCTTATCTATATACATTATCTTTATATATATTATATATATATATATAATATTATCTTTCCTTATGCAAATGTATATGAATAATAATAAATAATGCATATAATCTTATATATTATCTTTCCTTATATAAATGTATATAAATCTTATATAGAATGTCTAATTTTTTTCCTCATCACAAAGATCTTTGTATGATTCTTCTTTTCTGTAAACACCTCTTAACTATGCAAGTCTGTTGGTTAGATTTTATGGAAACAGGATTGATAAGATACCTATACATGCTGTGTGAATGATTTTTTCTCTTATTTGATATGTTCATATTTCTTCTGTCTCTGAAATAGAGAGACAGAAGATACATTTACCTACTGTGCTGTTTCTTATCTACCTGTTGGTGTTGTTCATAATTAGACTGTATTTCTTAGCATTAAAAATAAGAATAAGTATTTCCCATTGCTTGTGTTTGGTTGTGCTGCTTGAAATTAGAAATGAGCAGATGATTGGAAAAGCAGACTGTTGTGTGAGGTGCTTCTAACATGAGCACCTGCACACATATCTATGAAACAAAAAGATTTTTCTTTTTCACCTAATCTACTTATTTGGAGATGAGTTTTAGCTTCTTGTGAGCAGAATTTGGAAAGACTTAAAAAGTGGTGAGTGCACAGAATATTCAAATATCTCATTCTTTTTCACTCTGAACAGTATCAGAATAAGAGAGCTCAGTGTAAGCTTATTCTACACTCATTTACAATATTAAGAGCAGTAGGGAAAAAAAAAAAAACAAAACAACCTTTTTCTGGAATCATACCAACATAAGCCTATATATATATATATATATGTGAGCACCTCTCATTTTACATGCCTTATACTGCAAACCTTTGAATCCCAAAACTTTGTCAGCTTCTTGCTGCAGTAATCATATTTTTGTCCTTTGCTTTTGCCTATGAGCTGTGTGATTTGTCTGATATTTTAAAACAAGAATTACTCGATTTATAAATAAGGCAGAGCCTGGCAGAGGCAGCAGATTCAGAGATGCATTGCTAATATTTGCCCTGAAGCTATGGAGTGTGTCCGTTTTCACACACTGAGCTGCATCAGAGGAGAAAAGCAGTAAATTAACCTCACAAGTCTACAGAGTTCTAGCTTCTGTCCTGCTTATCTCTGGGAGAAAGATTTCTCAAAAGAACAGCAGGGCTTGCTTGTGCCTATTGCTGGCTACTCTTTCTGAGCTTTCCAATTCATAAACAAGCTTGAGATCTGATTAGAAAGTCTGTGCCATGAAATGGCCCATGCTTTGCTGCTGTATCTGAGAGCTTTAAATAATCTAGCAGGGCAGTCTAATGTTTAGTCTCTTGGCTTGTGTCAGCTGTAGCAGGCAAAAAGCACATTAAGAGCTCATCTGGTCCCCTCCAGCCACCATTTTGAAGCTAACCATTTTGACATCTCTAGCCTGTGCAACCCCAGTGCAGTCGCTGTGGTTGTACATTGAATAGTTTTGCTTTGGAGCTCCACTGCTTTGCAGAGCTAAACATGATCGCGTGGTGAGATACTGGGCCTAGGAAGGAGACAGTGACTGACGCTTGCCTGAGAGCACACTGTGCTGGTAGTGCTCACTTGGTGTAGAACAGGAAAATGGTGAGCTCAGCTGGGAAAAGTCTGCTGGGCCTGTGATACCTCCTTATGGCCTAGATGCATGGAGAAGAAAATGAATAATCTTTCTAAGAGGAGCTTTCTGATCGGTGATGTTACTGGTATCTCCTATGCCTGCCGTAGCAGTGTAGGAGCAGCCCCGGGGATTCTGGAGGAGGCTGATTCTTCATGCTAGTCATAGAGGATCAGCAAAGAGGGCATTATAACAGCAAGTCAATTAGACAGACAACAAATTTGGCCTTAAGGCCGTTCCTGTAGCATAATATTGACGGTAGGATAAGCATTGACCCTGTGGACCTGCGTGGAGAGATGTCAGTGCAGGACAAGTTAGCAGTATGGTCTGAGCTGCTGCCACTGGAACACAGCTGGGGCACAGGTCTTCCTTCCCTTTTCATTTGATATTTGATAGCATTTGTGGAGCTTTGTGAAAGGATCTGGTGAAGGACACAAAGTGTTTTTTCTCTTGTGAACAGTTTTTTATTCCCAGTCCCTCTTATTTCCTATGACTTTTACAAGTTACAGGATGATGGAGCTTTTATGCTACAGGCAGCCGATGTGGCTTTCAGAGGAATGCTGAGAAGTTGCTTTCCTGTCTGTCCTGGGATCTGAAGAGGGGTGCCTTGACATTTAAGAAGGAACATTTTCACACAGGACTCTCTGGCAATTTGGATTTTCTTTAAAAATGTCTGATTTTGAGACAGCACATACAGTGTCCTTCACCAAGGAAGGTGCCCTTCACTCAGGCACAGCAAGCGTGAGTGTTCACGACAGAGAAACAGTAAGGCTTCACATGAAGGGTGATTTCTAAAGCCTGAAGAGTTGTCTTAAGTTGTGCTCACTGATTGGGAAACAGAGCTGACACACAGACAAATAAATAAGTGAGTTTCTTTTTCACAGAGAAGTGTGACAGTTCTGCAGCATTCATATTGATCAGTATTCAAGTGTCTTCATCTGTTCCAGGGAGAAGAGGGATTCAGATACCACCAGCTTATGCGCTGGCAGAGAGAAGGAACAATGGTTTGCTTGGGTTCACTGCCTCACTTCATGCTTTCAGATTGGGGCACAGGCTGCGGCTGTTACCTGGTGTTGGTGATCAAATGAGTTTGATCTGTGCACCACACACAGATGACAATGACAGCACGTATGCATACAGACTTGCTCCTGTAACTAGGAGAATGCTGAGTGTGAAGGAAATAGTCTACGGAAAATCTGCAAGTGGCAACTTTTGGTATACTATAAACCAGATCGTCCCTTTGTTTAGCTCCACCATCTCTCCACAGACTGACCTTACAGGAAAGCTGAAATGAAATATATAAAGTATATGGCTTCTGAAAGTGAAACAGTGGGTTCTGGCAAGGTGGACAGGCACTCATCATGGCCACTGATGAGAGGAAAGGAAGAGCAGCGAGATCTGAGGGCCTTCTTTCAGGGTGATAGCTGTTAGTGTGGCTGCTGAAGTGAAGCTGCCATGTGGTAATACATATTATCTTGTTATATACATGGGAAAGCTGTAGGGTGGGACAGGGATATGATTTGTGAGGGGTTACAGGTCTGTGTGGTTGCAGACATGAGCTGTATGCACACCCATATTGCCCTCAGCTTGTATCTCAGCTGCTACAACTCCTTCCCCACCTTGTTGCACACTGAGTGAAGTTTCGTGATTACCTCTAAATGTAATAACTAATGCTGGTAGCTCTCATTACAATGTTTATGATGTCTTATTTAAGTGGGATCATTACAAGTGTAAGAATATGCATATTATTAGCAAAAACTGCTTGCAAATGCAAACGTTCATTCACACTTTATTTTAGTGTCTGTGATTTATCATTTTCAGTTGCCCCAGTGCTGCTCAGCGATCAGGAAGAGTGGTTGGTGCATAGAGCTGAGCTTTTGTCCTGGCTGTTTCCCACAAGTACCCTTACAGATTATGCAAGCTTAGTCTAGGAAGATTTTTGTCATATTATAAAGAGGGCTGCTATGAAGGAACATGGGTAATTTGTCTGCCTGCAATTGGCCATGTAACATCCCTTGAATGCCCTGGTAAGTAGGGGATGGAAGAGTCTGGTGGGCAGTTTGTGTCCAAATTGCACTGCAGGACAGATGTGTCAGAGCCTGGACTAAGCATCGGAATGAGCTCAGACTTACCCTCTGAAAGTCCCAAATCTCGCCATGACATACACAGATGCCCCTGAACTTGGAATGGTAAACAGGTAGCTTAACTGAAAAATTAATTTGGGTTTAAGACTGAATAGGCCTATTTAGAGTGAGTCAACAGCAGTACACAGGTCCACACAAAACTTTCTAGCCCCTGCTATCTTGTACTAATCACCGTGGACATAGCACACAGGGGAAAGCTACCTTGTGTAACTCTGTCCATTATTGTACTCATGGCAGCAAGATTTCCTGCAAAGAGACACCAAGTTTCTGTTTGTGCAATGGGATGTCAAATATATACAAGCAATTGCTAACTGCTGATATCCTCATTGTGGATCAGTGTTCCCAACGGGCAGAGAGAGTGTTAGACCCATGGGTTCTAGGCATTAGGATGGTGGTCTCTTCTTCCTATCCATTTATTGAATGGCTTGTACTTCTGTCTCGTTTATTTCAGCCCTCTACAGCTTGGGCTCCAGGTAATTGTGTAAAACTGGCAAAATAAATACATCTGAAATTTCTTTATAGTCATTTTCAGATTGGAAGAACAAAAACGCTGGAGGCAAATGGGCCACTCTTGATAACCAAGCTTTGTTGCATCTTTAGAGCCAAAGAAGTTGTGGTGGGGGAAGAAAGAAGAAAATTCTTACAGGGTGGGAGACATTTGGGTTAAGCACTTTCTACAGTGACACTTTCAAATAGAACTAAGAAAAAAAGAAGTATTTTTGCTCAGCTTTTGGGCTGCATTATGCTAGCTCTTGCAAAAAGTGACACTAATGAGGAGGAGATGCTCTTCTGTTGACTCAGTGATGAGTGTACTCTGGGTTAATGGAAGATGTGAGAACAATTTGTTCTAATAACTGACACCTTTGGTTTTGGTTTTTCTTTAATCTAAAATTTAAGGTGTTCAAAGCCTCGTTAGGAGTACTTTTCAGGTTTTCCTGGGAGCAGTTCTTGCAGCTACCTTCTGCTGCCCCTTCATTAATCAGTCAGGATACTCCAGAATGGAAGGAAAACATATGAACATGAACCAGTATCCTATTTCTACAGTGCTCCCTTCAGCTATGCATTTGCTAAAGTCTGAAGGGGAGTGCCTTCACATGTTATGAAATCAGCAAATGTGGGCATACTTCAAGTGTTCATGCCTGCTTGATACTCTCTAAGGAAGACTCAGTGAACTCTGGAGCCCTTAGCACTACTGATGCAGAGATGGCTGTTACACATTCTCCTATGAAGAAAGGCTGAAAGAGCTGGGATGTTCAGCCTGAAGAAGAGAAGACTCCAGAGTGACCTTATTGCAGCTTTTTAATACTTCAAGGGAACTTATAAAAAAGTTGGATAGCAACTTTTTGCTCAGGCAGACAATGACAGGACAAGGGGGAATGGTTTTAAACTAAAAGAAGGGAGATTTATATTAGATGTTAGGAGGGAATTCTTCACTCAGAGGGTGGTGAGGCACTAGAACAGGCTGCCCAGAGAAGCTGTGGATGCCCCAGCCCTGGAGGTGTTCATGGCCAGGCTGGATGGGGCCCTGGGCAACCTGATCTAGTGGGTGGTATTCCTGCCCATGGCAGGGGTTTGGAACTGGGTGATCTTTAAGGTCCCTTCCAACCCAAGCCATTCTATGATTCCATGATTCAGGTCAAAAAATAAAAAAAAACTACAAAACCAAAAAACCAGAACTTGTTTTGTAAACCAAGTTTGCCTATCAACTGAGAGTAACTTCCATGCTTTTTCACTCACATGCAATCTCATCAAATTCTTTAAATTAAGCTAATCAAAATGTTACGAAGACAAAAAGTCAGTTGAGGTTTGCGAGTCCTTAAATAGAGGAAAGCTTTTCTGATTCAGTTTTACAGAGACGAATGAACATTTTATAAGTACATAAAAAGGACTACATAGCTTGTGGAAAAGTTTCTATCAGTTGCTTATTTAAAACTTTACACTTTTTCAGCAGTATGTTTTAGGAATTCCAGAGCATTCTTTTGTTTTCTTTGTAGGCTTTGTTACAACAAGATTGCTATCAGCAAGGAAGGAGACTAAACCCAGCCCAGCCTGATTACTTTTTAATCTGGAATTTACTGAAGACTTTCAACACCCATGTTAAATGGCCAGTGAGAGCTAACATTTATGATGGGAGGAAGAGGTAATTTCCTGAAGATACAGGCATAAAATACCATTCATTACAGTACTGAAGTGAAAAAATTGTGTCCTATATCCAAAAATGAGTAGATCCCAAATACTTCTTTATGGCAGGATTAATAATCCAACAAATAGAAAGTTGTGTGGTACAAGGAGTACCCGTACTGAAATCCATACCATCATTCAAACTGGATCTGCACAAGGTAAGCTAAAAAGTCCCACTTTTTGCTATGTGCTATGGCACCCCAAATAGGGTCCTAATATAGTACTGTTCCTGCTGTGGTGTTGTGATGAAATCTGTGAAATCCCAGCCCACCAAAGTTAGTGGGAATCTTACCATTTGTTCTATGACTATGTCAGTGACATCTGTTATCACAGGTGAGGCAATACCCATGGTACAATGATACAAACGTCACAATGTAGGTGCTTGACCCTGTGATGTAAAAGCAAACAAACAGCAACAGTGGTGGCCAGCCAAAGCAAACAGAGAATTGGAGGAAGATAAATTGTTAAGGACTTTTTTATAACTTTTACAAAGTGTCCTGGATACACAGAGAATTTCTGTTCTTGTTAATTAACAATCACTTTCTGAATTTGGCCCTTACTCTAGATCAGATATAGCAGGTACTCCGTCCAGTAGTGGTGAAGGTGAGAGCAAGTTGAAAATCTGCACAAAACAGAAGGGACGTTTTAAGCTGCATGTAATGAATATCACAAATTTTCGCTCAGTGCTTTTTCTACAGAACACCAACACCTGTATTTAAAAAAAAACCTGAAAGACTGTTTTGGTAAAAAGCAGTGCTGTCATTTCTACTCCTGAGGGAGCAATGGGTATGAACTGAACCTCTTCCCCCACCCTCTCATGACAAACAGCAACACAAGGACACGCTGAACCCATTCAGACAGTGGCAGAGCTCCCAGTGAAGCATGTGCTCCCTTGAGCTTCAGGAGTGGAGCTGGCTAGGCCTGACAGCACTTTGCCTGAGGCTTTTGCAGCAGCACAAGCCTTTCCATGCCCCCAGTTCTAGTTGGAGGGAGTCAGTTATTTATAGGAAAGCAATGGGATTTCTCCTGGGTCAGTCTCTTCCCTGTAAACCATTGTTTTCTCAAGAATTTTTTGTCATTGCTGTGCCCTACAAATGGTAAAATAGACAGAAGTCCGTTCTGGAAGAGTTTAGATGTGGTTTTGTTGGAGAGTTCTCTGAACCATTCAAAGAAATAGGAAATATATTAGGCGTAATTCAACAGGCCTATGAGCACAGACCCATCACTCCATCCTGTTTTATGAATATTTACAGTTTTCATTAACTTGAACAAGAACTTCAAGGATCCAGCTGTGTATTTGCCATTTGTGCTAGTACCAAAACTATTCCTGGAATCAATCCGGTGAGATCCAAAATGTTAAAAGACAAAGAAGCTTTCCTGTGCCTGGTGTGAGACCAGGAGACTCAGAAGAGATAGTAGAGTGGTTTTCTTGCTATATGATCTGCCTTTGTTTTTTTTCTCGGAAATATATTTGTATATTTCTGTATGTAAAGTATATTTGTAAAACAGGAATAGGAAACGTGCATTTGCACCTGAGTACCTTGGTACTGCATTTTCACTCCAGCATATAGTAAATATGCTCCATTGTAAACTTACGTTAGTGACCATGTGTGGCTCTCGTGCGGCAGAATCTGAAGGGCTGAACACACTGAATACAGCACAAACTGAACACGTTGTGCAGCTGAAGCTGTTACACTCACATTTGACACTAAGGGGAGCTCTTGTAACAGAGAAGATAATGCCATACGTCTTTTGTAGACAGTGAACAGGAAAAGATAAAAAGCAGGCAGTAGTAGTATTAGGCTAGCCTTTTGGCCTTATTTTGCAAAAACTAAGTGTATTTGCCTCATTTGGTTATAGAAAAAAAAACTCTTTTAGTTGGGCAGCTAAAGTTCACACAGCTAATGAAATAATAGAACATGACTTTGTGCTACTGAGCTCCTGCTTGTCTGCTGAAGACAAAAGTTTTCTTTCTGTCCTTATAATCTTTTAGGTTTCAGTCTACAAATTAGTTCAGTCCCTGTGACCTCTTGCTTTATAATGAGTCTAAAAAACAGGGTACATGCTTCATCTGAAGGCAAGAATCTCTGTTATAAAACAATATCATATGTATTGCCCCATTATTATTACCAAAGGAAACAAAATACTAGCATTTTATTCATCCTCTTCTGTTTTATTACAGACAGGATAAAGGAAGAAGAAAGGTTAGGACTAACTTAAATATTTTTTGTTTACAGAGTCATTGTCAGGGAGCAGCAAGGGCTGTCTGCTCCCTGAAGGAAGGTGAACCAGGCGCCAAAGGTGACCACAGCATGTGTAGTGCCCATGGATGCCCTCACTGACAGGTGACCATACCCTGTCTGAACATAGGGAGCAGAGCGAGATGGTAGCAACAGGGTCTGTCCACAGTCCCAGACCAGGCAAGTGATGAACCAGATCCAGGGTCCAAACAGGGAGTCCAGTCAGGAGCAAATGGAGACTGGGCCATAGATTACTAGAGTCCAAAGTCTATCTAGGAGACAGTCAGAGATGGGCGTGGAGACAAAGCTGTAACGTACATCCATGGGGTCATCCGGGAGAACAGCCACCTGTGGCATAGCTCTAAGGTCCTTCCAGGAGGCAGGGCCTGAGACAGGACTGGCAACAGATTTGCATACTACTGCTTGGGCAGAGACTGAAGTCCCAAAGACTCTTCAGTCTTTACCCAAGGATGTGGTCAAGGCCATTAAGGCTTATTGTAATGGTGGCAGCATCCCCTCTCAGCAAGGTGTGTTCTCACACCTCACAGGAACTGGGGCTCAGAGGAGACTTCCTGTGGGGTGAGCTATTCACTGTGGGTTTTCCTAGGGCTCTTTCAGTGGTCACAGATCCAAGACAGGGACAGGAAACTGTGAAGGGGACATGGCAAGAGTGATGGAGTTTGGCCAAGATTATGACAGGGACATGGCACAGGCCACTTGGAGTTGGGAGATGGGTGTTTCAGGCTACTCCTGATGAGCCTGGAGGCCACAAAGGACTGGGGAAACAGGTTCAGGCTGTCCCTAAGGTATCCTGGAAGCCAGACAGGCTTGTGGGGCATTTACTCAGGGCTAGGTAGGGGGTGAGCACTGTGGGGAGATCAGAGCACAGGGCCAAACCTGTCCTGCTGGGGGATCCAAGGGGGCAGAGTCCTGCAATCACTGTAGAAAAGCAACTAATAGGGCATGTAATGAATAGTCAGCCTTACAGGTGAAAATTAGCGGCCTTCATATTAAGATATATAAAATAAATATTGTTATGTTACAATGTGGATTACAGATCCTTCAGAGTCATGGTGAAGTAGGGAAATACAAACATCATCTGTTGGGACTAGCCACGAGAGTGAAAACTCTGATTATTAATCATGGTTCCTCTGGCTTTTTTTCATGGCATCACAAGGATTTTTAAAATGTTATAATCGGCATTGCAGCCTTTTCCTGGCTGCAGCATGAATCGTGGAAATTGTTTCCTCATTTACAGCTAAAAGATAACTTGCCTTATTATGTGCTATTTGCTTTTAACCTGAACAGCACAATTCATGAGAAACAAACTTGTGTGCTTTTTGAAGGAGAAGCACTTAGTTCTTTTACAGAAGGCAGTTTATTTTAATTGTGATACCTTTGCACCTTCCTTCCAGCAACTAGGGAAGTTTGTCTGAGCAAGATATTAACTGTTTTACATCTTGGTAGTATAGATCACTTCTTGCTTGCTCACTTTTTATATGCTTGCATAACAGATTGGCTCGAGCTTGAGAAAAAAAAAAAAAAAAGAATAAACTTGTTTTGGCTGCATTTCCTGTTCAAATCTGATAAACAGCCTAGATTCTCAGCAAGATTTGAATTTTGGCTGCAAACTTTCACAGTCTCTGTTATCTTCTATAGCATAGCATCTTTTATTTTATAGCCCAGTATACTCCCCTCCTCTGACTGACCAGGTTGTTTAGGAAAATGCTGCTCAAAATAACTAAAGGTATTACCATCTGGGCCAAAAATTTATATCTGTGAAAGACAAGTCTAGATCCTGCAATCAATAAGATGCTGTGTTTTCTTGTTTAATTCATACTGTCTTCATCTATGTCTTCGTCTACGTCTCTGCCATTCTCCTGTGGTTCTCATACTCCTTACATTTTGTCAGGTGAAACTGTGTGGTCTGACAGTTATTGTGGTAGCAGGTAGGGAGATAATGGTGTCTGCATGAAATCCTGGTTAGTTCTTCTGGAAGAAAAGAATGTCACATTCAAGTAAAATGTCTTGTGTCCTCCCCAAATTAGATTTCATGCATTTCCAGTAATACACCTCTTGTTTCTGACACTAACATCCCATCCCTGGAAGTGCTCAAGGCCAGGTTGGACAGGGGTTTGGCAACCTGGTCTAGTGGAAGGTGTCCCTGCCCATGGCAGGGGGGTTGGAATTAGATGATCATTAAGGTCCCTTCCAACCCAAACCATCCTGTGATTCTATGATTCTGTTATTCTATGATTCTATGATGGCACTAAGCCACAACTGCTAGCTCCTGCAAAATGGATTACACTTACACTTAGTCAAATGTTTCGTTTCCCCTGATGATTTTGGCTTTTCTGCAGTGTAGTCATGCTGTTGATAAGTACATAGTTACATTAAGATCACGTGGACAGTTTCAAAGCCCCAGTCTCCCGGATGAAATTTTATATCACTGATGTGTCAGAATGTCACTGTTTTACTTCCTGGCTAGCTGGTTGGCTCATCTACTAGATTAGCTTATTCTAAAAGATCCCATAGAGTAGCAGATTTGTTTTTGAAACTGAGAGCTTTTGTAAACTGAGACCAATATTGTTTTTCAGGCCAAAAATAATATGGATCATTTGTAGCTGATTGCCTTTCCCCTTTCAAGTGCTTCCTAAGGAGGGTATCAGAATGGCTAAGGCTGGTACAACTCAACCAAAACTGATACAGAAATAGTAATGAATTCAGGATACTTATAAGTGATGAAAGCTATTCTGTTGTGGTATGACTCAAGTCAACTTTATTAAAAAAAATTGAATTCAGTAATGTGCTAAAATAGAATAAAATTTCAAAATAATTGTTATTAATAATTATTGTTATTAATTGTTATTAATAATTGTTACCTAGCAGATTCCTACCACATCAGTTATAAGACAGCAATGATAATAATTGGTACTGTGTTACCTGGAGACTGTACCAAGCACAGCAAACAAATGCACAGACTGGAACTCGTTAGCTTTCACTCTGATGATTGCACCAAGAGGATAGCAAATAAATGATGGTAGGGAAAACAAAGACCATATTTAAAAAAAATAAGAAAAAAAAAAAAGGAGGGGGACACGCTCATGCCTATACCTAATTATGGTTTCTCAAAGGACTTATTTTAAATGAAACTGTGATTAGTTTTAAGTACCTACTTCTGATACCTGTTTCCATGAGAACAGGAACAGCAGTTAGAAATCACGTCATCAGAGTTCTTGTTCATTGTACAGACACAGAAAACTGCAGATATTGCACATAACAGCATTAGGACCAGTCAGCATAGTGTTATGAGGAGAAGAGGAAGGTTTACTGGTGTTTTAAAATCCCTTAACACACTTATGGGAGAACTCCTTACTACGAGTATTACTATTATTTTTAACAACAACAACGGCATTTTTTTTTAAGTAATTTTTTATTTAAAGCTAAAACGAATAATAAAGAATAAATTTTGTTTTGGAAAACTGCACCTCTCAGGCAGCTAATAGCCTGAGGCTTGAAAAAGAGAAACTGGGTGTAACCACATTTATGTATTATTCTGCTCCTGCAAAACTGTCTGATAAGCATTTATTAGCTTTACATTACATCCTTTTTCTAATGATGTTCTATTGCATATGATTTTAAAATGTGATAACAAAACATCTTTTTATGTGTTACTGAATCGTATGTTTACTTTGAGCGAGTTGCAAAGAACAGCCTTAGTTTTATATGCCATTTGCCTAAATATTTTCTTGGACCAGAAATGTTTTGCAATAGAAATTCAGGCATGCATATTTCCTAGTTGGCTGGACTATACTGTAAAATCTAGGAAGAGATACCTTTTCATGAAAGATGATGCCATGGTTTTCTCTTTATCAGTATGAATGATAAAGGAATGGAAGGAGTGGAAGTGAGTAGTCTCCCAAGGAACCTCTATGCAAGATGGAGTATTATACTTCAAGGGAAGTTGTTCTTCAGATGTCTTTTATGTAAAATGGAAGTATGGTCATTTGTGCAGTAATTTAAAAAATCTATTTCTTTCATGGGCAGAGAAGAACATAACCTTAAGGTGCAGGCAGAAACCCACAGACTGCATCTGCAGGTACATGAGAAACAGCTGCATCAAAATCTTAAATCATCAAAACTCACCAGATTTTAAATTTGATTATGAACCACATATTCACCAAAAATATCTAAATATTTGCAGAATTTGCAGACCTGAGCAGTCCTGGACTAAGCATGACAGCTTCTAACTCCTTCCACAAGTTGATTTTTTCTTCTAAGAAATGCAGGATTTTCCTTCCTTCAGAAAGTGGAATAAAAAATGCAATTCATAATTAATAATACCTATGAATTAACACATATTTTAGGACAATGTTCTACTTACAAAAATATCTGATTTCTAATAGTGATCAGTAACAGATATACAGGTAAGAGTATAGGCTCATGTATGGAGTGATTATTCCTTTGTATGCCTACCCTAATTCTGGCAGTCAGTAATCTCAGTTTGATTTTGTGTTTGAAGGAATAAAAAACCCACCCTTTTCCCATGTCTGGATGCAGGGACTTAATAGTGTAATCTGTTTTCTTAAGCCACTTCTTCAATAAGCTGTTGCATGCCATAACCAAAAGTATTTAGTTAATTGTGCTGAGCCTGTCTAATAGCATTTTTTTCCCCAAAAGTTAAAACCCACAGTAAAACAAGGAACTGAGCCTGGAGCCTGCAGGTAACTTGTGTGCATGTTACTTTTGCAGAGAGAGATTGGACAGATCATAATTGATGCAATTTGTTGCAATAACAAAATGTCCCTGACCTTTTGTTGATCACAAAGCAAATGGGCTTTTAGTATGGCAAGTAAAATCAAATTTCGTTTCTTTTCCCCTCCTGCTAGTTCTCAAGGGTCGTGTTACATACTGTATCACTTAATAAAAAAATTGAACTGAGTAGATTAAAACAGAATGTTGTAGTTGAAGACCCTAATGGCCACCAAACAGCTACCTCAATTTTCCTATTTCAGTGTTTTTCATATTTAAAATTAGAACATGTATGTATGTGTGTAAGAGTGAGGGAGCTGTCAGCATGACATTGAAGAACACAACATTTTAATGCAGGGAGATTTTTGCAATATAAAGACATAGGAAATGGTTCACAGCCAACTTCTTATGTTAACTGCCAGGCAGATCCTGCAACAAATGCTAATGGCCCTGTCAATAAATGATACTGCTACTGCAGGAATTAAATACTTTATTCTGCTTATTGGCATCTGTGGGTTCCGGTTAAGCAAAGCACAGCTTTATAAGATATAAAACTAGAGACAAAATCCTCTGTTTCAGTAGAAGAGAGCTTGGGGAGACGCAGAGGTCAGAGGAGAGAGGAGCAAGAAGGACACTACTTCATGAAGGAGGTCGTTCCTATTTTGTGCTCCCTTCCCACCTGGGAGATCAACAAAATGATAAGTTTTATCAGATGATCCTGCTTTTCTGCTTTGACTGTAACATGTCTCCTGTGGACTCCTCACACCAACAGATGAGATAGCTGTGGGCAAGCTAAAAAAAGTTTATTTTAAATATAAATTCTTTAGCTTGACGTGGAACTTGGGCAATGATTATGCAGAGAACTAAACAATTGATTAAGCTATGTTTGCAGTGTGGTTTAAAAATGGAAATCTGGACTTTAATAGTGCTGTAATGTTGGAGGGGCACTAAACATCTCAGTTTTGTCTAAAAGTTGTTTCAGACCATTTTACTTTACCCACCATAGAAGTTATTTTAAATGGTACTGAGTTTTGTAGCTGTCAAGTGTATTTGGGGTGTAATTTTGCTACTGTTTGTTTATTTTTTTCCTAGTTACCATCACACAAAGCATAGCAATATCCAACAGTAAAAAAGTTTTTCATTTCTGAGCTGCCTTTTCCCAGACTGCAGATGTAGTGCCAAGTAGACCATAAGATAGTGGAGCTCAACATCCTAAGAGGAGGGAACAAGGCAAATAGCAGGGTCATAGCCCTGGACTTTGGGAGAGCAAGTCCTAGATTTTGGCTTGTTCAGGGGATCTGCTTGGGAGACTCCCATAAGATATGTTCCTGATGAGAAGAATGGCTCGGGAGAGCTGGCTGATTTTCAAAGATCACCATAAATGATCCATCCACATGTACAGAAAATTAAGCAAAGGTGGCAGGAGGAAAGCATAGATCAATAAGTGAGTAAAAAACAAAAATAGAAGGGAGCATAAAGAGGAAGAAGCAGGGTCAGGTGATCTGGGAGGAATATAGAGATATGTTTATTATATACACTGTCAAGTGTACAGAAATGGGCCTAGGAAAACTATCTTTTTTCTATCTTTTTTTTTTTTTTCCTTTGGTATGGCTTCTCTAAAGCCAGTTGGTTAACCAAAAAGTAACCTTTGCAAGGAATGAAGTCGGAGTTATGAATCTACAAAAATAAACAAACAAAAAAGATAATCATTCTTGGCAGTCTCTCACATGCAGTCCTTGAAAGCTCATGTCAAGTAACTGAAAGAAGTTGCTGCCCCTGTAACCAATGTAGAGTCACAGTCAAATATCAGGATTCGTACATTCAGTAGTGAAAGAGTCTAAGAACTGAAAAAGTGTCTGAAGTAGAATTACATGTCCTTTTCACAACTGTCAGTTTTACAGCATTATGATTGTTAACAATTTGACTATAGCATTAACACATGTGATGCTTTAAATGAAAGGGAAGTGTGATAACCTGTCTGGATCCAGCACACCCATGAGATATCTCTTCCAGGAGTTAGGAGAGAGTTCAGGCATCATTCAGCATATGTTATGGGACTGAACAGAGTGGCCAAGGGATGTGCAATGTGATGGGATTTGGAATATCATTATTCCTGGAGTTACAAGATGTGGCTCATCCAGGCTTTTCCTGTGCTTACTACCTTGAATGCTGTGAATAGTAATTATAAAAGATGAAATTTATATTCTTTCATGATTGATGGTGTCACAGTACCATTAAGCAGATGTTAGTGTGGTTTCAGAGTAAATAATTGTGGGTTGGAAAGTCTCTCAGTAGGAGTCTGTGAATCTTCCAAGGGACTTTATTCTGTGTTGGAGGTTACACTGTGAGGTACAACTGGGGGCACTGGGACTCTCCCATTCTCCTTGTGCTACAGAATTCTCTACCTGATCACAACCTTTCTTGCTCTCTTCGCCACTTATGGAGTGGTGGGTCAACACAAATAGTGCTGGCATCCTCTGGACAGAAAGACAGATGAAAAGATGGTATGACTGGGTGGGGTGGTACTGAACAGTCAGACTAAGCCACGGAGGGCAGCACAGGTAATATACAAGGATACTCTTTCAAATACCATCGGAGTATGACTGCCTCATTATTTTTGGTATTGATTGCTATCATGTTCATTTAAGAAATTATGAAGCTGACAAAATATCTGTGGGTTGCCTCTCACTAGCAGTAATGACTGTGGAAGCAGTATGCAAGCAATGTAATTGCTTCCTCTGAGGAGATGCAATTTTAACAAGAATATTAAAATCTTGACACTACACTGAAGCCATGTCTTAACAAACATTTTGAAATATTTTAATGAACAAATAACTGTTATAGACTGTCATATGCAGTCCTGTGTCCAATATATAAGACTATTTCAGTGTTACAAGTATATATATAAGACTATTCATTGTCTTCATCAAAATCTATGAAAATCACATATAGCTGCAGCTTGTTAGAAACAGTAGTAACTACTGCTGGAAAAGTTTTCCTAACTTAAACTGGCTTGTCTACCCGAGAAGTCAAGAAATATCAAAGAGAAACCTGCAGTTGTAACTTTCTTGACGTTTGCTTATCCCTTGATTCCACTTCCAGCTGTTTTTGTTCTGAAGAGTGCTTGTTAATATTTTATTATGCATGTGTCTATGGAGAGAGGGAAAGAAGAGTATAAACAGCCTAGAGAAGAAGCTGAGAGGCCAGAGACAGGTTATCCTCTTATATGACATTAATGGCAAGAGGATCTGCTGGGATTTCTACTAACAAAGGTAAGGGTATTCAACTCTGTCTTTATTTGCAGAGATTGTGAGGGAAATCATCACAGTGGCTTCCATGATAAGGTTTTCATGGCTCCACTCCTCTGTGCTGCCAAGGGAAAGAATCTTTTGTCCCATCTTTCTAGAGGGGACACTTGGTTTTGCTGTTTTCTCTGGTCAAGTCCATCATCACTGATTTAATAGGAGATGGTGAAGGAGGTTGTCTGCCCTTCTCAGCAACTCCAGCATGTGTGGAGCATATTTCTGGGTCAGTGGATGCAGCTGGCTTTCAGCTGAGATAATTCTCCTTTAGGGTGGTGAAGACTAAGCACACTACCCTACTGTGGGGTTTTAAAGTCTAGTGGCTTAGCTAATAATGAGGTGAGTGGTGATATGCAACTGTGAGTTATATTCAGGTAGCATCACAGTTGAATTTAAAATCTTGTGTTCCAGCTTTGTATTGAAACAGAATAAACATATCCACAGCCAGTAAAAGCTGAATGGAGATGTAAAAAGATGCACATAATCATCTCTCCAGTATTATTATTAAATCCCACCTGAGACCAGTACTTACCCAAAGTGCAAGAATGGGCTTAGCTAAGAGCTAATACATCAGATTTTTTTTTTTTTTTGGTATGTGCAGCAGATCACCAGACATGCTGTGTCTGGGACCAAAGCCTCAGTGGATGTGATTAGAGTCTACAGTTCAAAACAGAACTGTAGTTCAGTTTAGTCTGTAGTACAGTTCAGTCTACAGAGAAACCAGTAATATTACTATAAATTCGAAGCGACTTCTCTCTCTCCATTGCTGACTGAGGTGAACTCTAGCTAAAATAGTGATAGAGTAGCGCTGGCAGAGCATCTGTAGTTTGTTTTGTTGTTGTTGTTGTTGTTGTGTTTGTGCTGAAAGAAAAGTTTCTAGGGAGACAAGACGTTCTCTTTGAAGCGTTATATACTTGGGTTCCTCACTGTAACCGACATGTCCCTGTGCAGCAATTTCCAGCTGGTAAAGAAACATCCTCACCAGCTGTTCCTGGTCAGTGTAAGCAATGGCATCTCAGAAGCAAAATAATTCCTTTGTTGACTTGCCATTCACTTGGTATATCCACAAATACATAAAAGGTTTGTGTAAATAATGAAAGGTGTTTGATGTTGAATAAGACTAGTATTCCCATATTGCATTATATATGGTTCAATATTACTTTCATTCCTCGACTTGAGCCATAAGTAGGACAGAAAACTGTGGCACTTTCACTAGGCACCTGCCCTTTTTAACTACATAATTCACAGTGCTTCGGAAGAACATTGACTGGGGAAGACCAGCACTGCACTCTGGAAAAACATTGACTGCTCAGGAAATTACATTTAAAATTAGTAGGCAAGCTAAAGTGACTTTACCTTGAGAAATACAGTAAAGGGAACAAGCAGCAGCAGCTGGCTTCATCAACCAACCAGTGATACCAAGAAAAGGTAGGGAATTCTCATTTACTTATTCTGACAATTATCAGTTGGCTAGTGAAGAGCTATGTTATTTAGCAAAAAAGGAAATCAAGATGTCCTTTTTACATTGTTGTGAGAAAAAAATACATTAATTTATGGTACCACAAACTGCTACTGTGCTAAGGCACAGTACTTGCTGTTCTTAAGTTCAACAGCAGGTCACTTTCTCTTGTTGTTGGGCTTTAGTGCCCAGGTATTTCCTTGTTACTAAGTTATGGGAATATTGGATAATGCAGGAGGGTCTTGAAAGTAATTCCGCAGTAAAGAACATAAAGTACAGGTGCTATCCTTGCCTCAGGCATGAGAAGAACATTTGGGTTTTATCCTGTAAAACAAAAAGTCAAAAGGTAATGAAATATAAAAGGGTTTTTATCCATTTTGGTGGTATACAACTTGTAAGGAAAGGGAACAGTGAGCACCTTCCTGTGAAAAGAGCACTATGGGAATACTGGTGTATTTAGGTATCATAAAAAGACTTAACAAAAAAGGCAACAAAGTCATGGTCTTTCTCTTAGAAAACATCAATATATACACTATTTAATAGGCAGGAATAATCCTTGCAGTTTTTCTGAGTGAAGTTGGTGCTAGTCAGTTTTGACCATCTTCACAGCCTGAGACATAATGCCTTGATGTTATTTTGTGGCTTTGAGAGATGTGAGGCTGTACTGACCACACAGAATACTGAAAGGAACAATATTATTTTCCTAGAGACATCCAAAATATTTGCCAAGGTCTAATCCCACAAACTTCCACATAAAGAGGGGGAATAAAAGCACTAAGTTAAAACTCTGTTTGCCTCCAAGGACAAGACTAAAACTACCCAGAGCCTGCCTTGGTTGGCTGCACTCCTGAGCAACAGCTGCATGACTGAGTGATACAAAACCAGCTAAAAAATGATATAATAAATCTGTGCAATGAAGATTCTGGAAATGTGCAAGCATGGATCTGTCTAATTTAAATAGCCATTTCCTTTAGGATTTATCATAAATCTTCAAATGTAGAATGTTTTATCTTCCATCCTAGCACTGGGTACATTGCATTTCATTGAATTCTGCAGTATAAATTATATCCCATAGAAGAACTTGAAGTGCTTCAGCTACATCAGTTGTCAAAATATGGCATACAGAACCATGTGTCCCCAAAAAAACTTTTGTTCCTGTTATCTGCTTCACATCAGCATCCTGAAAATCTGCAAGCATTTGGAAAGATTTGGACTGCCTTTTAGACCTGTGCTTTTGAGAAACATTAAAGGGGAAGGTTGCATAGAATATGTGAAGTTTACCTCAGTGAAGCTTTCTTCCTTTTCAGTCTTTCCTAACACCTGCTACAGCACTTCTCTTACTTGCTTTTTCTCCACATGCAGGATAAAGATTGAACATAATGACTTTGCATAGATGTGGCAGACATCCCTGCTGCTTTCCAGCCTTTCTGATAAATCTGAAAGCAATATGTCCAGCATAATTTATGATTATGTTGAAAAACGCTTAGTCTCCAAATGTCTGCTCTATTCATATTTTGAATAAGTCAGACTGACAATGGCTAAATTTGTCTATAGTGAAAATTCACAAATTCTGAAGAGAATGTGACATGGATGAATTTTCCATGAAAAACTTTTGTAAAATTGTTACAATAAAACAGTGTTATTTGGACTTGTACTTCCACTATCCATATTGTAGAAACGGCACTAACAAAACCAAAAACAAAACCAAAAACAAGTCAATGCAATTTATAGCAAAGTGATGATACAACATTTCCACAAATATTTACATCTCCTACCAAATGTTTTTGCCTAAGTTGACTGTATTATAGGAAGATGTCTCATTTTAAAATGTTTTCTTTCCATTGGTATATGCTGCCAGCAGACAGAATTGGCAGAATATTTTTCTGAGCACAAGGAGTTTTTTGATCTGCATGGGAGGGAGCACAAACCAGAGAACTGTAGAATCCTTTTCTGCTCTCTTCAGTAATTAAGCTCAAAGTTGGCTATGGGTTCCCTAAGCCAGACAGCTCAAGCCAGCTGTGTCTATTCTGTTCTTTGCCTCTGGTATACAGAGTATTTCGATAGGAGCACATCACACAAGCTTGCTGTCCCACACAGCTATGCCACCACTTCTCGGCAGGCTCTTCATACATGCCCACTATTTGCATGGGTCTTCCTCACAAGCCTCGTTAACTCTTTCCTAAATTTTCTGCACAAGTGGGTTGTTCCTCCTGATGGCAAAGACCAGTGACAGAGGCACTCATCGCTTAGGGTCTAGGGCCAGTGAGGAAGTGGAGAGCTGAAAAATTCCTTATTCCTTACTCTTGCTTAGTTCCCAGGGCCTTGCAGTTTTTCTGGCTGAAGGCTGCTAACTTCTTTTCCCAGACTTATACTACACATGAAATTAGCCTGCTTCCTGAGAAAGAATGGTACTCATTTTGGCCCATGTAGCAGCAAAATGCACCACAGATTCAAGAAATAATATGTGTGTATTATGTGGCCCTATGTGTACTATGTGGCCCTACCCAAGATCTTCTGAATTTCCTCATTTTGCTCTGTTGCACAGGAAACCATTGTTAGTTCTTGCTTCTTCCTAGAAATCAGGCCATTTCTCTCTCCCTTCACATCATTAGTCTTTTCCCTTTTGTTGCTTTTCCGAAGTGTCCTCAAAAAATACATTATTCCCTTTCCTTGAAGTTTTTGGAAAAAAGAATACACACACAAAAAACAGTTGTAAAATGTGATCGTAGGATCATATAGATCCTATGTTTGCTCTCAGAACAGGTAGGTATAGTCATAAGCATGTAATAGGATCATTTTGCTTGAAAATACAAGTTATTTTAAAAAATATTTTACTTTGTGACTAGAATAATAAATTTCACACTTGGTGAAATGTCTTTTTTTTTTAGTTCTATCAGATTATGAAAAAAAATCCCTTCATTAATTACATTGTACCTGAAAGTACTTGAATAACATTTTTCTTAATATTTTTTTTAGATTATTTTTCTTCTCTTCTCCATCGTATTTTAAAAGCAGATGTCTACTTAATATAATTTTGGTGGAACTACAATAGAGCTAATAATACATTTAGCTATATTTTTTTTCTATTTACTCTATTGCATTTACTCTTGTTCTCAAAAAATTCAAATTAAAACAAACTCTTGGTCAATTTGCAGTGAAATTTTAAAATAAAACATACTCCTACACAACTTAACATAGCATCTGTTTTCACTTAATTAGAAATAATTATGCAATGTTCAGAATCCACAATGTAAGTTATTGGTAACCAGAAACATACTGGCCATATTGTTTAATGTTGGACGTCTCAGCTGTATCGTTGTGAAGGTTTTTATTTCCCTCAGTCTTTGTCTGCATTGCAGTGGGCAGCTTCATATAGACCTACTGGAAGCCATCGAGGCTGTGGCATCAGAGAGGTAAGAACTTCTTGACAGAGAAATTAAGGCTGTATGAAACACTAAGCTGTCATAGTTGTATGCTCCTGGTACTTGTACTTAGTAAAGACATCTCAAATATCTCTACAGTACAGGCATACTTTTTGATATAGTCATGACTGTTTTGATAGGAGGCAGAATAAGTAACAAAATGGACCATTGATTTCCCAGGCTACTGCAGTCCACTATTCCTGAACTCCTTGACTTCCTCTGGAGCGATATAGGAGTACTCTGAGTATTCACTTCCCCACACTACAAATGCAGATTTAATAAAGGCAGGGCACATCTCTTTTATCCAGTGTTTTTGTAGGAGAGCATTCTTACTTTGCTGTTAACCAAGAATATGGAAGGAAATGGCCATCAAATTGCCTGATGAAAAAAATTACGGTCTCAAGTGGGAATGATTATTCAGCTGGCATGTGTTGCGATCCCCTGGTCATTGAGCTGTCTAGTTTTGGAAACAAACTGGATGCAAGTACCGATGGGCATGTACTTCTGAAGAGCATCCTCTGCACCACTCTGTTGGAACATTATCTCTGGTGGCTAAGCAGCTCTCACTGGCCTCCGTTCTTCCTGCATGGATTTGCCTACAAGGAAGATAATCTGTAAACACTTTTAGAAGTGAACAGGGTGAGAGATACCAAGAAGAAATGAGTGTGTTCAGTGCCAGAGATAATTGTTGAATTGTAGTAGCCATTCTTGAATAAAAGAAAAAGATTAATTGATCTAATTGAAATACCTCAATAAACACTGGCTAGAAAACAGAGCCAGATTCTCCATTCATGTGAACAACAAACAAACAAACAAACAAAAAAGGTCAAGAAGCAACAGAAACAAATTGCAGCAATGAAAATTTCAATTCCAAAATTCTTCACTATGAGACTGAATCAGCACCGGTACAAGTAGCCCAAAGAGGTTATGGAGCCTTAGTCCTCGTAGTTATTTAGAATTTGACTAGAGAAGGCTCCAAGAAACCTAATTTCAAATGTACCTGCTTTGAACAGTGAAATTCAAATGACCTAAATTATTCTGTTATTCTGAAACATTCAGTTGCTAAACTGTTGTCTAGAGTAGCAGTGAGATTCTTACCACAAGGTTCTGAGGAAGACATGTAAAGTTGGAGATGTACTTCAAGCATTTAAAACAATTGGAAAAGAAAGCTTGGGGAGGAAGGTTTGCATGCAGAAAGAACAAGATTCAAAAGAAAGTATAGTGGACATCGTTAGAGCCACTAATTCTTGCAATAACAGCTCTGATATCCTGCTGTCTCATTTAAACTGTGTTTAGCCTTCACGAGGCAGTGGCACTAGATATTTAGCAGGAGAGGACAACTCTTAAGGCACAGGCAACTCTCAAAACAGTTTAAAATAATCAACACTTTCAGGGAGAAGAGGCAGGTATTGAAGGCAAAAGACAATCCAAGTGATTGAATCAATTGGGAACTGTATTACAATTTCCTTTTACTACTTTTTCCCCTGTAGTGCTTTTTTTCATTGTTTGTCATGACTTTTCTCATTTCCCTTTCCTGTTACTTTCTCTGATCCTTCATCCAATTACACACACTCACTTCTTCTAGAGTGCTACACATTGGTCTGTGAGGAGGTTAGGAATAAATACAAATGGTACTTCTGCTGATTTCTGGGTCATCCTACCTACATCCATCTTCTCTGTTCCCTTTGCTGCTGTACAGCACATAAAAGAACACCTGACTATATTCTGTATGCCTGGACACTTCTATAACTTAATTTAATTGAATAATCAAATATAATTAAGGCAATTCCATTTTAGTATAATATCTTGGTGTTAAAACTTTGATGACATTTCCTATTGACATGCTAGACACCATCCGTGTCTTTGACTAAAATGTATTTGAGATAGTATTCCTTGAAGAACAAGAATTCAAAAAGGAAGGCAAATACTAAGCAATTTTTTTAAACGACAGACGCTATTAATTAATTTCTTAGTAATCTGGGCTAGAACAACGGTAAAATTAATTTAACGCTGCTTACATTCATGTTTCCTGTAGAACACACATGGAGGAAAGGATGTGGATGCTGAGGATAAGGCACTTTAGTTTAACAGAGATCTGGATTCTTGCTGTGTTCTTGTAAGATGTGGAGCAGCTCAGTGAATGAGAACAAAATATCTCTGCCACTAAAAATTGCACATCTGACCTACAGGGAAAGGCAGTGTAAATATTCATGTTCACCTCTGAAAGCCAGTTGATTGTTCCTGTTTTGTTCATGGTGGTTTGCTTGTTCAGGGCAGCAGGTCAATCTCACCAGGCTGCAGTAGTCTTGTGTCAGGTTCTGTGATTCCATAGGAAACCATGTAGGAACCTGATGAGCAGAAATTTAATACATTGAGAACTGGATTATGAATCTAATGATTACTCACTAGCAATAATTAAAAGTATAAAAATATATTCCCTTTTCATCTACAAACCCTTCCTACAGAGTACAGAAATCCATAACTTCAATCTGCTTGTACTTCAGACATGCTATTGGTTGGCAAAGTACTGTTAAAATAGCAACAATGTATTCCATATATTACAGCAAGTTTTCTTGAAGCAAACTTCAAATGAAAAATCTGATCAGTAGAGCTGAAAAAAAGAACCTGTCTTTGGCAATTTATCTAAGAGCAGAGAAGGAGTACATCACACATGCATCTCAGACAGATCTCCAGCAATATTTTTCCTGGTGAGCCTCATCATGGAGGAAAATTGGGTCCTTTCTTTACAAGAAGAACATACTCCTTTTCTCTCAGGGATTGCTAGACCAATAAAACATTTTCAGTGCTCAGAAACAATTCTAGTTTACTTTCCAAACATCATATAATCCAATAGCTGTTACTAAATCAGTAAATTCATAAATGCATCAAAACACTTTGAACTAATAATGTATGTATGTAGAGAAGCAACTGTGTTACCCTGCCCTTACTTTCAAACCTGTTCATCAGGTTGTCTTTGTTTTAGTGAAGAAGAGGTGTCAAATGTTAACAGGAGGAATCCAAGTCTCTTATAGCACGTGCTGTATAAAATTAATTCTCCTAATAAGGGTAAGGGTTCCAAAGGGGGGCAGATAAATGTGAAGAACAGCAGATGAACAAATACAAGAGGAGATTTAAACAGCCTGAGAAAGATGAACAGCAACAAATTTGTTTGAATGTTGAAAGTTCCTCAGAACTCACAACCATGCTGAGAAACTTCAAAACCAGCTCAGTGAAAGGAATACACCAAACCAACAGCTACAGGCTCAATTTACTATCTGAAATTTGAGTACAGCATACCCATTTTACTGACCAGGTAGTGGACATTGCTGCAGATTTCTAAATACAGTAGCATGGAGGGAGACAATTTTAGGCAGCTCTTTGCAAGTTACGTGAATGCACACAGTGTTGCACAAGTTATAGCAGTGAGCACAAGTGATTAGCACATGCAGATTTAATGTTTTAACCCAAATCTCTATCAGCTGGAACAAGATGTCTCCATCTGACCCTAGGTGTTTTATGAAAATCAGTAGGTATGTATCTGTTTTTTTTTATCACCTACATATTTCCCAAAATAAAGATAATTGCTTGACGATTTGCCCTAGATTATCATTTTCACTTTAAACTGTTTGTTGAATTGCACCAAAGATGTGTATTACAAAGTCTGGGGAATTTAGCTCCTTGTTTACATGTAGAATGTATTAATGAAATTTCTGATTTATTTCCTGTCTTTATGAAATATACTTTGCAGGAAAAAGTCACAGGAGAACCCCAAATATTTTTGGAAGAATTTTAGATGACTAAAGATAAAGAGGTACTTGGAAAGGTTGTCAGTTTGAGAAGAGAACAAGTCTCTGCAGGCTGTGAAACAGAAAGACAAAGACATCATATGTTGGAAGCAGTCACTAATGAGCTGTGCTCAGCCAAAAGACCACTTGAAGAAATAGCAAGACAAGGAAAAAAAACAGCCAGGTACTTTTTTTGCTGCCTATTGCTATTAAAGCAAATCATTAAGCTCTCAAGAGACTCTTAAAAAGATTATTAAACCGATTTGGGTGCTCTAGCTAATTCAAGTTGACTCTTTGTTCATACGATGATAGCTTAAGGAGTTTTTGAGAGACTTCTTCAGCAACCTGTAAGAATGATTTTTGCGACAAAGATAGATACAATACATTGAAGAAGAAAATTACTGTTTGTAAGAGAGGAATCACAATAACTGTCCCGATCCTTTAAAAGGCAATTAAGAGTTGGTTTATCCAGAGTTTTAAAAAATGAACAAAGAACAATTTTAGAGATTTAATTAAAAGCAATCTTGATGTGTGTATGCTTTTATCCTAAAAACCCTTCTAGTAACAGTCTTATCACTTCCATACCAGTTCTGTTATTAGCACATTGCTGTGTAAGTAACCGCATTCATGGGTTCACCTCAGTGGCTTCACTTGCTGGCTTCACAGAACATGTTACAAAGATAATATATTTTAATATAAACACATTGATTGCATCAGTTATAAATATTAAATAAGTAGGGTAACTCTTTAAATTTCTTCTAAAAGAATTTCTTCTTAAAGAATGAGTTAGAACATCCAGATAGCTTCCAAACTATTTTTCCTTTAAGTCTCAGAGCAACCTGAATGTCAGTAAATATGTTCACTAAAATCAGAAGTGGAATGATGTGGACACTAGCTTCAAGTGATTAGAATATGAAGCTGGATTCTATGCCTGGCTTTTCTCTTGCAATACACAGAATAGCTCTCTTTCCTATTACCCTTTATTTAGGTATATCAAGACTGCAGGTGTTCAAAATCTCATGGAAATTCTAAGCCAAAGACATAACAGGCTCATTTCCTAAGGAATCTACAGAGATGAAGACTGACTAAATGCTCAGGAAATAGGTACACTTTATGAATAGGATCACTAGAATGTCTCAATAAATTATGTTTGTGTATCTCAAACAACTCTTTTCTTCTCACTGGTTCAGTCTTATGGTTTTTCTGTACCAACATCCAGCTATTTGCTGTTTGCTTTCTAACAATAATCCTTCTCATGGCATACAGGACGGTTAAAAATACCTTGTAAACATGACCAAAAAAGTAAATCTGGAGAAAAGATATAACAAAAATAAGTGTAGTTGTGGATCATGTCAGAGGAAATGTTCTATAGGAGCAAACACAAAGAAGGGAACTCAAAACCCAGGAAAGGAGGTAATTGTGACACCTTTTTTTCTAAACTTTTTCTTTTGTCTACCTGCCCAGTTCTAATTTTTGAAAGATTCCTCAAACTGCAGATAACCACCAGCTGTGATGTTATGGTCTACATCAGTCTCTCCTGAAAGTCTACCAGATTTCTTTAAAATTGTTAAGGAGTCAGTGAGACTGATTCCTACTGATGTTGAATCTGAGCACCCTACAGAGGAAGAAAAAGAATGTATTCCAGAAGAATGGTAGCCAAGCTGGAAAAAGAATCTCTTAAAATCTCTTACAGTGGTTAATTCTATCCCATACATTCTCACTGTTCAAAGCTGATGAGGAACATAAGTAAGCCCTGAAGAGAGGAATTAATGTCAGAAGTCTGAGTTCTAATTGCATTCCATTAACTTGCTGGTACTGTCCACTGATCATCTGTCTTGCATAAATCCTGCAGTTCTGCTTCTCTCCCATTTCAGAGACATATTTTAGGTATAGACTCCAGGCAACTGTCAGTTCTGTGATCTCTGGTTCAAACATTTGGACCAAATTAGGCATTTCCAAGGCTTCAAGAATATATGCCTTGAGTATCTGCAATGGTGGATAACATAAGTCATAGTAAAGGAAGTATTTGTTAATTCCTTTTGTGATTAGATTATTTTGATCCAGGGCAGTACAAACAAATGAATGCCCAACTGCAATGAGAGAAGATATGCTTGTAAGCTTTCTGTCGTGTAGCTGGTGAAGTACTACATGTATTTTTTCATGCTTTTAATTTAATGAATGCATATTCTTTGGACTCCTAGCACTTCCTGGTAGGCTTTACTCCAGTAACCCAGCTTAATGTAATGTATTCATTAATAATTGTGTTCTTTCTATTTGTGACAAATTTAAAAAATATCCAGTTCAAAGCATATTAAATGTGGAATATTCATTTAAGCCATTTAAAGTGCAAAGTGTGAGCAGGATGGTTTTTTATTTGATGTAATGCTAATTTCATATACACGTAGATTCATAGATTTATTTTGAAGTATATTCCTTTTACTTACTTGTTTATTGCATTTGGTCCCCTAATTGAGTTCCTCTTAAACTGCAAAGCTTCCTTTTGGAGGCTGGATGTTAAAAGACTGAACAATATTCAGAAAAAAACACATCACCTCCTTCTCTTACCTATTTATCTGCACACTCTTATGACTCCATTGTATCTGAACAGCAAGTAGAAGAAAAAATGATCACAAGTGACCAGTTGCGAACCCCCAAAAAATTTGGCAAACATCTATGTGGATGTTTTTGGCTTCACTTTGTCCTTCCAGAACTGTATTTAGAATTATATATTGAACTACATGTTGAAGGAAGTATAAAATACCTATATATGTATGCATATACATATACATACCTATGTTTAATGTTATGCTTTAGGCAGCCTTATTGGTAAGTTGGGTGCATCTTCAGGTGCAGTTCGATAATGATAATTGTAGGAGATCAAAAGTTGTTCCAAGTGTTCAGGAGAAAAATTTTCTTTCTCATAATAAGAAACAAAATGTTCAGTACCTTTCCTGTCTCTGCCACACTGTCTTCATGATACTTTGGGGAACATGACCTGTTGGATGAAGAACATCCAGTTGCTGTAATTCTAAATATACCAACGAACTTCAAGTGTATAACTAGAAGAAGGAATGAAAAACAGGAAGTAATAGACTATGGGCATGCTCTCACTTATTATTCATAGCTATTACCTTCTTATTCAGTGGGAATGCATTTTTATTATGGAATCTGCCTTAAACATTGCTTCAGAGAAATCTAGGTATTATAAACTATGTGGAATGTTTTAGGATCTCTTATAGGCCGTGAACAAACACTTATAGGTTAGACGGTTATTCAAACAAATTTATATGTATATTAATCATCTGATATTCTAGAACAAAGAAAGTACTTACACTTTGCTTTTCTGATTATATTTTTATAAATTGTCCTAGTAACCCAATCCAGTAGAAAATTATAAGGCACTAAAACGAAATCAAAATCAAAAGGAATGCTAGTTGGAGTCAGGTGAAAATTAGGTCTATTTGTCAATTATTTTATTTTTTCTTACCAAAAAGGGAAGAAAAAGGGAAGGAGGAATGCAACTCAGGAAATAGTAGGCAACACAAATCTTACTGCATTCTATGTCGTGGTAAAACATCTTGTTTCCCCAAATCTAGGAACTGTGACTTCTGCGGGGAAATATTTTTGCTACTTTTTGGTCACATTCAAGCTGATATGTTTCTGATTATATATGTCAGTAGTACATCCCAGCTCTGGAAGGCATGTTTAATCAAGTCTGTTTCACTAACAAGAGTGGCATAACATCGCTCCACACTTGAGATACTCACCCTGTGACATGGGTGGATCTTGGCAAGCATGTGGAGCCAAGGGTGAGATAGTTGGCACTGCTGGGACTGCTCTTAGCAGACCTCTGGCAATCCCGAGTTGGTTTTAGTTTCCATGAGACACAGAATTAGTCTACAAGAAGCCTTCAAATCAAAAACTCTTATGGTGATTATATCTCTTAGGTCTCAGTGAGCTCAGCTAACAAGCTTCAGGACATTTAGCTGCTCATAGCCTAAATATGCTGTTTATGCTTGCTCTGCTTTGGTTATTTTAAATTAGATTCATCTTTAAACTGGATTCAGCAGGGAAAGGGATTGTACATCTGAACAACAGAGAAGAACCAGGAAACACATCCTGATGTTGGTTGGACTAGATGTTAAGCTCCTTTCCAACCTAAACCATTCCATGATTCTATGATTTTTGGCAGAGAATTAAAATAAAGCCTCATCAATGAAGTCTAGGGATGATTCTGGATTTTGGATACTAATTTTCCTGCAGTTTAATCCCATACAGAATTAGAGATCCTGGCCATGTTAAAGCTTATGGCAAGACATACACTGACTTCAGCAAGGATGGAACTTCTCAGAGAGACCATGTCCTTCCACCAAGAGATGCTTTCATACTGCTTTGAATTTGGGGACAGGGCATAAAAACATCTAGAAAGGAGGTTCGTTTCCTAGAAAAAAAAAACACCACACACACACACAAACAAAAATCAGAAACAAAAACAAAAAACCACCAGAGAAATAGTTTTGAAAATGATTTTCTAATTCTAATAAAGAAAATGTAATAGACCATTTTATGCTCCTGTCCTTAGGCTGTGCCTTATACCATGATCACTATAAAAGAAAATGATATTTCCTTGATTACTCATTCAAGCAGAAAATGAGTTCTGTTACCTGAAAATTTAGTAGTTTCCTGAGTAATAGGGTAGCCTTTGCACATCTTCAATTTTTGATATTATTGGGTAGTTTAAGGTATTTACCGAGATATTTTAGCTTAATCATTTTTTTGACAGGATAAAATATCACTATTACACTAAGAACATTCTCCTGACAGAAGAAACCATTTAATAAATTAGATTCTGAATGCAATTTGCTGGTCAGCAATGCAGAATATACAGTACCCGTGCAAGAAATACTTTAAGTATCAACCAGAAACTAACAATGTAAATTACACAAAAGCATCCTTCATTGTGCTGGCCTCCTTTTTCTTCCAAGACTGCAAAAGGTATTGGCAGAAATAATTTGAATGTCACAAATACATCATATAGAAATCTGCCTGCTTCAGAGTTATTAGCTCTTCTTTCAGCGCTGAACACACTAAAAAAAAATAAAAAATCTAGTTTAATATTTGTAGGAGAGTGGATTAACCAGCAGTATTCAGTCAATTCCTCCTGGTACTTCCACAGTAGTCATAAGCCTTGAGGAGTGGTTACCAAAGATAACCTCACATCTTTCAAAGCATTCAGTGGAAAGGTCTGCTGCCTCAGCCTGCTGGAGTCTCCTTGAGGCTTGCTAGCCCTGGCGTGAGTTCTTGTCTGGATTAGTGACTAGTGCATTACCCAGCAACAAATGCAATTGAGCAAGTGACAAATAAAGATCTCCTGGTTCTTGCACCTGCTGATGTTTCAATAGTGAGCAAGGAGGCAAAAGAGAGAGGGAATAAGGCAATCTTGCATTTGCATCTCTGAAACTCCCTAAACACGATCTTCTAACGGATAGTGTTTGCTTGAAGCAGAAATCAACATGGTAAAGATGCAACAGGCTGCAGACTACTTTTCTTTCTAGATTTTATTTGCAGTCCAAGGAGATGGGTGACTTCCACTCAGTCAGGATACCCAGATAACTGCAGCTGCTTTTCTGTTCTGTAACATGAACCACAGTCCCCGTCCATCCTCCTTCTTCTCTATGAATCTAATTCATTTGTCCTAAATGCTGTCACTGTTAAGGTTCACAGCTCCTAGTAACCCTGTTTAGCTATTCTGAACATATGTACTTAAATGAGTAGTGTACGTAAGTTTAACTTCTAAAAGCAAGAATGAGTGCTTGTAAATATTGATCCTAGTTCAGGTTTGTTCTATGGTGTCCCTCTAGTGCCGTCCTATGAGAGATGTGAGAAACTGAGGTGAAAGATCATGAAATGCAGATCCCTGCTTACCTTTGCTTCTTGCCAGGAAGTTAAAATTTATCCTCTGCTTTCATCTCATATGGATCACCCTTGTAAGAAATGGGTAAAGCTTTTGTCTACGTGGTCCAGGCTCTTCTCCAGTGGACCTGCAATCGTGCAGAATTTTGTCACTGAACTAAAGAAGTGGCATGGGAAGAAAGGAATGGGGAAGGGGACGGGGAAGGGAAGGGGAAGGGGAAGGGGAAGGGGAAGGGGAAGGGAAGGGGAGGGAAAGGAAAGGAAAGGAAGGAAAGGAAAGGAAAGGAAAGGAAAGGAAAGGAAAGGAAAGGAAAGGAAAGGAAAGGAAAGGAAAGGAAAGGAAAGGAAAAAGGAAAGGAAAAGGAAAGGAAAGGAAAGGAAAGGAAAGGAAAGGAAAGGAAAGGAAAGGAAAGGAAGGGAAAGGAAAGGAAAGGAGCGTAAAGGAAAGGAAAGGAAAGGAAAGGAAAGGAAAGGAAACCCAATTAATATCTTTGTCTTTTATCCTTGTATCCCCTTATCCCCTAATCCATTTCTGATGCTTTTCTTTCTTCTTCAGGCAGTGGACACAGGTATTGTCTTCTTGGCAATTTCCCTGTTAGCCTTAGGTTGGATGTATTTTTATATCTTGTTTCTTTTGACCGTGTCTTTGTATAGACACACTTCTGACTTTTCTCTCTAAATCTCTCAGAAGAGACAAACCAGGCAGATGTCTTTAGTCTGCATTTTGCAAAGTTTTTGTCTGCATGGAATACTTTAATAGAGCAATTGTTCTATATGTTAAATTTGTTCAGGCATGGGTCTCTAGTGATTGTTCTGTTCTATTCCTTCATTCCTTCATAATACCTACCATCACTGTCGCTGCATCTCCTCATAATGCTGCCCAGGCAGAAACTGACAAAATTGAAAATTAATTGGTGAGATGTCCCTAATATTCTTGATTTTTTTTTTCTTTTTGGCTATTCAAGATAAAACAGCTTTGAGAAAGGAGTAGCGATGCTGTAGTAGTGATGCAACTAGAGCCACAGTTACAGTTCCCTAACACCCTCTTTATTACATTCACAACTAGTGCAGCAGAAGTAAATGACTGCTGTCTCTGCTGTTTCCACTGTTCACAGTCCTGTGGATTTTGTGAATGTCCTTTCCTATCTTTCTTTCTGTCTCCTGGTTTCATATGAGGATCTCTCAGAGCTCTGTCCTTCATCTTGTAGATGAGGAAATTGACAGAAAGAGATTAAGGTTAAAATGTCAAAAGTTTCTCTCAATTTTGGCACGTCCAGGCCCTGATCCTTTCAAGTGCACTCTGCATTATTGGACTTTTAGATGGAAGCTGCCCTTTGAAAACTAACCATTGTTGCTTATTGCTTTTCACATCCTTCAAGACTGGGTAAAAATCTCCTTGAAACTGATGGGAATGCTGGTTGCCTTCCATTCTGGCTGAAAGTGGGAACAATGATATGTCCCTTTGTTTAACAGTAATTGAAACATGGGAAGATACTTCTGACACCACTCGGAATGGAAGAACAAGCTGGCAGGTTTTGATCTGCTTGTGGGTGGGTGTGTTTAAAAGTGAGTAATGAAAGAGGCAACTAAAACAAGAAGTGCTTCTTGCATGAGAGGGAGAGAAAAACAAACATTTTGTGGAGTTTTTTTGTGGAGAATATTTCAGAAAGAGTAAAAAGAACTGTTCTGATTGCCACTCGGATCAGAGAAGTGGTGTTTTAAATGAGTTCTGTAAGTAAATAGTATGTTTCTGTCAAAGAGAAATGACTGCAGACCCCAGATAGTATAAAGGCATGGGCTTAGAACAGAGGTTGACCATAAACTCCTACAACAAAACTGTTTAATGAGCACTTAGGTTAAAAACATCAGGTGTGTTAGGAATTCCTTGAACCGAGCTTACTGGTACAGTCTTCACTTAGATGCTGTGTACCTTCTGTATTTAACTTCCTAATGCTGTACTGAGCCACGTAGATCTCCTCTCTCTGAACTGTGCTCCAGGAATGAGTGAGAGAGGAGTGCTGAAAGAGGCATTTGGCTCAACTGTATGGCCTCATCAAGTTATCATGCTAAGCAGCAAAGGAAACAGGCAGCTTCTGAGGAAGGAAAAAAAAAAAAAAAAGGATACAATAGTTAAAACAAAAGACTCTGAAGACTGGATTTTATTCTGACAGTTTATTACGTAGTGCTAGGCAAGCTTTTAAGGTGGAGTGGGCCAGTGGCTTATATGCTGCTTGTCTCTTTCCCCACTGCTATTGCCCCTCTGAGTAGGAAATCTAAATCCAATCTATCCAGCTTTGAGAAAACAGGCAACAGACGGGGCAGGGTTCAACAAAGTAAGTGTGACACTTAGTCAGTCCTCCAGATTATCATCTTTGTTGATCCCCTCAATGGATAGACAGATCTTCTTCGGGTTTATAGCTTCTTTTTGAAAGTGTTTTGTTTTTTCTTTTCAACAATTCAAGCAAATCAGACTCTGCTACTTCCCCTTTCCCCATTTTCTTTTCTTTAGCAAGATAACAGGAGAAAAGAACAAGATCTGTGCCAAGACATTGGCAGAGGATTTTCTCTAAACTCCTATTACATTTAAAGCATTCTTGCATTTAAAATGGTGCCTAAATTCCTAGCAATTCTGGATTACAGAGCAAACCTGTTTAGTCTTGGAATATACTAGCTCCTCCATCCCTCAAGGGTTATCTTGGTTGAAAATTTGGAGCTACTTTCCTGGGAGAATACAGAAATCATATCCTCACAGCAGGAATTTAATCCCTTACAAATTGTTCTGTTTCTGCACTCAAGCACCCCAGTATTAAAGCTTCACTGTAAAACAGCAATGTACCTTTCTTTTAGCCTTTCTTCCTACTCTGGTTCAAAGACCTTAAGGGTGTTTTATTGTTTGTTTGTTTGTTTTTATGAAAATTAGATGTGATACAGCTACCTTATGTCACAAACTTCAACCTACACAACTAAAATTTGGCAAACTTCATTAGCAAGCCTTCATGTGAGTTGCTGTTTGGACTGTCAGGAAGACTCTAACAAAAGTTATAGACATGAGCCTTGCTAGAGTTATCACTGAATCTTTTTTTTTGATAGTTTTTTACTAATACAATTTAAATAAACATATAATTTACAGCAGCTGCTTATATTTGTTTAAGAGCAGTTGTCAGCAAATCTTTTTTTTTTAAAGAATCTTGAGGATTTATGAGAATTAGTTTCATTCTCAGTTGTACTTGTAACAGGAGCACATTGCTGCCTGTAGGATCTACCTAGGTCTGCAGAGCAATTCTTGTGTTATTAATAGAAAGTGAAGAAAAGTCCATGTCTGCAAAACCTTTATCCTGATAACCTGGATTTGTATCATTATCCCTTCTGGTTCTTGATTCTGTGTTGTAAACCTTGCCAAACCTTGCCTGCTATGTTGGATAGGTTTTCTGACAGATAAAGAGAGGCTGATATACTTTGCACACGTCAAAAAAATAGATTTTTGATTTCAGAAGCTGTGGGATATTTGGCTGAGGTGACCCTTAGCCATAGACTCTTGGTTGCTAGTGCAGTAGGACAGATCAAGGGTGGGCTCAGTGCTGCTTAGTACAGAATAATATTGGCTCTTGCATCTCTTAGCAGTACCCTCCTGTCTTTCACAAGAACTTGGCATCGTATCTATTGCACTGCAAGGCATACAAAAGATATGCCCCATTGCTCCTCTGCATGTGACTGAAGCTGCTAAGAAGCCTTTCTTTTCTTTCTCTTCGCGTGAAACAAGAAGGAAGAAGGGAGCATTGTTTTAGTGTTTATTTCTGTTGTTGAAACAGTGTTGAGCCTACAGCTTATTCAGTCTTAAAAGAAAATTGAATAGACCCCAAGCTGGGAGGAGGAAGGAATTTGCAAGACTGAATTTTGGAATAATTTTAGTCTAGCTTAGTCAAAAAACATCTCTACAGTGGTCATTAGCACCACCATAGTTAGGCCATTGACTCAAAGGGAGCATGCATGGCACAGCCTACTTGCACCTTCTCACACGGGCTGGTTCTCCTTCAGGGTGCTCCAGTCTGTCTGATTTACATTACAAGACAGGAAGAAGCAGTCATAATTTGCATTCAGTCTTAAACCCATCAAAATGCAGCCCTGCATAAGATGCTGTTGTTTCTTGACCCCACTAAATATGGTGTTCCCATTTTACTATGGCATTTATTATGGAGAACTGTTTGAAGTTAGAATTATTCTATTTTTAGGTTTCTTTGAGAAAGTCATAACTTCCTTTGTTTGTTTGTTTTAATTTTTTTCCCACCATCCGAATTTTAACCCGATTCTCTTCTCTGTGCTATGGGGCAATGGGAATAGAAGGAGAAAGGCACTTCTGTTGGGAGGGTGGGGGGTGGATATAGGTAATGGAAGGTATGAAAAAGATGTGGTGTGAGAAATGGGAGAAGGCTAGTGTAGAGTGAAATGGAATTGAAGTGAGTGCAGGAGTGTGCTGTGAGAGATCAACTCATCAGCACAAGGTGGCAACAGGGATTTCCAAGCTCTAGAAAATATTCTAATGTTGTTTTTCTGACACTTCATGCTTGCTTCTGCTGCCCATTGTCCTGCTTTCTTGCTAGATCTTATTTGTAGTTTTATTTCCTCAGGTGGCAAGAGAGGATATGCTTGGGAGCCAAGGGAAAGAGGGATACTTGATGGCTCTTAATGAGTTTGAGTAGGAGGCTGATTGCTCCACAGCTTGGGATGATGGGATTCCTACACAAAGTGTGGCCTGACTTGAATCTAATTTTATCCTTTAATTTTATCCAGTTGTAGGTAGAAGTTCTCCTTGCAGGAAGAAAACTGATCAGATCTAAGAGTTTGCAGTCAGGCAAAGGAGCAGTTATGCAAAGGAGTGGTGTTTCCCCCTCCCTCTCCAGCTTGTACAGCCCTATCTCTTTCTTTGCCTTTTGTCTGACCTCTCAAGAGCAGATTTAACATATTAGCCTGGCAGTGAGATGAAAGAAAGAAGGAAAGAAGGAAAAGTTTCCCTCTCTCCCTCCCTTTCCTTTTGCTGGGATAGCTTTCTGTGAAGTTCCCAAGTTGAAGTGACTTACGCTGGATCTGGTGAGCTCCACGACTAGCACAAGGAACAGGGAGGGACCATGAGGTCTTAAGAAAGCAAGGGAGAGACTCTGCTGTTGGTGATGGCAGCGAGCTGTCAGACAAGTGAAGATGACCCAATCTGACCTCAGCCAGGAGCTGCTGCCATTGAAGACTGATTATTTCTAAAGGGGATGTTGAACTAAAACTTGCTGCAAAATGAAGTCTGATTCTGAAAACAATGAATTAAAAAGATCCTTGGGAAGAGTCACTGCCTTTTGTATCTGCTTCTTTGTGGCAATGTTGCTGAAAACTCTTGCTTCTCTTTTCATACTGTGGTGTTGTGGTGGTTTTATTTCTTTTTAAACAGACTCCTTAAAGGGCAAGTTGTTTTTAAGTGTCTGTATTGATCAAAGAATAAACCTCAGTTGCTTCAATTGCTGTAAATACTTTGGAAATCTTTCAGCCACTTCAGCTGGCTTTGTAACTCTCCCTCTTCTCTTGTTCTCCCACTGGCAGAATCTTCTGCATCTTGAACTTTGCTTTTCTAGTTAGATTCAGGTTGTCTGCTGAGAAAAGAAAGTATATTTCAGTTTGCTTGAGTGTATTAGTTGCATTGTAAAAAAGACTCTGAATTAAGGACAGCTGCTCTTGATGTTTGTTGAAAAACTATTGAAGAGCAGTAGGTGTGACCAATTACATTTCATCCTCATACCAAAGCTACTTCATTAGTGGTTACTTTGAGCTAGTAGGCCTTTTTCTATCTTGCCCAACTATTCTTTTTTTCCCCGTTGCCTATTTTCTCATGAAATCAGCAAAAAAGAAGGTAATGATCATTCATTAGGGTGAGTTGATCTAATAAACAGGTGTATGACATTGGTCATGTCCTTCAAAGCAGTTATCATCTTCTGTAATTGCATGGTTCTCACTTAATATCATCTACCTAAAGGTAATTAAATTTCTTTGCTGATTCTGTGTGGCGTCATGGAAAGCTACCCTTCTTCAAGGGATCCTACACTATAAGACTGAAAGTCTTCTTTTTTTTTTTTTTTTTCCTGAATTTGTCTAGTATAATAAATCATAGAATCACAAAATAGTTTGGGTTGGAAGGGACCTTAAAGATCATCTAATTCCAATCCCCTGCCATGTGCTGGGGCACCTTCCACTAGACCATGTTGCTCAAAACCTCATCCAACCTGGAGCTAGGTTAAATGAAGAGGAATTGCTAATAGTAAGGGTTGAAAATGCAGAAAGGGAAATGGACTTTTATCTCCCAGACTTTAAATAACAAAATCCTCTCGTGATCTCTCCTTGGTTGTATACAGGCAAGAAAGAGATCATGTTATGGAAAGGATATGGTTTCTAGCATCTCTAAAGACTATCTTTTGTATGTTCTCTTTGGAAGTGGAAAGGCTGGGGAAACAAGGTCTGTTCTTGGTTTTGGGGGAGCAGAATTGCCTCCTCTATAGCATCAGCAAGGAAGCTAGGATCTCAGAATAAATCTGGTATTTATTTAGAATAACTTAATTCCCACTTCAGGACAAGTCCTAACAGACATGTTCTACTGAGCATACTCAAGGCCCAGGCCTCTAAGGTACAGGAATACACTTTAAGATCGTAAGTCATGGCTGGGCACTGTATATGGAAAGACCTAAATGAGAGCAGAAAGGAGTTTGAGCTGTGATAGTACGGGGAAAGCCCTTGTACGCAGCCTCTCAGTATCCAGGCATGTCCCTGGTCAGCTTGAAACCAGGAACCTCAAGATCTAGTATTGTGGCTCCAGTTTTTATAGGATTTGGAGGTGCTGTGAACCCGATGGCTGTATGTAAAGCTGGTGTTTCTAGAGGTAGTAACAAATTAATTCTTCAAGGAAGTTTTTCTGTGTGGAGTAGAAATAAACCTTCTCTTGTGATAACAATTTCTCTTTTCTTTCAGAATATTTAGGGAATTAAGTGTATGGTACTGGGGTGGAAGCCATGGTAACAAAGTAAGGCATTCACCCACTGGATGCTCACAGGTGATGAGGAGAATATAACCTTTTGCCTTTTTGAAGTTTCCTTCAAATTCTTCTAGGCATAATTATGATGATTATTTCTGCAAATTTCAATATTGCATCCTTCTTTTCATTATAGTTTACTTCTTTGTACGGGTATGCGAGATACCATAATGAAGATGTGTAGCCTTTTTTCACTGCTATCAACTGGTGTCCTTAAGGAAATCGCCACAGTAATGCAATAATAGGCATGCGAGAAAATGTAACCACTAATGAACATTGTCCAAAAAAGATTCCTTCTGCAGCTCTGTTCTGTCCATTTTTCTTCACTCCTCCTTTAGTGTTATCCTTTTACTATAACAGCTTTAAAACTTGTGGGCGGCGGTGAAAAGATTCTTTGTTAGGTGAATCCTCAAGTCAAACCACTTTAAATTGCTTATATCATGTGAATTTGCTAGGAAGCCAAGTTGTGACTGAAAGACCTGGGGTGCTAAATATAGTAGGAATGCTGAGAAGAAAGGTTGGTGCTTTACTGGGGGAGTTTGCAGGCAAAGGCAAGCCCAATTGCCATGGTAAGTCCTTCTATGGTCCCAGCAGTTGCTCAGCGTTGAATTATTTTAGGGTGATAATGATGTATGTAACTCCTTGTATCTGGGACAATACAGAATTTATCCAGTCATCAATGATAGGCCTGGGTTGTCAAGCAGGTAAATTTACCCATTTTATTCGCTACATCACCTTTGACTAAGGGAACTGCATTTGAATATATTGACATTAATGTATTCTTCTTCACGCACTTGTAAACACAGGGGAGCATACCATGCTGAGCTACATCTTATTTGGATTATTTTTGCCTTGTGTACTGTCTCAAGGCTCCTCAGAGTTGCTCCACATGTCTGGTAGACAGGTGCTGCTCCAGTTGCAAACTGTTGTAGCTCAGTGTCTAATCATCTCTTCCTATGCACAGAAACTCCTGTCTTGACACTGCCCCTCCCATTATCTCCCCCCCTCCAAATCTACCAATAAATACATTAATTAAAGACCTTCTAATTTTATATTGTTTTAGGAAACATTAATATACTCTATATACATAGAGAGAAGGAGACTTTACTTTTTTCTTTTTCTACTGCCTAATGACAACTTGTTCCTGATCATTCACCTAGCAAATCTTTATTGCATCTGGTTATCTAACACATAACATTGTTAATAAAATCTTAATTTGCCTTGATTGAAGGTTTTTGCTTTTATTACCCAGAATAGATGTGGCTCCCAACTGAGAGATCTGAACAGAGAACAGAAATACAGTTCGCAAGTAACTACCTGAAGATGCTCCTAATGTTTGGCATGTGCATGCCTTGTTCTCCTTTTCCCTCTAAATGTATGTTTGGCTAGAGAGAACATGTACATTAATTCTTAGATATGGCTGCTAACACATCTTGAAGTTACTGTAGGCGAATACAGAATGGTTTTGTACAGAACCCAGTGTGCACTAAGGTGACCGATGACAGGGACTGCTGTGGTTTCTTGTAGGCTTACCCAAAGAAAAGCAGTGGTCTGTTTTAGTAGTTGAATTCCTGGGGAGAAGGCAGCCATGTAGATAATCTTGAGCCCACTGATGTCCTTTGTATACAACTTCTGCTGATGGCTGCCTGAACCCTGGAGGTGCAATGAGTACTGTACGCTCTGTGCTCCCTGGTTTTTAAAGTTTTTGTTATCCCTTCAGGGGAAGTAAGGGCCCTTTAGCAGTAGAATCTCTGATGTCCCGCGAAAGAGGCGAAAGGGTAGTTACTAAAAATAGAGGGGAGCTTTGGCAAGGACCAATATTTAAAGTAAAGAGACTTGCTGGATCAGGGCCTGGTGTGGGTAGTTTAGGGGCTGTGCCAGGGCCTGAGGGGAATAAATAACTGAACTGTACTTCTGTAGTACGTAGCAGTAAACCTTTAGATTCCTATGCCATTAGTATTGAGGATGATAGGGAACACGATCCTATCCTTAAACAGCATTTAAGGGCTACCACAGGGACAAGTAGGATTGCATAGACACTGGTTTGAAGCTATATAAGAATAATTAAAAAGAGCTGGCAGTAGGGATTTGAATCCCCTGTAGCTTGCAAAATACTTTATCAGTTAAAAACAAAGGGAATTTCAGATTAAAACCAGCTGTGTTTGGACCTGCAAAATAGTAACGAGAGGAGATGGGGAGGCTCAAGGAAAAGGACATAGAAACAAGGTAGAAAGGCAAATCTAATGCTGAGAAAAACTGCATTAGCATGAAGTAATTATGGGAAAGGCTGACTGAGTGGAGAGTAATACTGCCTAGGCTTGGTCCTGGCTGAGTTTGCAGGGAAGCTGTTGATAGCAAAGGTGTCAGGACTATTTCATCTGCATGGGTTGACAATAGTCAAACCTCCCAATTCAGATGAAAGATTCAGAAGGTCATGTAGACTTGGAGGTATTTTTTGGATCTAAAATGCAAGAATAACATGATGCCTTATCCAAACAAATTTACAAGCACATCAGCTTCCCTAGAGTAGATAAGGTTAATGCTGTGCAACTAATCAAGCATTTTGAAAGCAATCCCAATGTATAATTGAGAACTGGACCTTACTGTGTGTCTTCAAATTTATTTTCCTTTTTGTAAATAAATGTTAAGTTGATAAAATAAAGACAGCACTTTATATGACTGCTAGTTAATTTGGTTTGTATGAAAAAGAGTGTAGTTACATTTAAAAAATAAAAATAAAAACAACAAAAAAGTGTATGCATGCATCTGGTGTTTAAAAAACATTACCAAAGTAATTTATTAATGATGTTGTCCAAAATGTCTAGGATGAATATGTTGCTGGTTCAGAGTGAATGTTAGTTATATTTAAGGTTTTCCTGTGACAAAGCTTTCAATAAAAAAAAAAAAAAGTTTGATTTAGGTTTTTTAAATGTCAGTCTTTGCTTTCAGAATTGCTGGTTAGTTAATCATCATTCATATTTCTGTGCTAAATATGGGAATGGTTGGCTTATAAAATGGTTCAGTAATATAAGAGCTTTAACTGCAGTGAACGACAAATTCAGAAGCTTGTTATGTCAGAAAGGAGGAGGAGGAACTTCTGTTTAGGTCTTGCCTTCACAGGGAAAGGAAACACTGATAGTATCTGTGTAATCTTGCACTGATGAGCTGGCATCACATTGCTTTGAAAAGATTCATATTTGAGATCTGATGACTAAGTGGTGGTGAGCACAGCTGCTTTAGAATCTGAGATAAAGGAAAGAAGGAAAACAAATCCAGAATTGCTATGTGAAAACCTTGCTGACATGTAATGCTGTCAGAACATTTATAAAGAGCAGAAACCCTATTCAGTGTCAATCAGGTACGTGCTATATTGAATGAAATATTTATTATTTTCAATGTTGCCAAAGCTCTGCAATTGATAGGCACTGGATTTATGAACAATAAACTTTATAAGTGAAATGGGGGTAGCTAGAATATTAAGAGTTTTTGTTTAGTTCAGAACACATTTGTTCTTAAAGTCTAACAGTTTATGCAGATTAAATGATCTTTCAACAGGTTTGTGTTTTAAAATTCTTTTAAGGATGCAAAGAAAATTGTAGAAGTTTGCTGTATCTTAGTACCTTGGCTTAAGAAGATAATTAGCATAGAATTGCTGCACTAAAAGCAGAAGGAATGTTTTTGAACATTTATTAGTGGTTATTTCTGTTTTAAGGTTCTAGAAAAACTGCACAGATGAATATGCTAATAAATGGTAAAAGCCAGTTCTTAGCATCATAGTATTTTTAGGGCCTGATCCAAAGCAAATTGGAGTTATTAGAAGTTTCCTCATTGACTTGACTGGACTTTGAATCAGGCTCTTTAGATTCCAGGCATCACACTGATGAATGTCTTAGGTTTTGTTCTTACAACGGTTGTGTCTATCTAGATAGTTTTCCCATGTTAAAGTCACTGATGTAAGTTTCCAACCTTTTAGAAGAAAATTCAGTTTTGAAAAGCATCTTCCTAATTAAACAAGCAGTTACAAATCTTTTCCTTAAGTTTGTTTTTGGAAATGCTAATACATATATATATATATATATGTATGTATATATATGGTATTTGACAATAAGTTAAGGTGGGACAGCATATGCATACATCTTAATCAAATCCATCAGAACCACTGCCTGAATACTAGTAAAGATTTTTGTCTAGCAATGACAGGAATGGGGTCTGGTTACTTTATCTCGAACATATAAAAGTGAAGTTTTGCTGGATGAAATACATTTCAAACTGGAGGGGAAATGAGATATACAGCAAATAATGTAATTTAGAACTTGGAGTGGCTGGTAAATGTCCTATACCTTTTGGGGAAAAGGTTCAGTTTTGTCATATGGGGAATGATGCACCATATCTTTTATATACAGTGAAAGTATTGATATGTTTACAAGTTGCATGAGGAGACCCTTTTGAACATAAAGTCATTTAGCATTTGATTCTGACGTGCTGGGAATTAGCAGCTATTTATTTCCTCATCCGTATCCTTGAAATTCCTTGCTCATCTGTTGCTTCTCCAAGAAGGGAAGAAATCTAAGACAGAAGTACAGTGCCTTTACTGAAACAACAAATACATTTTTGATTTCTAATTTAAAGCTTTAGAACTTCTATTTGCTATTTCATAACTTTATCAAAATTTCTTTATAAGTTTGTAAACAAAATTTAAACATAGAATCACCCCTCTGTCCCTTATCCTATTTTTTTTTCTTTCCTTTCTTAACTTTCCTATTTCTTTTTTAAAAAAGATGTAACTTACACATTGCAAACACAGTGACTGTAACACAGTGTTAGAGGAAGACAGCTCTAGTGTCTCTATTCTCAGACTGGTAGCTGTGTAAGTGAACAGTTCAGCTTCCTTGGACTTTTAAAGGAAAAATAACAATAAAAATCTTAGACCTGAAGGGATGGGCTAAAACTGATGCTTCTTTACTGTTAATTTCCGAAATGCTGTAACTTATGAGAACCGGTTAGCTTATCTGAGCTTCAAGTATTGCTGGAGAAAGTAGAACCAGAAAAATTATTTTTTTATCCCAGTGAATTTGTTTGTTGGTAACCTGATAAACCTAAAATGTCACAGGAAGAAAATTGCCATAGTTTTAGAGACAGTCTAAAAATACTGCAGTTGCAGAATTGCCTTCAGTAAGAGTCAGACACTGAGTTTTTATGATGATGCTGTGATAATGAGTGGATTAAAGGGTATTAATTAAAAACACTATCAAGCCATATTACTATATTCTCTTTTCAAATACACTGAGTTTTAGTTCTGGTTCTAGAATATTGACTTGAAGGTACAAGTAGGATGTATGGTGAAAAAGCATGGTGATCCAGGGAGATGAATAGAATTTAAAACCACATTGTTATTGTGCTTTTCTTCAGTTATCTGCATCATGCTTTTGCTAGCAGCAGGAAATATTCACATGGAAGAGTTTGTTGGTCCATTCCTCCAGAGACAGGAAATATGAAGCTCAGAGAACAGAAATCCCAGGGTGATTTTTCAGATTTCATTTTAACAAGACTAGGAAGGCATTCAAGTTTTGTCTTGATTAATATGTTGGACAAATGTCCACCTGTGTGAATAAACAACAAAATTGACTAACTCAGCTGAGCCAGGATTTTAACCACAGACCAGTAAAAGGCATTTTTTCATGTCCAGTTCAATTATGAGACAAATTTGAACATTTTTTTTCCCTTTGAAGAACTAAAATATATACAAAACCTTTTGTTACCTGTGGATAATGCTAAAGATACCTGATTTGGGATTCCATGCAGCATTAGAACAGTGTGTCACAGCTTGCAAAGTCAAGAATAAACATCTTGATTTCTGTGCTATTTCAATAAATTAGTGAAGAAAAGTTATGGCATAACTGCCAATTTCTCAGGCAGTTGTAAGTCTTTAAAGCCAGTAAAATTGGGTATTAAATAACTATGTTGCGATAACTTTTTTCTTTTTTTTCTTTTTTCTTTTTTTTTAAAGAAAGAATAAAATTGCAGGTACAAAAATGTTTAGTTTTGTATCTTCTGTTAATGTGAAGGTCCATAGCAAAATCAATACAACTGAACTACTATTTTACATGAATTCCAGTGCAGAAACAATATTGAGCTATAGCTAAAACCAGAAAAAAAAGCTAAAACTGTACTATTTTTCACATGTATTCTTACACAGATTTCATTTCTGTCCGATTACAGAAACAGTCGTTTATTTGTTTTATGACTAAAAAGACAAAAGTTTGTACAGTACAATCTAAGGCAACTGAGTTTATTTATGAACTATTTTGTTTGCATACTGAGTAGAGCAAGATGCAAACTGGACACTCCTTGCTGTAATAGTAATGCAAATGAAACAAGTCTCTCAGTGTCTCCCAAAGCAAAGTGCAACTTCAGAGCTTCAGTGGCTGCCTGCCTGCCAGTGATGGAAAAAGCATCTTGCATGTGGCACATTTTTCTTGGGCAGACACAATAGTGAAACAGACTCTTCTGTTATGTATGTTAGTCTTACAGCATAAGTAATTTGCATAGTAATGTGTAGAAAAAATCACAGTAAGAAGTGTTTTTATTTGGGGTAGGAGAAAGTGGATTATGGGGCATTCCACATTAGCCTGGCAGGAAAAAGTCTGCTGCTTTTTCTCTACTCTTCTGGTCACCTAGATCTGAAAAATGGCTCCCTGGCAGCAGGTTTACAAGGAGGGTTTTCTAAGGCCTCAGGCAGCTATGGCTATCACTGTTCTTTCTTGGCCTTGTAAAGCAAGAGGTTGTTTGTGGAGCCTGAGGCATGGCATGCTCAAGAGAACAGCCAGCGCATCACGTCTGCTCACCCAGGAGAAATTAAATCCTCCACTCACTGGCATACATGCCAAACTGAACCCCCACCCCATGTTTTGGAGCTATGGAGGGTCAGACCCTCAGGTGTTACAGTGTCTTCTGCAGAGCTAAATCGGTTCACGTTATTTGGGTATATGACGTATTTGTCTACCCACCTACCTAATCTTGTTGCCTGTAGATTGCCAGGGTTCTGGGTTTTAGGGGCAGCTATGACCTTACTCTTTTGTCTGCTGGCCAAGGGGCTCTTAATCTCATCACAGGTTTTTATGCCTGGTGATGGACAGCTGCTGCCAGGGAGTCTCTCATCTATACTTTCCTCAGAAAGTGAGACAGGCAGTGTCTCTCCCTAAGAGAATAGGAAGCATCAATTCCTGCTGTATTCCTACTGCCTGATTTGCTTGTTTTTCTTCACATATTGACTTTTTTTTCCCCTCCTTTTCCTCTCCTAAATTTCTGTCTGACATGAGTGCATTGCTGCTGGCATTGTTCTGTGTCTGCCTGCTGTATATCCTCACAGACCGGCCTGGGGGGAACTGCTGTGGGAACAGGGGATAAATGCGGTGGTATTTTCTGTTCCTGATTTATTTATTTAAGTGTCAAGATAGAGACTGATGCTGGGAGACGTGGAATTGTTATAAGAGTAAACAAAAAGAACTTGACTGAAGTCAAGGAATCACAGCCCCTGTGCCAGCTCATGTCTACACCGTGCCAATAACTAAGAGACGGTTATTCAGTAACCTGCTGAGTTTTGTAAAAGCCCTACTGGACAAAATGAGGCTATTTCTCCATATATATTTGCACTTTTTGATGGCAGATGATTGAGCTTGGCGCTCTGTTTCTCAGCAGAGTCATACAAATTAAAGATGTCCCTCACCACAGGCTTTTGTAATGACTAAAAAACTGTGGGGTGGAGGAAGGCTCCTTTGTGCTAGTTCTAGGACATTCTCATCAAGGGAGAAATGGTGGTTGAAGAAAGCAATTCCTCATGGACCCAAGCAACTGGTATATTCCCAGCTTTCTGCACAGAGCTATGATCTGATCATCAAACCATCAATTAACTGCTCGGAATTAACTTCATAAGAATTGACTAAGTTAATTAGCGTGTGCTGAGACACCCTCCCAAAGTGTGCTTCAGTGATACTGGATACAGATGTTCATCCCAGCTCAATGGAAACACGAGTCCCAGGTACAGGCAAGCCTGTACTGCTTTCTCCTGCCCTTCCTGACATCAGAAGGATATGCTTTCTTTGAATAATATTGTTCTTATCGGACAGGCGTAATGTTCTGTGTAGTGGCTTTTGCCATGATACTGCTGTAGGCTGAAGTGTGATTACAAAATCCTTGGATTAATCCTTGTAATTGCTACTTGTGTAATGGTTTTAATGGATACTGCTTTTGTAATGAAGCATGTTAGAATTTTGCCACTGAAATTCAAATATTCTTTTTGATGCAATATGTATTTGAGTGTCCACGCTGTACTTTCAAGTAATGACATGGAGAGTAAAGGAGCTGAAATCTCTGTTTGCATTTGTATTCTTGAACTGGACAGTGGCTTTCTATTTCTGGTCTGTAGGTTTCTAAGCTTATGAAATGTACTGAAGAAATGCAAGTCATAGAAATCTTAAGTCTGTTCTGAGGTCTGATAATGTTTTAAGGGCCTATAAAATGAAAGGCTAAAACTACTGCAGTAAACCTTAATCTCAGTTTGAATCAAGATCTGAAAATATTTCCTGTTATATACATACCTGCTAGTGATCCAATTCCATTCCAGTATATATGACAGCTCTTTGCATGTAACATGAAGTGTTATATGGTGGTTATCCTTGAACAGGACCCATAACTCTTCACTTCTTGAACAAAGTTGACAAGGTGGCCAGTGTACTGCATAATTATCTTTTGTCATGCTTCACTCTTTCCAGCACAGGTATAATGGAATTTCCTCTTCTATGAATGCCTCCAGTAGTGGAGGAACATAGTCATAAAAAAATTCAGGTAGGAAGAGACATCTGGAGAGCAACTAATCCAGTATCCTTCTCCAAGTGAGGTCAGGTTGCCCAGAGCCTTTTTCAGCCAAGCTTTTTGGTATCTCTGAAGATGGAGATTTCACAGCCTTCCCGGGTATCCTGTTCATGTTCTTAACAATTCTCATTATGGAGACTTTTTTCTTATGTCCTACTGGAATTTCCCTTGCACTGATTTTTAACTGTAATCTCTTGTCCTGGTTTGCACACTTCTGAAAAGTCTGTCTTTGTATTTGTACTTCAGGTAGTAGAAGACTGCAATTAAACCCTTCTTCAGCCTTGCGCTCCTCTGGTGGAACAAGCCTAGTTCCCTTGGTGACTCTTGTGTAAGTCATGCATCAGATCCCTGAAATATTTATGAATGTTTAGAGTAACCTAGAAGTTTTCAATGTTCCCATTAACACAAAGTCTAAGACAAGGCAGAGGGTGCTCAATTTGCTTAAGTGTTTCAACGTGTTATTGCCCCTATGCATTTAATCTGCAATATTTTCTTCAGAGAAGGTCTTGATCTCATTGGAAACAGGCTGTTAATTTTGCAGGAATGGATATGACATCTGAGGTCTGGAAAGACAGCTTTATTTTCCTTTTGCTTTCCTGTCTCCTACTTGTTGCATCTAGTGCATCTCAGGTAATAATAAACTTGTTTACTTGTATGCCTTCTGTTGGCAGTATCTGGCACTGCTGTGTTTAATGAGTAATAAGTTCTCCACAAAACTTGAAGCACAAGTGCCTTTTTATGCATCAGCAATGACTTTCCTTTAACGATCGGTTTTTGAGAAAATGCTTTGGTTTTTGTTGTGGTGAGATGCACAAAGTTTAACTTGGCAGAATATTAATAGAAAGCTTTGCAAGGTGAGTGAGGGGCTTAAGCTGTGGGGTGGTGGAATGCATGTTTGCTGAGTCACCTCTATTAAAACAGAAGGAAGAATGATTATGCTTTAATTTAAACCTGGCAGAGAAAAAGGTCACCTTAATTCTCTATGACAAAAAAATTTTGCTCAAAATATGTGACTTGCCTAGAAAATTCTAAGCATGTTGTTTACGTTGATGGGATAGTGCCTGAGAACATCCATTGCTCTACTGTTTTCTTGCAGACTGTTGCGTTTTTCTAGGAAAAGCTATTGTATTGTTTCCAAGCAGGCTCTAAACCATGGCAGCCTGCCCTCTCTACCTATTTTTTCCTCTTTCTAATGCTAAAAAAGTCAAATTAGTTACTTCATAAAAGGCTTTTAAAAAAGATATTTGATATAGGTAATGTACAATAAACAACATTTGAGCGTACATATACCCATTTGAGTTTGTTCAAATCGGTCAGATGGCTTAATTATTTACCCATGTATCTGTTTGACTACGACATCTAAACCAGCATTCTTGTGCTTGATCTGGCATTTGTTGCATGGTGACTGTCAAGATACATTGAGTTAAATATGTAGAGCTGTTTAAAGACTGGAAAAGTTTTTTTTTTTCTTTTTTCTTTTTTTTTTTTCTTTTGTGGAAATCATTGACATTACATTTTTTTTGTTCCTACGTCCTCGTGGATAGTGGTGTCATCCTCTGTGTGCTGGAGCCAATGGAACTGTATTCTCTTATGCCAGATGTGAACCCTGTGCTTAGTGTACTAGATTTGTGAATGGTAAGTGTCAACCATTCTGCCTGATTTCTTGAGTATTTATTTAATGGCATTTCATTTGTTCAGTATCTTGCTAAGCTAAACTGACTTAAGTGGATTGAAACACTTGCAGTCGCCCTACAAGACTGTATTTAAATAACAGATACCTGTTTTGTTTGTGTCTGGTACAGATCTAGTGCAGTGCTGACGGGTTAGATCTAAATAACATATAGCTGAGTCTTGCTTTTAAAACCTTTCTTCTTCAGAGGAGGAAAAGTTGGGACAGGAGTTCAGGAGTTATGGAGGAGTTCGTTTCAGTTTAATGAATGGTGTTTACAGTAGGAGTATGTTATACCAGGATGGAACAAATTTATTAGCCATCTCCTTATTGTAATCCTCAGCTCAAATGTGGTCATGCTTCTTTCTGAGGTATTGAGGTCAGTGGAGTTTGTTTTCTGTAGCCTTAAATCTTAACTCTGGTTACCTAAATCTGTAGTTCTTCGTTAAGAAGTAGAACTCCACAGTCCAGCAGTCAGATTTCAGGACTTTCTGAGCAATCCTGGATAATTTCTGCAGCTTTACTTTATTTGTGAGGGTCTGGGCTTCCCACTATAAATTTTCAGGGTATAAGGAACTGTGAGTGGCACGATCCCATGTAGATCCATAGTCTACTGTGGTTAAACTATTTCTGCTAACCAAGTTAATTATCTTAAGCCAATGCCGTTGTTTTTCACTATATTGCAGTCTGTTGAAGACCATGAGTACAGTTGTCTTTAACCTTCTGGAACCCAGAGTTCCTTCTCTTGTAAATAAGTCATGAGCAGTCTGTTTTTGAGGAAGGCTGTACTGACTTCTCATGCTTGTATGGACTCCTCCCTCTAAAACTTCACTGCTGCTATTCATAAGTTCTCTGTATATTTCTAAATATTGTGTGTTGTCCTTTGGAAAGAACATAACCTCCTGCTAAATGGACAGTTATCTTCTGTACCCCTCTAGTGGATTGCCTCTCTAGAAAAACGTGATTTAAAGCTCAGCTGATTTCAATTCATAAAAGTATGTAGTACCAGCTCTGTACTCGCTCTGTTTATACAGTGTTCAGACGTATTTTCTAAATGACTCAGGGAAACTACACAGCAAGTTGCCTGCTGCCAAAGGTATTAACAGTATCTTAGCAGAATGTCTCTAGCTGATTATAACAGAGATGTGGTGGTAAAGCCTCTCAAGTCCTTCTTTCAGAAGGGTTTGGGGTTACTCTGCGTTGTGTGGCCTTTGAAGGGGAGTAGGGGGACGCAGTGCAGTCAGTTCCTGCTGGACAGGGCTGGTGAAAACATTCCAGGTGCTCCTGCAGAGTGTCCATGCACACCTTGAGTATGTGCAGCCTCTGAGTTCCCCAAAAGTATACAGCTTTACCTACACCCAAGCTTGAAACACATTTTGAATTCAGTGTGCTCGCTGGGCCCGTTCACAGTAACAGCTGAAAACAGTCAAATAAATAAAATAGATAAAAATAAATAATTTTTTAGTTTCGTCATTTTCTGTTTGAAAATTATTTGGGCTACCTGCCCCCTAAAATGATAGTGAAAGAGCATTGGGATATTCAGTGCTTTTTGCAATGAAAATTGAATAATACTTTGTTTTTATTTTTCCTTAAGGGAGACTGTGAAGCAACTGGCTAGGGCAAATAAGGCATGTAGATTGTGTGAGAAGTGAGGTCATGTTCTCCTGCTTTGTCTGCATCAGAGTTCCAGTGCAACAACTGCTGGACATAAACCACTGCTGAGATAACTCATTTTCCTGTTTCCCACAAAGGAAAAAACAGCAGCTGGGTCTGAAGTGCCCGAGATGATTTGAATGAGTTCCTCATTCTTTCTAGTTATATCTTCAATTTGATCATCAGAGCGCAAAGTGAGAAGGACCCTAAACTATCCATTGGTTCTGGGGGCTGAAACTTGCTATTTTGGAAACAAAATTGTTATGTATTTCATGCTATAAGAGGGCTATATGTCTGTCTTCAAAGGTGGAATGAATTGCACATGAAGCCCATAGTGAAGAATGAAAAACTGTAAAATACTACTATAAAAGTAATGGTTTCAGGACAGGGGTCATGTCTTAGGAGGATGGTTTGGTGGACTTTTTTTTTTTTTTTCCTCCTTTTTTCCCCCTCCTACCTCCAATAATATGGATATACCTAAATTGGGCAGAAAATAATTACTGTGGGCAAATTAAGGTCTCTTGATTGCTGATTCAGGTAGGAGGAAGGATGGAGAGTAGTCGCAAAGGGGATAGAGAATGCCAGGAAACTATAATACTTCCTGACCTTGTTGAATTGCTTGAGTTCTGTGTTGTCAGCTTCAGAAATATCTGCATTTTGTGGCTTCAATTTCATAGTGGCTCTGTTCAGAGGTGCTGTATCCAAGTACCTCTCAGTGACAAAGTTGCATTGCTTACTGACATCCTTCCTGTCTTCCTCCTCTGTGGAGAGGGATGTGCAGTGGAGTTCTGGTTTTGGAAGGTAAAGTGTGTGTGTGTGTATGTGTGTGTTCAAAATATCTGCTGTTACACACTTGTGTTAATAAAGGGAAGGCTGAAGTAGTACACTCACAGTGGGAGCAGGAGGTGGTGAGTTTTTATGAAGATAATTGATTTCTCATGGCGCTTACTCCACAGTTATGCACCATGGGGTAATTTTGCCTCTAACATAGAACGGCTTTACCTTGGTCATAGCAAGTTGGTTAGGATCCAAGTTGTCACCAGCATCTTTGTTTCAGATTTCAAATGATATTTTTTTTTGTGTTGTTATTTTGAAATGGAATTTGTACTCAATAAGTGTCTTAGCCTTTATTTTTAAGGAAGTTCTAGAAAGTTTTCTGCTTCTTAAAGGTAGTAAATTTGAACACTGCGTGTTTAAGTGTATTTGGTATGTAAACTGTTTTCACAGTATATGTTTATATTTTCTATTTTAGTAATTCCCCTTTTGCTTTTACAAGAAAAGACTTAAGACAAAACTTTCTTTCTTTTTAATTCAACTTTTTTTGTACCTTAACATCTTAGGATGAATATTTAAACAAACTTCAGTCTTGCTTCAAAATGTCCCTCTGTGCATCTTCTCACAAGGACTTTTCTCAGTTGCTGCCACTTCAGGATATTGGATGTAATAAAACAGAAATTAAAAACTCGCCCGCTGGTATCAGCTCTCCAGTTCCCTACAGCTGTAATCAGTCCACACTGACAGCAGAACAAAGTCCGATCTATATTCCTTCGTCTTACGTGGAAAACAGACATGAATATTCTGCAATGGCGTTCTGCAGTCCTGCTATGATTAATTACAACATTACCAGCAACTTTGGTGATCCAGAGAGTGCATCTGTGAGGCAAACGTCAAGCCCAAATGTGTTATGGTCTGCTCCTGGCCATCTCTCCCCCCTGACACTGCACTGTCAGTCATCGCTTCTCTACGCGGAGCAACCCAAGAGCCCGTGGTGCGAAGCAAGACCAGTGGAGCCAGTGCTACCTGTGACCAGGTGAGTAACACTCACTTGTTTAAAACTTTGCTAACTATTATTTACAGCTTCTTTAATTCTGTTAAGTCTCTCTCTCTCTCTCTCTCTTTTTTTTTTTTCTAATATTTGACTTCTATGTGTTGATCTGTCTGAAAAACAAAGCAAAACCAAAAAACCTCTACCAAACATCAAATCAGTCCTCTTACTTTGCTATTTTTTTTTAATATAACTTCTGAAATAGGATTTTTTTCCAATGGCTCTTTAGAAAACTATGCAGTGACATAAAGTACTGTAAATGCCTTCAATGTAGGTATTGCTGTGTGTAAACAAAAGTTGAAGGCTGCTGGGTACTACTTTTAATAAAAATGAATTTTGCTCTGGCAGATTAAGTCCTCTGGGTGAAATAAATAAAGGTTTATTCTATTTTCCTTCTCATAAAAGTTGTTTGATTTCCATTTGATTTCCATTTTACCAGGATTTTTTTTTTCTGCATTGAATAGTTATAAAGGTTTTCATGAACTTAGAATTTAAAGGAAAGTTTGTCTTTTTTTTTTTTTTTTTAATATTGACAGTCATGCCATAGCATACATCATGTTCGGAAGAGTGTTGTTACTGAAAAAGCCTGACTTTTTGTTGTTGCTCTTTTGAACTGACTTTGTATAAAGGCAATATGAACAGTAGCTTCACAGGCTAAATTTTTCAGCAGTAAAACCATTTGCAAAAAGTCTTCCCATGCTGCACATTCACTGATGTTACAAACCATAAGATATCTGTACATCATCAGCTGATAAAATTACTCCATTCACATTCACAACAGCTGTTTTATGGATGAAAACACGAGGCATCACAGGTGCTGTTCCTGTTCTACCAATTGCATGTTTATTCACAGGGCTCCTCATTTAACTTCAGCAGTGATTGTCAGTATGAAAACCAGTGCGTCCTGGCAAAAAATCTAGTTCAATTACTAATAAAGGACTTGCATTATTTTTGCTACTACCCACATTCCTTCTGCAATGGGTGGGCCCTATGTTGTCTGCGCAGGGCTGAGGCGTGAGATCTAAGTCTGCTTCAGACTCATGGACTGCAAAAATCTGCAGCATGGCTACTTGAATAGTCTGCCGTTGGAGTCAGCAGAGTAACAGGCAGTTCTGGAGTGCAAACTTGCTTCGGGTGTAGGTGTGTGGATTGGGAGAGGCTATTTGAATAGCACCAGTATACAAAAGGATTCCCTGAGCAGGTGTCCAATAAATAGGGCTAACAACTGAACTCTTCCCACTTCGGTTAATGTTTCAAAACAGACAGGTCTGGGAAAGCTGCTGTAGGATAGTGTTCTAAGCTGTCCCGATGGTGGGACAGCAACTGGAACAACCCAACAGCAAGAGTTCTGCATCTGGTGCTCTGCAGCATGCTCTCTACATAGGCAGAAGGGAAGCCAAGCCTGTCACCCTGGTGTTCAGGTAACTAAGTCTTATGCCTTTTGTACAGATTCTATGGACTATTGCTCCTGTAGCTGATGATGATGACTTTATTTAAAGGGGAGAAATCAATGAAATTTGGAGTCTAATTTTATGTATGGTCTTCGTCTTTCAGCAGCAAGTAAATATTATAATTCTTTATAATAATATAATATAATAATTTATAATATAAATATATATATTTATATATATATTTATAATATAAATATATAATAATATAAGAATTTCTTGCTATCTGGACCTTTTCAGTGGTCCATTTGTCTCAGTATGATGCATTGTAACCCCCCTCTGTCTACAGGAGTTGTAAAACAAACAAAAAAAATTGTTTAATTTGACATGCAAACACAAAAGACAAGAGCTGTAGTTCCCTTCTTGTGGATATCTGGCCTGAAATAAAGATGTATTTTCTTTTTATCCTTTGGTGAGGTCTTAAACTAATGTCATGAACATTGTATTTATTGCCATGGGAACAATGACTGTGACACTACATCTTTATACCTTGAAGGAAGAGTTCTTGGGATTGAAATTTAAAGGAATAGCTCTGGGGGAAGGGAGAGACTAATGCTGCAAAGTGTAAGTAATTCTAAACAGTGTTGTAGTTCAAGAAAAAGGGGAGGGGGGGAGGGTGTTTGAATGATGAATAAGAAAACATTACCACATAGTTAGGTCTGTTATACAGTTTATTTTACCTTTAAAAATAAAGCAAAAGTCTCACTGTGAGAGGAGTTTATTTTCCCTGGGTGTAAACTTCCATTAGCATTAGCTAAACTAATGTAGTCCACTTTGCTACAGCTGATCATTGTGTCATTTGGACCTTCCTGTAGATCAGCTTGAAATAAGAAACTTGAATTCTGTGCATTCCTGTTCCCTGAAAATAAGTTCATTATATGAAAACAGAAGAATTTTTATTTAACTTTGCTAAATGTTATTCAGCGTGGTCCTTTTCTACAACAGTAGTTCAACAAAAATGAACTGTTATTCCATGTAAAAATAGACATGAATCTTTAGAGCTCCTTTTTTTTTGTTTGTTTGTTTGTTTCTTCAGCAAATGACGGGAATTTAGTGATGCAGACTGTTTCTTTCTATTGTATGTCCTATAGCTAGTGAAGATAATAGAAATAGTGTCATACATTTTGTTGGTGCAGAATTGGTATATCCAAACACTCCACTTATGTTAAAATGAAACAAAGAGAAAAGGAATGTGACAGTGTAATTATATGATATTTAGGAGTAATCTGGCAGGGAGTCTGAGACTGATTTCTGCCTTCATGCCCTAACTAAAAGGTTTTTAATTAAAGAAAAAAAAGGTTTGATTTTAAAATGGACAGATATATTTCTTTTCAAAAAGTGTTAGGAAACTTTAATGAAGGTGCCAGACTGATTCTTCTGGAACTTAATTTGTTCCTCCCTTCTACTATTTTCCTTGTACTTCTGACTAATTGCAGAAAGAACATGTAAGTAAAGGTTTGTGCAGGCCAGCAATGCTTGCTTGATTACAAATTATTTAGTAACTACATTTGCCTTGTTCACTGTGCACTAATATTTTATTTATGCATTGTTTAAACTCTGCTCTGAAGCTATAATTATTTGTTTTATCCTCCTATGCTATTTTTTAAAAATTGTGTTACTTCTGTAGAGCACTCAAAAGTATCTTGAAAACTCTCTGAAGTGATGGATTGGCATTTCAATTTTATGATGAAGGAGTTAGAGATTAAGCAATAATATGTCCCTTAATCTTCAGATACCTATGGCACAATTTTCGTCATATTAATCAGTGTTTGGAGCAGAACCTGTGCTCTGGAGATATAAATATTGACAGTTTTGTGATATTAACACCTCCAGATGTTATGGTGGAGGGAGTCTCTAGAAACTGAGGAAGATAAGGATTGACAAGTATTCTGCAGCTGACTTTTACCCAACATCTTCTACATGTTCTGGAAGAGAAAGGAAGAGGTTTAAACTCCTTGGAGGAAAACTCAGTAACTACAAGACTCTCCTTGGACTTCCAGCATGCTAAACAGGGCAAGAGTATGAGCACAGGAAGCAACAGTCTCGGATACAGCCTTTGTCATTGTACGGCTTATGTTCATATGGGATTGAATCATCTCCAGGCAGTGAATGAGCCAGTGGCCTGTAGGAGGGAAGCCTATTAAGAAATGATAAAATCTGGCCTGTTAATTTTTAACTTCACAATTTTTTGCTTTTTTGTTGTTGTTGTTTTTCTAGGTGTCTTTTGTTTTTGATTTTTCTTTTCCTCCCTCTCTTTATAAAGCAAAATAGTTTAGGTTTTAAAAAAAGCATGGCACACAACAAATGCTATGAGTAAATCTGGCTAATTGCCACAGTTCTTAATTTTTAATAAAAAGTTGAATTTAGGCTCAAATTTTCCAGGTGTAGCATATGCATCAAACACATGCTGTGACAGAGCTCAGGCCTTGGAGATCCTTTTGGGTCACTTGCAACTTGGGATATTCCATGATTTTGTGGAAGCTAGAAGGAATTAAGAGATGTGATAGATATTGAATAACCTAAATAGTTCTGCTGATTCTTTCGCCTTTAGGGTAATCATCTTGTCACTGTTGATGACTAGTAGGAAATCGCTGACTTGTTACCTTCCGAAAAAAAATCTTAGTTCTCTTTAGGGAAACATAATATCTCTATATAGAAATCATGATCATAAATAGAGAGCAGCCAGGGTACATCTTCCTTTTTCCTGCATCCTTTTGTGTAGGAGTTTTGTGGGCACACAGCCAGCTATGGCCAGTTTTAGTGGAGGACCTGGCAGCTTAATCATCTGCTGAGCATGCTTGAGTACACCAGCCACACAAGCGATGGGAAGCGGCCTCTAACCATGTGTGAGGCTACCTGTTCTGTTTCGTCGTTTGTATGGATAAGCTGCCCCATCACGAAGTCCTCAGGGAAATGAATATGTACCTTAAGGCTCTCGACTATTTCCTAGCTCTGTTGTCCTTAAAGACAGCAATAACAAAATGATTGGTTTTGAACCTCCTGCTGCACTGCCACAGCTATTGCCGGTGAGCAGATTTCATGCTCGTTGAGCCTGCGGGAGGGATTTGTTCCAGACTGCTGCTCTGCGTGCAAGCTGTTTGCCACAGCCTGTGGAAGTCACGTAGCTTGCATGTATGCGGGGTGGCTGATGCTTCTTTCTAGAGAATGAAACACTCACAATGACTGGAAGGTAACAAGCGGCGCTCCTTGGTGAGATGTTACAGTGTGTACTTTTTTCTGTATTTTCATCCATAGCATCTCTGCTCTTTAACAAGGGCAATAAACATAGTTTGCTACAGCATATCAGTCAGTCACTGAGATGCTCTCCAGCTGATACAGATTCTCTTCTGATTCTCACAATTGGATCTTGATTCCCAAGTACAGCTTAAAAATATATCTCTGCTGCTAAAGTGAAATGCCAAATTACTTTTTCTTCCAAATACAGGGAAATGGAAAGGAATAGCAATATGTTTTCCTCTTTGCTTTAGCAGCACCTTAGGTATGTGTGATACAGCTCCTTTATTCTAGGGGAGAGTTTCTCCACATTGGGCTTCCTAGTGTGGCAGAAGTGCAAATATTTAGTGATTGAGAAATTCATTAACTGTGTATGTAACCAGAGACCAGGGTCATTAAACATCTAAACACCATTATTTCCTGTAACATCTGAATAAATGAACGTTTAAAAAAGATTATTATTACTGTTGTTTAAAGAAGCTTGCAGTAACTTGTTTCTTCAATAAATACTGTAACTTTCCTGTTTTGGAATTTGCTGAGAAGCACCTTTTTTCCTTTCTGACTCTTCTACTAGAAAATTGTGGCATGTTCTCCTCAAATACTTGTAAACTCAATGATTTTTCATTGGCATGTGGGTGTGTTTATTCTTACCTCCTGTCATGAAACCGGCACAAAGTCTACTTTCAACATGTTAGTTAAAGCCTCTTCAACAACACTTTCAACATATTTCTGCTGTTCTGTTTAAACTTGCTCTCGTTGGTGAACAGGTTTCTTCTGCTCTGGAGCGTATTCTTCACAAGTCACAGATTGTGCCACCTGCTGTCTTATTCAAACTGAAGTTTCTTCTCTTTAATACTGCTGGAAGGCAGTAGAACTCTGCAATTCCTAGTTTGTGCCTCTGAGCTTAAGTGTGTACCGTTAAGTTCACTCTACAGCTTCCCTTTCATCAGACTGCTGCTGAGAGTTTGCACATGACAGTATTTTCTCTCTAGCTAGAATCTGTATTGACCAAGAAGGTAAGACATGCTAAAACCACCAAGAAAACAAGGTCCAGAAAGTATACAATGGATGTGTTTCCTATGCCTAAAACCTGGTTTACTGACAATCTTATTTCCTTTCCTCTTGCTGTTTGTTTACAGGATCTTGGTGTCAGGAATTGGCTGTTATTTCATGTTATTGTCCCATTCTAATTTTAATCCAGTTGCTAAGAATAGTTCCAATGAGCTGGAACTATTTGCAGCACTTCAGAAATGCAGGCATCTTATTAACTTAAGTGGAGAAAACATTTTTATTGATGTTGTTTCTCCATCATTCTTGTATTCGGACTTTCTTTTACTTAGCATTTCCATTGTTAGGGTGATCAATGTGGGTGGTCACCTTGAACAGAAAACTTTGTTTTATGTTATGAATTGATGTTGTAGACTCAGATTCACATTTCATGTGAAAAATAATGAAACCCTTTGCTAGATTTATGTAGTTATGACAGAGCTAGATTTATTTTTTACTCTTTTATAACATGTTTTTCTTCTCTATCAGAGAGACATTAAAAAGAAAAACTAATGGCAATGACTGTACAAGCCCAATTGCAAATAATCCTGGTTCAAAAAGAGATGCCCACTTCTGTGCGGTCTGCAGTGACTATGCTTCAGGATATCACTACGGAGTCTGGTCATGTGAAGGCTGCAAAGCATTCTTTAAAAGAAGTATTCAAGGTAGGTAAATCAGCTTTTGATAATTTTGCTCAGATAAATTGTTTCATATGATGAGAGACTGCAGTGGTTGATCTAGTAGTGAGTTAATCTAAAATCCTTGTGCATGGTTGCATATAGAAAATAGAACAACATGTGATTTGACTGCTTTATCTTTTGGTTCTTATGTGATCAAGATCTGGAAATGTTACAGAACAAACAAATGATTTCTTTAGAGAAGAGGTGGAATACATGGCATGGGAGAGCCCTGCAGCAAAGGCCTCTATGGGGATGGCACTGCACACCTGTGAATCTGATTGCAGTTTGTGTCCCAAAGCAGACACAGTAATCGTGAATTTCTTGCAACAGACACAGAGTAGGTAATTGTCTGAAGACTTTGCTTGCAAGGAACTATTCCTGACAAGAGTATATTGCCTGGAGCTGTTGTCACAGCATATAATATGTACACAGTATGTAGGATATAAAAATGTGTAGTAAATACTAGGTACGAACCTGATTATTATTTTTCACTCATCCTGCTCCTAAGGCCTACGATGCAGTATTTCTTACTCTGATAGATCTCTCTATCTAAGGTCATGACTTCAGTGTTTAAATTCTCAAATATTTTTTATTTAATTCAGATTTGCTGAGTGGTTGCAGGATGAAATAGATGTAGTTCTCCATGGTTGTTATCACAGCCTACAGGCAATGACTTATGCACCACACTGCAGATTTGAATCACTCTAGCTCTTTAACCCTGGCCCCGTTTATTATGTTCTTTGGCCTCATCTGGGACCTCTTGGTGGGAAACTTAATTAGATTGACATTGGATACTAACTGCAGATGCTAACACAAACTTCTGTCCTTATTTGGTCTGTAATGTTCCCTTCCTCTTCTGCACAAGGCCTTCAGAAATCTTGAGGTGGGCTTTTTTGGTTCAATGTGGCAGAATTGGTGTCACCATTAGAATCAAACTTAATTCAAACCTTGTTTTCCTTGTCAACTTATTGTGCAAGTTCTGCTTGGGTGAATAACAATTTCTATGAACTGTTGCAAGTTCTTCTGATTTTTAACATAATTGAAGAGAACTTTGTCTCCAGTTCATCACAAATGAATACTGAATTTGATCTCAAAGTGTTTTTTGTCAGGAAAATTATTTGCCTGCCCTTGTGTTGCTCACATGTGCTTTGGCCATGAAAAAGTTACCCACTGTGGCTTTTTATACACCTTAATGTACCCTGTCAGGTAACATTTGTTTGTAATTCAAATAAATGAAAGCAAGTTCTTGGCATAAAGCACTATCAAGCATTCAGTTGCAACTGTTGTTATGAAGGATGTTGCTTATAAAAATCAAAAACTTCTGGGCTTACCACAGCCCAGCATTTAACAATTGGGCTATGGTGGGCCCAGAATTAGTATTAAATGATATGATTGGACAAATGTGTGTGGTCTCCTCTGCTTGTCTAAGTTTGTAGCATAGCATATTGGTCCCACATCTCTGAACATCTGCCTGCAAACAAAATTATCCCAAGGCCACAGGAGTTTAAAACCCTTTTATACTTTTGTGTGCTTGGATTATAGTGCAACAGAGAGCCTCTTCCTCCTTTCCCCCCATGTTGTGTGAAGAGTGACAAACAGTAATTTGTTTTTCAGTCTTATCTGCCAGTAGGAAATAGGACAAACTGTAACCTGATCTCTTCTTTTTAAAACTCTGTCAGTTCAAAAATTCAAGGCTAATATTATTTTAATTTTGCAAGGAAATAGTCACAATGTTTCAGTTAAATAATTATGCTTGGGGACATGAACTATTGGACTTGCTCATGAATCAAGGCAAAACCAAAACAAACAAAAAAAAACATACTTCTAGACTGCTCTATCTTTGCCTGGTCTATTCTTAATGTTTGAAAAAATAACTTTGAAAAGCAACTTGAGAGAAAAAAAGATTACAAAATGTAAATGATTGAATATTATTTGCATTCTTTGGTAACTACTGCAAGAGAGACTTCCATTATTTGGTAGTAGGTGATTTGATTGTATTTAGACCAAGATCATAGTTGAATTTAGTTTATATTAATAAACTTTTGGACCTGATTATTGGTTAATGAAATACAACAATGTAAAGGGGAGGGCGCGGGAGATGTGGGGTGAAGTGAGAGAGAAAGGGAAGGCAACAAAAAGTCTGTATTGGAAACTGATGCAAATCAGGCAAAAACTTGTCCAGTTATAGCTTCTGCTTTATTTTGTATTATACAGTATGCATTAATTTATGTTAGCCTTTCTACCTTGGGCTGCCTTTTTATCTTTTTTTTTTCTTCTTCTTTTTTCTTTTTTAATTAACTTTAGTTAGGGTCAGTTCTCCAAAGGCTTCCTCATTCCTGGAACTCACCATGTCAGAGAGAGAGAGCTCAGTAAATAGAGCTGTAGTTTCCTTAAATCTTGCAGGACTGAGACTGTATACACTGCTATTTTCAACTGTGCAGAGGAAAAAATCTTCTATCTGCCACCTGTAGAATCTCAAAATACAGTAAGAAGTTGGAGATTGAGAGTTAACATCTACAAGAGCATATGTCCCATTTTCAAAAATGAGTTAGTATTAGAGGATGTTTGGTTATCTAGCAGTCACCAGTAAATGCTGATCTACATTGTCTGGTTACTTTTGAGGACACAGATTAACATCTTCAGTATAGCATAAATACATATTTGCATAATTTAAATTAATGGAGCTTAGATATGTGTATAAGACAAAGTTGGGATGCTTAAAATCAAGAAGATTCTGATATGGGAAATGGCCAATAGAGATTGATGGAGATGTTACATTTTCTCTCTTGTACTCTGCTGCAGGACATAATGATTACATCTGCCCAGCTACCAATCAATGCACAATAGACAAAAACAGGCGCAAAAGCTGCCAGGCATGCCGGCTACGGAAATGCTATGAAGTGGGAATGATGAAATGCGGTGAGTTTTTTGTGTCAGTGTTTCTTGACTGGGTTTTAACTTCTCTTTTCCTTCAGCCAATTCTGTACAGCTCCCCATCGGAATCCTATGAAGGCACGACAAGGCAATTAGAGCAAGGTTTAAGCTGGTTTTATATGTAGGAATGCACTGATTCTTAAAGCAGAAAAAGAGTTTTATTTTCAGAAGAAAACCTATGGGAAGGAGCAGGGAGTAGGTTAAATGCAGGTAAACCATAGCTCCTCTGCAGAGCTATGTGAACGCAGTTTATTTGCATCTGCAGAATGGGAAACCAAGTACTACTGCTGCTTGAGCCTCAACTGAAATCCCTTATAATATGGGGTAGATGAGCCTGTACTGTGTTCTCTGTTTGAATGTAATGAGAGAACAGCAGCACTGCATCAGAACAGTAGTAAATTAGCCCAGTGTCCTGCCTCCAGTGGTGACAGCGTGAATGCCTAGGGAAGAGTAAGTGAGACTAACAGCTAAGTGAAGCTACTGCTGAAAACTTTGAGGACAGAAGAGGTTTCTTTCATTTAATAGGCCTCAATGGAAAAATCAAATAGTAATTTGTACAGTGTCCCGCTTTTAGTCCTGAAAAGTCCTAGCACCTACAACATCCCATAGCAAGGAGTTCTGCAGCTTGACTACATGTCTTATAAAGAACAAGCTATTGTTGCTTCTTATAGTTTCCCCAGTGTACATATCAGAAATAGGCTGGGAAAACATTACATAGAAAAACTAGAGTGGAAAGGACAAGGTCACTGTGTCTGGTCCTTGGTGATTTGCAGGCATGCATCTTATTTCGACCCATTTAATGCAGATACCTATTTCTATTTCAAGGCTAGACAGTGTTTTCACTCTTCCACTGCTTTGATCTGAAGTCTGTTTGCAGAATATTATTTCTTTCATTAAGAATATTCTTGTGAATACCAGTCTGCATTTATTGCTGGATGGTTAATGCCCATTTATTTTTGTGGCAACGATGTCTTGTAGCTTAGAGGCTCTTTTCTTTATTGTTAATGCTCTAGTTGTATTTATGGACTACAGTCATATCCCCTCACAACCTTCTTTTATTATGCTAAATAAACCAAGCAATTTCCTCTTCTTGTAAAATAGGACAGTAGACAGATTTTTGGAAGTTAGGGTAGCTTGTCCCTCAATATGCTCTAGTTTGGAATAATCCATTTTGCACTTGGGTGACCAGAATCATGGAAGATATTCCTGTGAACTCTCCTCACTGTAATAGCATTAAAACTTATCTGTTCCTGCAGGAGGTCTTCTCTGCATGCAGCCCAGGATCCTGTTTGCCTTTTCATTGGTTGCATCTTGCTGACAGTTCATAATCATTCAATGAGTTGTTACGATTGCAGCCTCCTTGTTCATTTCTAGATGATAACTCCCAGCTTAGAGCAACAATTTCAATTGTTCCTTGTATTACTTTTGTACTCCTGAAGCACGTTTAGTTTCTGTTGCTCAAGTCAGCTAGGTCTTTCTAAATGAAGTTCCTATCTTCTGCAGCGATGATGCATCTTAGCTTTGTCATTGTTTTTCATTAATAAGTTCTTAGCTACCTTTGCTGTCTGGCCTCCAGAAAGGAAAGCCATACTCTTGCAAAGAAGATGCCTTTTGAAGCTTTAATTTCTGAGTAATGTTGGTATCATTTGTTCATCTTTATGACTGAGAATTTTACTCAATGCGTAAGTCTCTCTGAGAGTGTTTTCTATCATGATTCAGCATTGGATTTGGAGAGCTTTTGAAAAGATTGATTCTACTATAATATTATAAGATGGTTCTCCACAATGCTTTCCTTAAATTAATCCTTTTATTCTTATTGTCCAGGAAGTCCTGGTTTGTGATTAGGCTTCATAGATGCTAAGGTATTACAAGTAATAAAAGATGATAATATGTAATTATGTCTTGGTCCATGTTCCTTTTAATCTTGTCACATAATCATAAACATTTTTCCCTACAATATGTTTATAGTACGTTAATGACACTTTGAAACTTATAAATGTCTTCATTTTTATATTAAATATAATAGATGTGTCTATTATATCTAATATATTAAATATAATAAGTAACAGGAGTTATATTTTAAAAATAATTAGTTTTCTAATTAGTTTCAGTAGCACTGAAATCTGAGAATCATGAGAATATAATTTGAGAATCTTTAGAATTTAATTTGAAAAAAAAGGAATATAAAAATTACATGTTTGCTAATTGAAGCAGAATTGCATGAATTACCTGATGAGTTAAGAGGCATCTGTGAATGACAGACATTTAAACGAGACAGATTTTAAGAGTGTTATTTCTTGCATGAAACATAAATGACACTTCCTGCAGATCAGAGTGTTTATCTTTCAATTTTTTTCTTCTTAGAGACATGCTTTAATACCACTTTTGTACTGTAGAAAGCCATAAAAGAGTACATTTTCTTTTTAATGAAGGCTTTTCCCAAGTCTCTGTGCTTTTCCCAGGTCACTTAGTGAATGCATGGGTTCACTGCTGCTAAAACCCTGCACAGGATAGAATGGTTTGTAAAAGCATATTTACTCAGCAGAGACTTGTTGTCCAGCAGAAGTGATAAAAGAGCCTCAATTACCACTTTGCCAGTTCATGAAAGCTTGCCATAAACTCCACACTGTTTGCATGACATCTTTAAATCCTCATTTTGTATGTTATCAATGGATGGCTTGGCCAAAAAAAAAAAAAAAAAGTGTGTGTTTATATATTCACGTATGTTTCTGCGGGTAAATGCACTTGGGTAGTATATGCCATCTTTAAAACAGTGGGAGGTAGTAGGAAAACGTTGCTTTGGAGTTTCCTGGTCTGAAATTCTCTTGGGTGTCATTGCATTCATAAACATAAAGAAGTCAACTTGACAAGCCACAGGTATTTCAGAAGAGGCTAGCTTGGAGGTGCTTAATATCAAGGTGATAATGGATTTTCTAACAGAACATATACCACCACTTCCAAAAGCACAGGGTCTCAGACGCTGCATCTGTAAATTTCTCTGCAGGAAGTTTGTGTTGCCTACTGTTCCAATCAAGAAAACTGCTGCAAATTTTGGCATTAGGAGCAATGGTAGAAAACTAATTGCTAAGCACTGTCACCAGGAACAAGGAAAACAGAATTAGTACACATTTATTAAAAGTAAATTCTGCTCTGCAAATTTGAATAAAATTGATCGGGATAAAACAGATCTTCTCTTAGAGCTTTCTGGTGTTCACCTGAGGATCCTGAAGTGGACTAGGCTGGTGGCCCGGGGCAGTAAAGAGGAGAGGAGTTGCTTCATCACTTTGCTATAGCCACTCTGTGAGCAGCTGGACCACTGCTTTTCTTTTTTTGCTTCCTGAGGCTCGAACAAACATTCTTCCATAAGACGACTTCAGTTTCCCTGTTGTCCCTGTTGGACTAGACTTACTTTTCCAAACAAAGATTGGTTTTGCACCCTTCCCAACAAAATGTGGAAGCTGAGGGGCCATGCTAAAAACTGATGGATAGATACTGCCCTGAATACTGGCACCATTCCATAAGTTTGCAGGAAAAAAAATAATAAAAGACTTCTATGTGGGGTCATACGAAATGTGAAGTTCAGGATTTAGCTCTTTTTCTCCTGTATTTGTCTGCTGTATGCAGTTTCTAGATAGCACTTTGAAATACAGTAAATTGCTTTTCACATAGAAAGTAAATGGGGAAAAATGTTTCGAGGCATTCCCTGGACATCAGATGTATTAATTGTATTTTAGCTATTTTAGAAACCATTGCAATTTCAGCTCTTGTTCTCATATGTCCATGGCAGACAGCAGCTTCTTTGTCAGTAGGCCTGCTCGATGAATACAGGCATATTCACCAGAACACTTGCATTTGCTTTCAAAGGTGATTTGAGTGATAATGGTTTACTAATGTATACTTGAGAACAGAAAGTTTTAAGCTCAAACACTTACAAACTGATTATAATATATTCAGTGGTAGATTCTGCAATTCCTGCTGAACTGGCTAGTTACGTAAGCAGTTGCCAGGAACCAAAATCAATGTTAAGAGCAACATGCCCACCATATCAGACAGACGTTTGCAATTTTCAAAGAATTTGTAAAGAACGTGTTGATTTAAAAAGGGTGTGTTCTACTGCCAATAACACCTGTTGTGATTTATTCATGGTTGAGTGAACAACCGACTCATTATAATAAGCTAACACAGAATACCCCGAGTCATAAGAGACCCACAAGGTCCATGGAGTCCAACTCCCGGCTCCACACAGGACCACCCAAAAATCAGACCATCAGACCATTGTCCAAGTGCTTCTTGAATTCTGTCAGGCTCAGTGCCATGACCACTGCCCTGGGGAGCCTGTCCCACTGCCCGACCACCCTCTGGGTGCAGACCCTTTCCCTAACCCTCAGCCTGACCCTCCCCTGTCCCAGCTCCATGCCGTTCCCTCGGGTCCTGTCGCTGTCCCCAGAGAGCAGAGCTCAGCACCTGCCCCTCCGCTCCCCTCGGGAGGGAGCTGCAGGCCGCCGTGAGGCCTCCCCTCGGCCTGCTCTGCTCTGGGCTGAACAAACCAAATGACTGATGTGTCTCATTTCTTGTGTTCTTCTGATCACTTACCCATGTGGCTTATGGTGCTGTAACTGGAGGTCTTGCCCTTGATCCAGCATTCTCAGCTGAATACAGCTGTTTTCTTATGCAAAGAATTGTTCTAAATAAGAAGAGTGCAGTAGGAAGAATGATCATCTTGTGCACTTTTCCAATTCCCTGGATTACCTTTATATGAATGAATATTAGCTATTAAGTATATTTAGGGAGTTTGTGGTAAGGTCAGTAACAGTCCCTAACCTTGGAAACTTTGTTTTATTGGTGTGTCTTTAAAAGACAGATCCACATCTCTGTCTAGTTAAGGCAAACATTAAGCTGGTCTGTAATTATTTCCTCACATAGTTTTATAAACGTATGTGCCTTTTGGATGCTAATGGATGTACAGGCAACATTTTTCAGTCCTGCCTAAACTTTGCATTTAAATGGGAAGCACAAAAGTTCCTTTACATGGTTTAAATGTTGTATTAATTGGAAAGGCTGCTAATTCCTGACAGATCAACTGACTGGCAAGTTTAAATGTTGTTTTCCTAGCTGTGCAATCTTACAGGGCACTCTTGCTCTCTCTTCCCCCCGCTCTCTCTTCCCTTCTAAATACTAGCAAAATAAATTTTCATATGGAAATAAATGGTATTTCCTTTAATTACCGATGAGTTATTTTAGCACACTGCTCAGTGGATCAGTCTTTGCCTACTTTGACAGTATACATTGATTAAAAAATACAAAATACAAAAATTCAGTATCCTGTTTCTTTCCTTTCCCTTTTTTTTTTTTTCCTCCTCCTTCACAACTCCTTTTTTTCCATTTCAAATGAGTTGAGGACAGCTGATCAGAGCATGCTGAGTCCCACAGGAATGCCCTTGGTTCACTTCAGTGCTGGGAATTGAACTAGGATCCATGAGCTGGTTGCAAGTGCTTGCCTGAGCACTCGCTGCTTCTGGCAGGTGTCTCTGAACTGCTGGAATTTCTTCCTTATTGTCTCACCAGATGTCTCCTCATCTCCCCAGCTCACTTTTAAACCAGTAGTTTTTCTGACTTTATTGTTTTAGATATGGTCCCTTCAGCAAACTGAACAACTCTTCCCTGTGTTTAATTTAAAGGCTGCTGTTCCTCATGAGCCCTCTTTTAGAGGGATTCACATCTCCACCACGTACTGGAGAATAAAACCAATGCATGCCACGGAACAGCCGGTATTTTCTGCCCAAGAAAATGCCTCCTCCTCCCTGCATCTACCTATGGGTTTTTAGTCCCTCTGTGCTATTTGTCTTGTTTAGCCCTTCAAGATGCCCTTGTTCAATGCGTTTCAGCGTTCTAAATAGTAAAACCCATACAAAGTGTTGCTTTCTGCTCTAGTTCAGTTGTCTCCTGGTGGTTACAGTCTCTACTATGGACATTCATATGGAAGTCACAGCCACTGACTTCTCTGTACATAGAGCACTGTGATACCTTGGTGTTTCCTCATTCTGTCTCCAGTTGTACTTTTGTTCCAGTTTCTTAGCTCACTGTTGACCTTTCCTCTTTGTCTTCCCTGATGGAAAATATTTACATACTTTCTGTTCATGATGTGACTTCAGAACAGTTTGCAGCCCACAGTGCCATTCTAATGTTTTTCTGAAGCTGACAAAGCACTTTAAGACTTTCCTCTCTCTTGACCTTCGTACATTAGTCCAAAATGAGGTTTAGCACAGAGTTCACTACATCTTCCGTGTGTCGTCTACGCCTCGCTGTCCTTTGACTCTCTCAGGAAGAAAAGGATTTGTCCATAGAGATGGCTGAAGAAATTCCTCTGTGACTTGTGCAGTTCTGCAGGTAACCTTTTTTGTGGGGGGGTCGTCATCAAGGCTGATTTCATAAATCTACCATGAGATAACGTCTGCAGCTCTGTCTCTGCTGGTGTGTTACCCTTCACTAACTGCCGTTCAGCTTCTCTGGCAGCTTCTAGCTAGATTACAATCAGCTCAACTAAGGCTATTTGGTTTTGCAGATCACTGTTTTTTTCCTTCAATCCATTCTTTGTGTAAATGTCCTGACAGTACTCAAGCCGTTTCATCCTACCCATAGGCCACAAAGGACATGGAAGCATCCTTGCACACTGTGTTACAGACTTTAGGCCGGTACTTCCAGCTGGTAATGCTTCTTGCTCCAAATGCCTCATTCCACTTAAGTTCCTCTGTACTCAAGGTCTCTTTGTTGAACCAGCTTTGCCTGTTTGTCTTCTCCAGTCTCTTGTGCTTTCAGGTAGCAGGTGTTCTCTAGTATCCAGAACTTCCTTAACGCTCATTTTTTTCTCTTTTACATCTGAGGCAATTTATTGAACAGGCAGCAAGCAAGGTTTGTAACAATGTGCAACTGAAAGTTCCACAACCTTAAAGTCCTGGCAGACTTTTTTTAGACCTTATCCATTTTGTTCAGTGCCTTCAGGTTATACCTGACTGGCCTTTGCATCTCATCCTTCTCACAGGTTGACTCAAATGGTGCTTAACATCTGTTGAAGATGAGACAGGACTATGACCTGACAAGCCACCACACCTGGGGAACCTCTACCACTGAGTGTCTGCATTCACCCAACAACTTATTTAGAAGGATGAGCCTTGCCAATAGCATCTGAATATTTATTTGTGTGTGTGTGTGTGCCTTCACCTCTGTTATTTTTATTTTTGCTTGTAGTTGAAACTCTTAGTTGGCTAAATGAAACAGTGCCAGAATCACGTCATCTGGTTAGAATTTAGACAACTCATGTTCTAATATAACGGATGGATGCAGATGAAGAATGGTAGGAGTTACTGAGTCGGGTAGCATGAAAGAAAGGAAGCTGCTACGTTGCTATGTCCCTGGGTCCAACTAATAGAGAGTGTGAACGTGTATTGCCATTAGCAAAAACACACAATGCCTCTATCCGCAGCCAGCCACACTGATCAGCAGACAAAATCTAGCACTCATGCAAGTACAAGCAGCGGGAAATACATGCATTTATACAGTATGGATCCTTCCAGTAGCTGGGTTTAGACACTCTGTCAGGTAGCTGGCACCTACATCCCCAGATCTTCTCAGCTGGTGTCTCTGGCCATAAAAGTCCTCAGAGTCTGCAGCCACACTCCACTCACTGGTAGTTGTCTCTTCTTCCACACAGGTGGATACAGAAACATACATATGTTATGGATGCCTCCAAAAACAGGCTTTAGAAAAATCAGTGTTATCCAGTAGCCTTTGGTTACTTCGGTCTTCCAGGTGCCTTGTGCACAAACTCTTGCACGTGTACACACATGCAAGCAGGTGTCTGGCAGCTGGTCCAAACCCATGGCCCTTCTGGTAGCATCCAGATCCTCTGGTCACACTAGTGCTTGGCTTGGAACTCCTGGTCCCTACAGCTCTTCTTGTTGACTTATCTGGTGGGTGTCATTCCTGGGCCACGGGCTTGTCCTTTGATAACCCTGGAAATAGCCAAGGCAGAGTCCTTGTTGGCATTGATCATGTTGTTGGGATTTTTACACCTTCATCATTCCACTGCCCCTTTACCTTCATATACTTTATGAAGTAAATATTAGGGTATGAATTATGTATCCTAATAAAGAAGAACCAGATTCTGTGACTATGGTGAGAAGTCTTTAGGCAACATGACAAAAAAAATTCATTTATTGTAGTAGTGTCAAGATAGCAGAACTAGATGAAAAGATGCTTTTGTGTAACTTACAGGACTGAAACCAAATGAGGCAACCTCTTATTATGCTTTAAGGCTCCATGGTCTCTACTAATGCAGTAATAAATGTTGGTCTGATGTAGATTTATCCTACCAATGGCATTTACATATATATGAAAATTCAACCTTTGAGTATCATTTGTCAGTGGAAGAATTGATGGCTAGCACAAAAAAAATGACTTCTGAAAGAATTAGAGGACAATTTAGCAGTGATATTGAAAATGTTAAGTGCTGGAGGATTCCAGCTATTTAGTAACTTAATATTTTTAAATATCTTGATTTTTAATATCGTGAAATCTTGTATGTTAGTTATTGACAAGGATTATTTGTAAATAAGTAAACATAAAAGGAGTGAGGGAAGCAGAAACCATAGTTGAGTGTTTTAGCAAATCCCCCAGTGTTTTTGCAGAGTCTTTTAGCTTCTTTGTATGGCAGCTCTCCAAAGACAGATAACTGATCCCAGCAATAATACTGATAGTCAGAGAATGTTTGCTGTTGTGATAATGAAAAAAAAAATCGTTCTGGGAATTAAAAACCTTTGTAAAAGGACTGTTCTGTGAAACAGAAATAGTATTCTTCAAGCAAAGCTCCAAAAATGGGGCTTGCTCCGTCTAGTTGTAGATATCTGAATTCACTCGGGGGAAACTCCCACTGGATTAACAGGACATAGGGAGAAGATGGGTCGCCTCACTGAACACCCAGCTAGCAGTGAGGAACAGCTGTGCTTCTGGGTGAGGTATTTACACTGTGTCATGGCCCAAACTTTAGAGGTCTTTTTTTTTTTTTTTCTTTTCCAATTGACATCTAAAACAGAATTTTAAAACCAAAGTAAACAGCTATCTTTAACTGCATTTTGAAGACTTGATTTATCTCTCTCTTGATGTCAGTGAGAATTTCCCCAGGGACTTGTAAAGTGGGTTAACTGTAAGTGAATAAACATTTATCTTTTTATTTTTTCTTCAGTAGAGTAAACCAAAGCCTCAACTGAAGTCAGTGGAAGCAAAGTTAGGTCAATGATAAATGCTCTAGAAAGTCTGAAACTTGATGCTTCAGGTTAGAACATCCAAAATTAAAGGGTGTTTTCCCTTCTCAAACATTTGAATTTGTATAATGCAACACCGAGAGAAATATACGTCAATGCAATCATGTGCCTCTTGTGTCAGGCTCAAGAAGAGAACGTTGTGGATATCGAATCCTGCGCCGCCATCGCAATTCAGAAGATCAAGTGCATTGCATTAGCAAAACTAAGAAATACAATGAGACGGCCACCCGTGTAAAAGAGATCCTCCTCAGCACAGTCAGTCCAGAGCAGTTCGTTTTAACTCTACTTGAAGCTGAACCTCCCAATGTGTTGGTGAGTCGTCCCAGCAAACCATTCACGGAGGCCTCCATGATGATGTCCCTGACAAAACTGGCAGACAAAGAGCTGGTTCACATGATTGGCTGGGCCAAAAAAATTCCTGGTAAGGATTTCAATCTCTTTTTTGTTTATTTTATTCAATGCCTTGATGGTATAGCACTGTGAATGTGTGGTATGAAGTTCTTATGTTTTCTATCCTATAAAAGTAATGGAGAAATTATAGCTCTTGGTAATTCACTTGGAAGTATTTTGAATCAAACAACCTTACCAATAATTTGATATTTGCTGTTAGCCAAATACTTATTCAGTTTGCTAAAAAGCATAGTTGGTGTTGCATGTAATTTCTACCTCATCAACTATAAATGCCTGATTAATCTGATTAAGGCTATTCATTAAAAGGTGTATTAATTAGATTGCTGTAGGAAAAAAAAAAAAAAAGGTCAAATTGTTTCCTTGAATCTTAATGTAAGGTTTCTGTTGAAGTTGGTGAAAACAGCTGTGTATCCAAGCACTGAGTCTCTGCAATTGCTTCAGCTGACATAGTTGGTACACAAGAGCTTCAGATTGCTAAGTGGCACATAGTATCGATCTCAGAATTATTGTGTGCACTCCTTAAAAACAACAATCAATAAGGATGCTTTGGGTTGTTGGCAACACAAAGAACATGCACTGAAGTGCAGCTACATGTGTTACTGCCTTGAATGTAGCCACTCTCTAATGCAGCTACAGTACCGTGGCAATGTACCATTTCTCTCCTTACAAACTGAAGTAAGTGGTGAACATGTGCAATTTCTTCTCCATGAAGGGCCCACTTTAAAACAGCCATAATAAAGAAGAAAAGACAGAGTAAAAGCAGCCAGAACATAGCGAAGATAGCTGGCAAAACTGTGTGGAAAAAAATGCTGGCTGACATAGACTAAACTGTAGACCATAGCCCTTTAGTGAGAGCTAAGGTGGCCAACTAAATAGTACTGAGCTAAAAGAAGCATTGGATAATTGACAGAGACACAGCAGTGTGGAGCTTAATCTTTAACTTCAGCTATAGTGCTCTGCTAGGAGCAATCCCTGCAGCTATGTGCACCTTGCATGGCTAATGCATTCCGCAGTGCATCTAGAGGTCCTAAGCCCACGGATGTCTGGACTGAGGGGTCATCACAGCGTGGTTCTCCCTTAGATTTTACGCTGAAGGCAAGTAGAGTGTGCCGACCTGTGCCCACATCTTGTCACTGTAAGCGGTGCTTGCTACTGCTTGAATACATGCCCAGGAAGACATGACAGTAATCCTTATATATAGAAAAAAACAGAGTGCGTACACAGTACAGGAGTTAGTCTTCATGGGAAAAATTTTGTACATTCCTGAAACTAAGAATTTAGGATAAGGGAAGTATATGCTATTTCAGATCCAGGTGGAGGGGCTGAAGATGCTATCAGCTCCAACTGCTGGGCTACGTCTCGTCCTTGCAGAGTCTCCGTGGCACAGCCACTGTGTTGGATGGTTCGGGTATGATAGCTTTCAGGTGTGCAAATTCCGGTTTAGGTGCTGGGGCACAAACATCCTAAACTGTGCTGGCTATTTGTACAGCGATAGTGGTTTTGCTGTTAACATGGAGTGCTTTAAACTGAGTGTCAGAATCCTTAATTCTTATTTTCCCTGAGTTAAGGAACAGTGAAAATAACCATCAAGTAAGTAACTGTAAGGGTAAAAACGGTGTCTGTTGCTATAATTTATTTTCTGATTTAAAAAAGCTGATTAATAGATACCATTTCAGAGGACTATGTATAGTTCTGTTAGCCTGGTAGGAAATGAATTGTGGGGGAGTGGGGGGGAAAATAAAGTAATACAGGGAAAACAGTTTTAGGAAATGACCTGATTTTAAGCAATAAAAAGCTTGGAGCTGGAAGCCATCATGCAGCAGGCAGGCTATGACTTGGTTGCCATCATGGAAACATGGTGGGACCACTCTCATGACTGGAGTGCTGCAATGTCTGGCTATAGGCTCTTCAGAAGGGACAGGCAGCACAGAAGGGGTGGTGGTGTGGCTCTCTATGTTAGTGTTTTGATGTTGTGGAACTTGAGGCTGGGAATGATAAGGTTGAGTCCCTATGGGTTAGGATCAGAGGGAGGGCCAACAAGGCAAGCATCCTGGTGGGGGTCTGTTATAGACCGCCAAACCAGGATGAGGAGACGGATGAGGGGTTCTACAGGCAGCCGGCAGAAGTTGCGAAATCGTCAGTGCTTGTTCTCGTGGGGGACTTCAACTTCCCAGACATATCCTGGAAGCACAACACAGCCCAGAGAAAGCAGTCTAGAAGGTTTCTGGAGAGCGTGGAAGATAGCTTCCTGATGCAGCTGGTTAGTGAGCCTAGCAGGGGAGGTGCCCTGCTAGACCTTCTGTTCACAAACAGTGACGGACTGGTGGGAGATGTGGTGGTCAGGAGCTGTCTTGGGCAGAGTGACCAGAAAATGGTAGAGTTCTTTATTCTTGGCAAAGTCAGGAAGGGGATCAGTAAAACCGCTGTCTTGGACTTCCAGAGGGCTGACTTTGAGCTGTTCAGGACACTGGTTGGCAGAGTCCCTTGGGAGGTGGTTCTGAAGGGCAGAGGAGTCCAGGAAGGCTGGACACTCTTCAAGAAGGAAATCTTAATGGCTCAGGAGCGGTCTGTCCCCACATGCCCAAAGACAAGCCGTTGCAGAAGAAGACCGGCCTGGCTGAACAGAGAGTTGTGGCTCGAGCTTAGGAGAAAAAAGAGGGTTTATAATCTTTGGAAAAGAGGGCGGGCCACTCAGGAGGACTATGAAGATGTTGCAAGGCTGTGCAGGGACAAAATTAGAAAGGCCAAAGCTCATCTGGAGCTGAATCTGGCTACTGCCATTAAAGATAACAAAAAATGTTTTTATGAATACATCAACACAAAAAGGAGGACTAAGTAGAATCTCCATCCTTTACTGGATGCGGGGGGAAACTTAGTTACAAGAGATGAGGAAAAGGCTGAGGTGCTTAATGCCTTCTTTGCCTCAGTCTTTAGCGGCAAAACCAGTTGTTCTCTGGATACCCAGTATCCTGAGCTGGTGGAAGGGGACGAGGAGCAGAATGTGGCCCTCATAATCCATGAGAAAATGGTTGGCGACCTGCTACAGCACTTGGATGTATGCAAGTCGATGGGGCCGGATGGGATCCACCCATGCGTACTGAGAGAACTGGCGGAGGAGCTGGCCAAGCCGCTTTCCATCACTTATCGGCAGTCCTGGCTGTCAGGGGAGGTCCCAGTCGACTGGCGGCTAGCAAACGTGATGCCCATCTACAAGAAGGGCCGGAGGGTAGAGCTGGGGAACTATAGGCCTGTTAGTTTGACCTTAGTGCCAGGGAAGCTCATGAAGCAGATTATCTTGAGTGTCATCACGCGGCACTTACAGGGCAACCAGGCGATCAGGCCCAGTCAGCATGGGTTTATGAAAGTCAGGTCCTGCTTGACGAACCTGATCTCCTTGTATGACAAAGTGACACGCTTAGTGGATGAGGGAAAGGCTGTGAATATGGTCTACCTTGATTTCAGTAAGGCTTTTGACACTGTTTCCCACAACATTCTCCTCAAGAAATTGGCTGCTCGTGGCTTGGACTGGCGTACGCTTCGTTGGGTTAAAAACTGGCTGGATGGCTGGGCCCAAAGAGTTGTGGTGAATGGAGTCAAATCCAGTTGGAGGCCGGTCACTAGTGGAGTCCCCCAGGGCTCAGTACTGGGGCCAGTTCTCTTTAATATCTTTATTGATGATCTGGATGGGGGGATCGAGTGCACCCTCAGTAAGTTTGCAGATGACACCAAGTTAGATGCGTGTGTCGATCTGCTCGAGGGTAGGAAGGCTCTGCAGGAGGATCTGGATAGGCTGGACCGATGGGCTGAGGCCAACTGTATGAGGTTCAACAAGGCCAAGTGCCAGGTCCTGCACCTGGGGCACAACAACCCCAAGCAGAGCTACAGGCTGGGAGATGAGTGGTTCGACAGCTGCCTGGCAGAGCGGGACCTAGGAGTACTGGTTGATAGTCGGCTGAATATGAGCCAGCAGTGTGCTCAAGTGGCCAAGAAAGCCAACAGCATCCTGGCTTGTATAAGAAGCAGTGTGGCCAGCAGGTCTAGGGAAGTGATTGTCCCCCCCCTGTACTCGGCTCTGGTGATGCCGCACCTCGAGTGCTGTGTTCAGTTTTGGGCCCCTCACTACAAGAAGGACATGGAGGTGCTTGAGAGAGTCCAGAGAAGGGCAACGAAGCTGGTGAGGGGTCTGGAGAAGAAGTCTTACGAGGAGCGGCTGAGGAAGCTGGGATTGTTCAGCCTGGAGAAGAGGAGGCTCAGGGGCGACCTTATCGCTCTCTATAGGTACATTAAAGGAGGCTGTAGCGAGGTGGGGGTTGGTCTATTCTCCCACGTGCCTGGTGACAGGACGAGGGGGAATGGGCTAAAGTTGCACCAGGGGAGGTTTAGGTTGGATGAACTTCTTTACTGAAAGGGTTGTTAGGCATTGGAATAGGCTGCCCAGGGAAGTGATTGAGTCACCATCCCTGGAGGTCTTTAAAAGACGTTTAGATGTAGGGCTTAGTGATATGGTTTAGTGGAGGACTTGTTAGTGTTAGGTCAGAGGTTGGACTCGGTGATCTTGGAGGTCTCTTCCAACCTAGATGGTTCTGTGATTCTGTGATTCTGTGAATATTTGAAAAGGAAAAAACACAACTTCTATTTACAAGTTTTTCTTCAGTTCTGTGGGATTTTATTTTTTGGTTTGTTTGTTTACTTTGAACTATGTCAGTTTAGAAAAGCAAACAAAAATTTTAAAATTGAAATTATTATTTTTAAAAAATTGTTTCCAAATAAAACACAACTTTGACATTGATCACTTTTAGCTTGTTTTCAACATACATCAGAAATAAAACAATTTTCTTGGCAATAAAAGAATTGTATGAAGAAAACCTGTTTAATCATAACCGTTCAAAAAACAGTTCCTGGGAATGTTGACGCTTTATCGTGTATGTTTGTTTTTTCTGATCACTCACGTTACACAGAACAGAAAAAAAACATTAGGTTAGAATAATGCCAAAAATAGATGTGACATTTAATATGTTCCCAGTCGTGAATTATATTACAGTATAACACGGCATTTGGAGCATCTACCTGAATGTGGATTTGTTTATTTATTTTTCCTTAAAAGTGACTATGATGACTAAAGCTCAGGACATAAAATTTCAGTTTTCAAAATTCCTCCCTGAAGCTGATCATCTAGATCCATGCTCTGGATCACAGAGTCTTCGAAAAAAAAAATAGAGTTGTTGACTAACGGCCCAATGCGTCATAATTTTACTTTCTGTAAAGCTGAATATTTGATATTGTAGCTGGGTGATAAGAAACTCATTTTCACTCCTAAATTATTATTGGATATTATTTTGACAGTGAAAACAAATGTTTTTTTTTTTTTCCTTCATATCCTAGTGCTATATATATAAGATGCTGATAAAAGTTTTGTCTACAAAGAAAAGATAAATGCTTACATATATATTTTCTCCTTATTTAATGTTTAGTGACCTTCTTTTACTATGAATCTTACTCTGTGACTGTATTTTTGACTGTACTTTCAGCATATTGGATTGAATTTTTGTTGTTGTTCAGAAAAATAGAAAGCAATACCTGGATTTTTTTTTTTTCTCATGAATTGCAAGGATTTTAATTCTATGTTATCAGTGGGAGGAACATAACCTCTATAACTGCCTTTTACTTTGTTGTACTAGTTTAAGAGAGTTGAACAGAGTTCATAGCTGGAGCTGTACTGCTAATCAATAAGATGTTGTCATAATATTGAAGTTTGGATTCATTATGCAACCTGGTTTGTTGTTGGCCAGAGCAGCGTGTCTTTTGATAGTTACTACACACCCAGCACTTTTTTCTTTTTCCTGTGCTGTTGTGGCAGTCTGTCTTAGTAATTTGTATTAAAAGATTAGATATAATTTAAAGGACATGATTTAAAGGACATGTACTACAGCCACAGAAAAATGAGCAATTTAATGTACTCTGCAGCAAATGAAAAGGGTCTTTAGACACTTTGAAAGAAGCTGTAGTGATAATGTGCTGTCCTCAACCTTTAAAACATGATGGTTTTGAAAAGGAAAGGGATGGTTCTAATAGTTGTGCTCAACGTTCATAAATCTTGTTGGTGCTGGTAATGCATATTTAGTAGGTGACATCTGGGATAAATCTAGATCTCTAATTAGCTGTAGATTGAAAACTGGGACTTGGTTTGACAGCTCAACAGAGATTTGTTTTTAAATCCAGTAACTGGTTGTTTATGTTACAGAAAACAGCACACGCCTGTGTAACTGTTTATTTCAATAAATCCCTAAAATATCTTTGGGCTGTTGTTTCCCAGGAAACCATCACTGTCAGTTTATCCTATTCACACTTCCATGAGTATTTTTCTAACAGCACTTTTTAAATTATGAGAGTTTGGGTCTGGCAGATAATCTGCTGTTGGCTGTGAATTCTGTAGTAAATTTTGTGACAGTGAAATCCACAAGGGAAAGTACAGCTCATGGGCTCTTGTTTACTCTTCTCATAAAATAAGGAGTAAGGCTATGGATTTTGAAAGGCAGCACTTCTAGCAATGAAGAGAGAGTAAGCATTACCCAGTTTATGTCAACCTAAGGATGTCACTGACTGTCTTCCAGGCTAGTAGTTTAATAAGATGAAAACATCTGGAACATTTGTATAAATCACTGCGAGCAGGTTCTGTGACAGTGCAAACGTACTGTGTGCCTTTTAAAACTTCAGACAATTGAGCTGCAAGAAACCTGTTTCCCATGGCCAGCCCCTGTAATGATTTTTCACTATTCAGAGATGTAGATGCCAGCTCATCTAAAAGTGTAACACCTTTGCTAGGAGCTTATCTTAAGCCTCTCTGCTTTGAAAACTTTGGCCTGATCTTGGTTTTGAACAAAGGTGCAGTTTGGCCACTGAGCTGGTCTTCATCATACCTGTGTTTTATTCCTTGACTGTCTGCTTTCCTGCTTGCCTCTTGGTAATTGACATTTTTCTGTTTTCTGTGCGTGGTTGTTGGCTTTGTTTGTTTGTTTTTGTTTTGTTATTTATTTATTTTCCTTTTGTGTGCATTTTGTTTCTCTTTATTTGACTTCTATGAGTCTTTTCTACCAGTCCTTTTTTTTGCAGGAGAAGGAGCAGGGCAATGACTTTCTCTTCTGGCTGTGAGGCAGTGTTATCTGGCACTTGCTATAAGTTCTGAAGAGAAGGAAATGCTGGAACAGACTTATGCACAATTTTGTGTTAATTCTGTTCTTGCTTCCAGGATGCTGTGTATGGAGGCAGTAGGGACACTACTACCTTCATCAACTGCCCTTGTCTTTATTTTCTGGTTTGCTGCAATTTTGAGGAAGGAACGCATGAAAGTGTTGGGATGGGATTAACGCCTGCCATTTACAAAGTGGGTGATAACACAGAGGCACCAAGATGTGGGTTCCTTCATGGGCAACCAACAAACCCAGAAACATGTCTGTCTTATGAGTTAAAGCAAATAAACAAAAAACCCTACAAGCAGCAACCATATACATTATGGGAAAAGAATGGTCTATTTTGTTAGGAGTCCTCTCCAGCACAGTGCAGTTATCTCTAAGAGGTGTGAGTTTTGTGAGTGATTTTCCTGTGCTTCTCAGAAGGCTGTGGGACCGTCAGGTGCCCAGGTATAAGGCAGGTCTTCGGCTTTCACTTGCGTGTCAACAGCCGTACAGGAGCAATTGCACTTCAGCATTACTCTAATTTATTTCAAACGTTTTGTGGAAGATTTGACAAGGATAATCACAAATATTCACGTTCTCTTCTGAGATGGCAGCGTGGAACTTCTGATGACAGTGTTTCCTTTTCTGGCTTCCTTCACAACTCATGTCTCTTTCTGTTTCTTACATACTTAGTCTTTATAAAAACAGAGACATTAACAAGTTGATTCACTTGATGCTGTTTTCATCATTTTAGGCTTCATTGATCTCAGCCTCTATGACCAAGTGAGGCTCTTGGAGAGCTGCTGGATGGAAGTATTAATGGTGGGTTTGATGTGGAGATCAATTGACCATCCTGGGAAACTAATTTTTGCACCAGACCTTGTACTAGACAGGTAAGAGAAATAAACTTTTTGAGGGCCCTTCAGTTGGCATGTTTGGAGAGGAGCCATGAACAGTGAGAAGAGGATGAAATATTGGAGATGCTGTTAATGGTTTATTTAACAGTATCATTTACTTGTATTTGTAACAATAATGACTCGAGGTTTCACATGCTGAGCATAAACAGTGACAGTCCACTAATTCCTCTAGCACATAACAGTGTTCAGTATCTCTGTTTTTCACTGGCTTTGTTGATTTTGGTCCTTTTGTTCTAGGGCTCTAGATGCCAACATTGTAGATAACACCAATACAATGTGCTACATTGTCAAACAATTTCTTAGATCTGATAGATTTTCTTCCCCAAACCTCAAAATAAAAAGTAGGCATGGTTTCAAGCCATATTTTAGTTATTTTATATAGTTGTTTTTTTTTCCTGTCCTTAGTGCAGACTTCATAGATAGCTACAATAATGAGCTTTCCAGCACTAGCCAAAAGGGATTTAAAAAAAAAAAAAAAACCTAGCTCTTTAGCACTGAAAGTTTTTTGTTTTTTGTTTTTTGTTTTTTTTTTTTTCCAAGCTAAAGCAGGCTGTTTACAAGTTTAAAAAATTATTTCTCCATAACTATGTACCAGCAGGGAAGAATATGGATTAGTAAGGATGTTTTTCTGTAGTACCTTGGTACGTATTTGATCTGGGCTTCACATTAGTAAAAAGTCAGGGAAACAATCTACTCTATTGGCTAGGTTTAAAATATCTCTCAACCTTTTCAACCTGGTGAAATTCATATCTGCACCAATTCTGTGGCTCGAGCTAAATTATAATCATCATCATAGATACAGAAAGCAAAATGGGTTAGTAAGAGAAATAAATTTGATTTAAAGAAGATTTGAAGTCAATTGTGATTTGCTCATATAAAACTCAATGCAGGGACATGCTAGATTGTTCAATGCAATGATAAGAAATTGCTGAAAATGTATGACACAGTTAGTTCCTCGGGAGCTAATATGAGCTGAATAGAGCAGGCTTATTTGATACATTCCTTCATGTCCTCAAGACGTGGCTGGGTGGGAGCTAACAAACATCTGGGCATTCTGTAATTTTTTTATTTTGTAAGACCTGCTTATGTGAAACTCATCTGTAATTTGGTCGCTTTTATCTTAGCCGACCTTGAGACAACATTCCCCAGGTAATCTTAGTAGAGAAGTACTTCTCTTATGCTTGTGCTCTTGTCTTGAAACCGGCAGCTACCTGTCCTCCTCCAAAGCTCAGAGTACTCCTTTGCCAGAGGCACAGGGGAAAGCAGGCAGTATTCAGGCAGCAGCCTCTCTACGGGCAGTACTTTCTGCACCTGGTTTGTGTTATCTGCCCGTGCCTGCCTCACAGCCTGAGGGCTCAGCGCCTTCCTCTAGGGAGCCAGGAGAGGAGTGCCTCATGGTAAAAATATTATTAAAAGTAATCTTGTATTACAGATAGTGCAAGAAGCGTCCCTTTGGGGTCACTGTGTCGTAGAGCTTAACTACTTTTTAAGTCCAGCACTTTTTTTTTATTATTATTTTTATTTTTTTAAGTATGAAACAGTAACTTATGTGGTTTAACATTTCTGCTGTTTAATTTCAAGCCCATTAGAATAGCTTCTAGTATTTTTATTTATTTATTTTTTCTGATCATGCACAGTGTATTCTGAAAATGGTACTGTTTCTAACATCCAAAATGGAGAAAGGTGCATTCAGCAGACGCTGCCTTGTTATTACAAGAAATTTATTTTGGGGGGCCTTTCTTATTTATTAGGCCTCTGTCAGGTACAAACAAGGATGTCACAGGTTGTGGTATTAATTCCTGGTGAAACAAATCTGGAAAATATTCAAGGAGGTGCTGTGCTCTGCCCAGTACTACATAGTTGAAAACTGATTATCCAAAATTATTTTGTCTGTGAGGTTAAAGCCTCTTAAAGAAATGCAGTCATACTTACCTGTGGTCAATCCTGCAAGCACTTTAAACACTTTAAAGAGAAAATTAGTTTCTTAGAGGTGCTGACCTTTTATGCCAGTGTAATTTTCCATTTAGATTTCATGACAGAACCTTTTGAATTCTCCTGAAGATGAGATGGATAGGCCTTTGCAGCCTTCTTTGTGCTATGACTTTTATCTGTCTGAGTCAGAGTTCCCTAATTCTACTTTTCTGGTAACATTTTAAATGTGTTTCCATAGGGACGAGGGGAAATGCGTAGAGGGAATTTTGGAAATCTTTGATATGCTCCTGGCCATGACCTCGAGGTTCCGAGAGCTGAAACTGCAGCACAAGGAGTATCTGTGTGTCAAGGCAATGATCCTCCTCAATTCCAGTGAGTACACAATTGCCTCTGACACTCACCAAATTATACTTATTTCAACTGTGGCTGGGAAATTATTCTGTAAAAATGGCAGAAATATCAAATGCAATAAAGCCATTGAAAGAGAAAAATAGAGAGGGACTTCTAACCATCAGATCATACAGATTTTTGCTCAAGAAACTTCTAAGCGATACTGTTTGCTGGATTTAGTGTCTATATCCTGTTCTAAAGAACCGAATAAAAGACCCCAAATTTGAAAAGCTTCTTACATGGTGGGGTTCGTGACCCAGTCTGTGGGTATGTTCTTTTCAAATGTTGATCCCTGTGATCAATGAGAAATTTTGCTCAGATCTCTGTGGATCCTGGTCATGAGTAGTGCTGCTGCACAGCTCTGCAAGCCTGTTCTGAATTCTAATAAAACTAGTTACTCAACTGAGTGATGATTAATTGTGCTTAAATATTTCTATGTAATGGTAATTAGTTGGTAAAAATAATTGAATGTACTCAACAGTTCTGCAAGATGAATTTAAGGACAAAAGTTTTGCTTTGCAGCCTTTTACACAAGGCAACTAGGAATGTGTGTTTGTCCACCTTTAGGCAGTCTGCAGTAAAATCACTTTATTCTCCAGAATATTTTGCAATTAACATTGTCAAAAAAAAAAAAAAAAGGCAAAACAAAATAACATCTGTATAAAGAAAGATGATACTCTTTACATCTACTGTTTCCAGCAAGAAGTTTCTGCATAACTCTCAGCAAGATTCTGCAGGGTGGTAGTCCAGCTGTTATCAGACTTGTTTATAGACAGATACCACTATTTCAGTCAACAATAAGGCTGTTTCTTTTCTTTATTATTTACCAAAAAATAATAATCATCAGCAATGTTTTTTTCAAAGCTTCTACTCTCAAAAAATAAAATCTCTCTAATTGATAAATTATATCAATAATACTACTGCATGTTTCCAGACTTTCCTAGTGGTAATTTCTTCCTTTCTCCCTCCTCACTCTCCTTTTTTCTGTTTTTGCTGACTTTTAAGGTCAGTGCAGGCAGGTGCTGTACTATGGCACCCTGGTAAGCTGTAGGGAGCCTGTGTCAGGTTGGGTCAATGAGCACTGTCTGTCTCTGTGTTCTCCTCCCTCCGTAGGATATAACCAGAGAAGAAAGTTTTGTTTTGTTTTGTTTTGAGCAAGAAGGGATTAGAGCAAGCATAATGCTATAGTTCACGGTAGAAACTAAACTACATAGCACAGAGAGATTCAAAAGAAAAAACCCTGGAGAATGGAGAGCACATCTGCTTCCCCACAGACTGAGAGCACAGGGCTCAGTTAGACTGAAGAGTCTATATTCAACACATTGTCTTGGGAGGATTTGGGAGAGTTATTCAGTATGCAATTGATGTAGACATCAGATCTGGACAGAGGAGTGTAAGTTGGAGCTTGGTGTGGTAGATGAAGCATTGTTTGTATAGTGCTGGGGCTGGAGGAGTCAGGAAATGTAACTTCTCTGATCCTGAGAAATGTCATATCAAAGGAAAATCCACAGTCGTAGCCTTTTTCTTCCTCACAAGCAGTATTTCTCTCTCTTCTCTGGCTAGGCATGTTTCCCTTGTCAGCAGAAGAACCTGAAAGCAACAGGAAGCTGCATCACCTGCTCAATGTAGTCACAGATGCTTTGGTGTGGGTTATTGCAAAGAGTGGAATCCCCTCCCAGCAGCAGACAACTCGTCTGGCCAATCTGTTGATGCTACTCTCTCATGTCAGACACGCAAGGTAAATTTTACAGAACATACGTAATGTGTCAGGTGCGAGTGTCTGTTTACAGCAGCAAAATAAGGCTTGAACTCTGGAGCACTCATGAGGGACTCTGATACTGCTGTTCGTCTTGTTTCATTGTAAGACTATCCTGCCTAGCTAGACTAACTAGAGAATATACTCAAGTGTTGTCTGGCAGTCAAAATGTTGTGTTAATATTAAAATGGTTTCTTGACTATATTGCATTAAGTCACTCCTGTGTACCTGCCTGAAATGTTAAACGATAAAAACACAAATTCAGCCTCCCAATAAAATAATAATAATAATAATGATAATAACAATAACAACAATAATGATAATGATAATGATAATAATAACAACAACAGTAACAATAATAAACAAACATAAAACACCAGCCAGAAACCAAAATTCTTCTGGCCAAAAGAAAAGTCTTTCTCAAACTTGATGAGCAGTGGGAAGTTTGGAGGAACGAGGTGCAGTTTGGGTACTGTTTTTGCCTCAGGCCACATTTGCTGTGTGTCCCAGGAGCAACGATCAGTTCTCCTATTCAGAACAGAAGCGTTTCTGCCAAGTGTCAGTAGAGCAATGCCAAGCTCCTGCTTTCCCTGTGGGAAGCGGCCCTTCCTCTCCCTTCCAGCTTCTGGACCTCCTTGAATTGCTCCTCTTTGCTTGCAGTACAGCAGTCCCAAACCCAGGGCCCTGCAAACAGATGCTTTGATTTTCAGGCTTTGTCATCTTGAGTTATTACCCAGAGACCAGCTACTCACAGAACTGTCTTAGCTCTTGGCTGTGGAGCGTGTGTCCCCGGGAAATCTTTGTGAGGGTCCTGGGGTGACGCCGGAGCATGCAAGGAGAGGCAGGGACAATGGAAGTGCAGCCACCTTGCAGGTAGGCTTCCTGAGAGAGAGGGTGGCAGCAGCAAGAAACTGACTGTGCTGAAGGCAGCTTTTAGCAGCCAGATTTTTAACTGGTGGCAAGTTTGACAGCCGGCCCTAAAGAGGGTATCAGCACCACCTGGAGCTGAGCTCAATTCATAGCTCTGATGCGCTGCTGTGTGACACCGCATTGACAGGGGCTCTTGTTCTGGCGTGGCATGAATAAATGTCATGAATCTTTGCAAAATGTGGATCTTTTCTTACTGAAGTAAGAGCTTTTATGCTATGCCTGCCTCAGCTGAAGTCTGGAGACTACTTGTTGTGGCCCATCTCCCTCACATTGCTTAGCACTGGTCAGTCAATTATAGACCATTCTGGAAATAATCGATGCTCTCAGCCTGGATTGCCAAATGATGCAGGCCTCGTGAGCTGGGTGTAGGAGGGGGTCCTTTCTTTCTTCTTTGCCGTTAATATATTTATAACCCATGAATTGCAGCGGAACCTCATTTTTCTGGAAGCATTGCCTCCATCCCAATCCAAGCCATTTGCTCAGCTATTTGCTGGCTGGCTGCTGCTATTTCCACTGTGATTAATTTGGTGCACCTGGTTTTCAGCCTCAACATCTTGAGTGTATCTGAGTGCACATGTATGTCCAACCACTATATTTCAGTGATAGCCATCGCCTGTCAATCCAGACAGCAATACAGCCACAGTGTTCAAGCTAGCAAGGTGTCACTGTACCTTACTGTATGACAAAAAAAAAAAAAAAAAAAAAAAAAAACATTTAAAGCCTGTAGACATCTTCGGGATCTAACGCTGGCATGCAGAGGGAAGCAAACTGCTTGAAGTTGAGCAGCATAGTTTGGTCTTCCGACTCAGCCAGTCAAGAGAGGTAGGTGGTCACTACATGGTGTAAATTCCCCTTTTGTTTATAGCTGCAGTGTGCGGGCCTCCCATGTTTATGGCATCAAAGAAGCTTTCTCTTTCATTTCAATAGGCTTGATACATCTGAATTATTTTCTGAAGTCAGTTTGTGTGGGGCAACAAACTGCTTGGTTCTCTAGAATAGTGTTGGGATGTCATTACTGTTGGTAGTGCCAAGTGATCCCAGGGACTAAATCTCTTAATTCCCAATAAAATTAAAAAAAAAAAAAAAGAGGACTCTTGAAGCCATGAGTGTGTCTTCCATCTCTGTACTGTAAGACCCAGATTGCTGAGCTTTTTTTTCTGTCTTTCTTCGCAGTAACAAGGGGATGGAGCACCTGCTGAGCATGAAGTGTAAAAACGTGGTCCCGGTGTATGACTTGCTGCTGGAGATGTTGAACGCGCACACTCTCCGAGGGCAGAGGAAGTCCCCAGTCACACACCCGGAATTTGGCCCATTAGAACAAATGGAGGCTGTGGACAGTCTGCGCAGCGGGGCGACCCAGTAATTCTGCCGGTGCCTGGAGATGTGAAGCTTGTTCAAAGCTATGAGAGCAAACGAAGCCACTGTGGTGGGACTGCTGAAGTGTGACCTAGCACGAGTCCTCATCTCTTCTGGATTTACACAGGGATATCCTGGGAAATGCTTGTGAGATGTGCTCCTCCCTCCATCCGTGTTTCTGACATTGTAATAGCTGCACTTTTATAGTGCCTTTCCTGAGACTCTTAAAAAGCACCTTATGAAATTAAGCCTCAGAACAGTCCTCCAAGACAGGAAATTACCGCCTCTCTTTTTTAAAGGCAACTGAGACAAAGCGATAAAGTGACTGATTTAAGATGACAGAATAAGTCTGTGTCAGGGCTAGGAGTCAGGACCCAGGGCTCTGTCTCCCAGACCAATACTTTTAAGCACTGACGAGAGGATCTCCTCTCTTGGTGTGCGATTGTGTGAGTGTACAGTGTCGTTTGGGACCGATCTGCTTACCCGTGTGGGCTGATCCCTGGGGAATGCCTGTTTTGCAGTGTATCTAGATAAAGTGCTGAGAGATGTACAGTGTAAAGGACTTTCCTCTATTCTTAAATATGCAATGGCTGCAAGGGCCTTCATTTGAAGGCCGTTCAGAATAGCTTCTAGGGCCAGTTCAGAGCCTCTTCAGTAACGTAAAACCACGCTTATGTTTATATTCTGTGAACCTGTTCTTAACACATTATTATGTGTGTATAATTCTTCAGTGCTTTACACAATGACCAAACTGCCTGCTTATTTTTGTCAATGCTAACCTTTGAAATGTGTTTTGTCTGTGAGATTAATACGTTGTTTTATATATTTATTAATGATGTTAAATCTATTATAATACTTAGCTACAAAAGGTTGCTCTGTGAATATTAACTATTTGCATTTGTATATGATCTGCTAACCAGGGCTTGTGAAATCAGCTAGAATCAAACTATCTTCCCTCCCTTTCAGACTAGCCTGTGGAATTACGTCCTGCCCACCCAAAGCCTCCCACAGCAAGGGGCAAGGCAGGGGACTGGAAGCTAAGCTGGGACCTGCTTTTGCCTGCTTCCCTCGGGTTTGCTGCCTGCTCATTTTCTAAACGTGTGACACTTTAAGCTGTGCTTTTCGTATTTTGTACAGGATCCTTCAAAGAGGAGGAGGCTGATAGTTCCAGCACTTTCTTTGCTTTGCAACTGTGATGACTTGTTTGACTTTCACTTTGGATGCTGGCTTAAGCCTCCCTGTTGTGCTGATTTCTGCATGTGTTTACAATGCACTGAGCAAAAAATAAGAGGAAATAGCTCAGTAAAGAGCAGGATGGCATCGTTCATTCTGACAACTGTCAATACTGCATTTTGGTGTGAGCTAGAATTGCAATCATTGTAAATGGATATGTTTAATTATAATACATGCATGTTCTGGGCATTTCAGGCATGGTGAAATTAAATCGGGACCACCCCAAAAGTCCACTTTGAGCCTGTCTTTTGGATTAGGGACTTGACGTCGTATGCCATTTGCATAGTTTGAATATTATTCAAGCCTTTGATCCTTGTGGTTTTTTAAAGCCAAGGACGATATTTTTTATAGGAGGGGCATAAAGCATTTTCAATGAGTTGTGCGAACGTGTCGTCTTGTTTTTGACCTTGTACTATAACAGATGCTGCTGATGGTTGAAATTTTTACTAGTTACCTTTTTATTGTTTTTAAGAAATGTAATATAGCAGTGCCCTTTCAAAACAAACAAAAAAAAGTGTAAGATTTACTAAAAAAAAAAAAAGGGGGAAAAAACGAAGGTACAGTCTTGAATTCATTGGTACCATACTCATTCTGAGTTCAGCTGTGAGGCAGACATGTTTCAGTGTTTCTTGGGCTTGCTCACCTTCTGGCCTAAACACCTGTAGTGTTGCTCTTTCTCTGGTTTTCCTTCTCTTGTGTAATCTTTTTGTTTAATACAATTTTTCGAAGAAATCTTTAAGTGATTCTTTTTTTGTTTGTTTTGCTTTAGAAGTGCTGAATTTATGTGCAATCTTGAAACACATGTCATAGAAAATGGGAAAGAGTGGGTGTAAATCATAACATTAATTTCTAAATGAAAATTTGCTCTGGATTGACGTAAATTGACGTGCTGCAGATTCATGCCACGTTGTGAGTCATACATGCTGCTACTAGCACAGTGTAAAAAGGAAAATGATGTGATTTTTACCAGATTTTTTTTTGTTTTGGTAAATATTTTATTTTATTAAAAGTTACTAGTAGTGGTTTAAAACCGACAAAAGCCAATAGCTGTCAAATCTCTGGATTAATGTAACTGTGTGCATATCTGGGCAAAGAGAAGGTGTATGGCTTTAAAATGGCACAGTTGATAAACAAGTAGCCTGGAGAAAAAAATGACTGAACAAAGGTGCATTTGTCTCTTGAGTAAGACGTTGCGTTAATCACAAGTCAGTATGCCACTGATTTTCTCAGACATTGCCTCCCAGGTGTGGGCAATGTCCATGCCAGGCCTGAGCACAGCTGTCACTGCATTTTGATTCAAATACTGGGGGGCTTTTCCATTGCCAACATACGAGAACTGAGTGCTGATGATCTGCAAAAGCTCATGAGGAGGTGAGAACTGGGCTGCTCTGCAGCCTCCACTGCTCTGCTGCCCATCAGCTCCTGCTGCTGAACCGGGACGTGGCCAGAGGTGGCTGCTGCTGCCTGAAGAAATGTTGCTGCGGTTCTGGGACGTTCACAGAGGTGAGCATGTGACGTACAATTCGTCTCCAGCAATGTTAGGCCGTTTCCAAACCTCCGTGTTCTTGCAAATTACCCATGTTTGGTGCTGTCACATTGCCAGTCCGAGGGGAAAATGTGGGGAAAAGATGTGTTGGAAAATCTCCCCTTGAGACCGTGCCTGACAGGCTGGGTGCTCCTAAGAAATGTGTAGCAAACTAAGGCCCAGGTAGCATATATTTATTAGATAAATGTGCCTAGTGCCATAATATTTTCTACTAATTCTTTATGGATTGAATGATAGATCTATACAGGGAACACTGTCACGAAAGGAGAGCATCCTTTTAAGTGCTGGAACTTTTTCTTTTTCTCTCTATGGCTTGTTGAATATGGAAGGCATTTACTGTGTTTGCCTTATTAGAGTGGTTTAACAGAGATCCTAAAAATGCAGTGAGCCCTCAGAAAGTTGTCTCTTGATCCTTTTGAACTGTCACCAGTGGTCAGCCTCTTCTGAGGTAAGAATTGTTTTTGTTTGGACATCATTGGTAGAAAATGTAATTTAGACTGCTTGTAGAAGATTCAGAATATATGTGTATAAATCAGCAAAAAAGTTTCAAGTGGAAGCTCAGCCCGAGCTCACAAAGTATTGCTGATGGCCATGGATGTGGCGGGTTCTTTAAAGGCACAATGCTGCTGCTGCAGGATATCCCTGATGGGTTTGGATCCTAACTATACAGAAAGCAAGCCTGAGCTTTTTCCATTAAGCTGGACCCAAATGGTTTTTTAAAAGCTGGACCAGAGTATGCTTTTGTGCATCCAAGGTTATTTCTTTGTCTGAATGATGGAAAATAGTCATGCGCTGATGCAATAGCTGTTCTTTCCTAGGCTGTACTTTAACCCACATATATTAAAAATGTGCTTCTGATTATGGCTGTATTTTGATCTCAAACTGAAGGGCTCATGACAGAGATAGAGGGTACTCTCTTCCCTTTTCTGTCCTTCCTCTGTAAGATAAATGCCCATGGGAAGCAAGCTGCTCCTAGCTTGAGAGCTGAAGTTAAAAACAAGGTATGGCTTTGCATGGCTTCATTTGAGATGCCTTAAAATGAGTACTGGCTCATGTCCTGTCCCAGGAATTACTATTTTTTACGGTTGAATATTGAACTTCGGGCCAGTTCCTTGGATGGCAGAATAGCTTATATCAGCTGTCCCTGGCTGGTGTAAGCCAAGAGCAGTCACCATCACAGCAGCTGCCATCTGTTTCAGCCCAGCTGTAGGTTGTGCCACTTCTTTCAATGGCTCGTGGGCCCCGATCCTTCCCTACAATCAGAGCTGGGAGCCATGGACATGCCTTTGCTGTTGTCACCATTCTTCTAAGAAGATATCATTTGACATTATTGTTTATGTCCTGCAAGGTAATAATTCAGCAAAGTTAAGGATGTGGCCATATATTGTGCTGAGCCAGTGCCTGAACTAATACTAAGGAGAGCTTTGCAAATGGGAACATGAAAAGTGGATTGCTAAAACTTGGAAAATAAATACTACATACCTTTATTTTTCAGTGTTTTACTACTGAACTGTGGTGAGTTGAAAGGCATAGTATGTTTCATAGGCAAGACCTCATTTTATTTATGATCAGGATATTTTTAAACTCTCTTTCCATCTGTATGAATAGGAGTCATCGACACTGCTAATGCATTGTTCAGTGTCAGTGATTTCTATTTATGTGTGTTAAGGAAATAAGACTGATGCTATAAAATGCCAACTTCTGCTGATGCTACCTGAACAGACAAAAACGTTACTCATCACAATGTTACGTAGTAAAGAGTTGGCACATCCATTAACAGCTGTTACTGCACACTTCTTATGTCTGTTGTCCGCAGAATTTTCTGAGTCCTACCTACTTCTTATGTGGTATTTGTTTCCATGGTTCAAGCTCATTGCAAGTTTATAATGGAAACAGTTTTAGGACTGAAGTTGCTGTTTTTTGAAGTACTTTATGTATGTAATACTGGTGGGGGGAGCTGCCTTTCTCTCAGCTATTCTTCAGTTCTGTGAACTTGCAGTATTTTTCCAGTGATATGCACTTCATTCAGTTGTAGATTGTTGTGGCTGAATAAACAGGTATCACAAAACCTAAACATACGGCTTTTTGCTCCTTTCTTTCCTGTAGCTGATCTCAAACTGGTTGCATGAGACTATGATGTGTGTGATCATGGTATCTACGGTAAGTGTCTCATCCTTACCTTCTCAGTCACTTTACAGGCTGCAGATTGATTTAATTTGTCAGGTACCAGAGTTCTTAGGAACTTTCACAGTTCCAAGTGACTACAGATAGTGTAGGTTTCAGGGACAGGCAAATTTATAATAAACAATCAGTCTTCCACTTCCCTTGCTTTCAAAAATATTATTGACTATTTTGGGAGGAGGAGAGGTATAGCTGAAATCAGCTTGATGCATTTCCCTGCCAAAGACTTAAAAATCAAAACTAGTTGTAGACAGTTTTCACTCCTGCATATGATGCGTTTGCACATGCGTGCTTGCTCTCACTGTTGGTCCTACCCTCGCTCTCTTCCTTTTTCCCCTTCGCTGATGGCTAACAACCAAATGCTGAGTGAGAGGATGACACCAGGAAACTGGGGGATAGATATAATGACTTGTTTGAAGCAGACATCAGTGTCAGCCTACATTACAGTGGTTATAATCAACTGGAAGTAAAACTATTTAAAATAGGGGTGGGGGGGAAAACATTTATTTTCCCAGACTTTTTTTTTGGGGGGGAGGGGGGGGACATTTTGAGATAATTTCATGAAAGCGCCTCATATTATTACATCAGCTCGACAATTTGATATAACTGTACATAATGAAAGGAAATTGCAGGCTATGAAATTTTCCTTCGACCTTTTAACATTGTTCACATTTTTCCCCCTGCACAGGTTGCTTAATGGCAGAAGAACTGAATATCATGTCAGCAACTGACTATTAGTTCTTGGCAGAAAGATTTGCATAGGCATTTGTGACAACCTGGCAATGAAATAATGGTTAGCGTTGGCTGACTTCTACAGAGACAGAAACTTAAATGAGCTCCATCTGAAAGTAATTGCTTTCAAAATACGAAATAATGATAGTGGAGGGAGCGGGGGAGGGAGAAGTGGGGGGAGGAGCTGTTCTTTACCTCGTGATACAATGCCATGGTGAGAGCCATAGCTGTGAAACTCCAGCACAAACCTGGCTCCACAGGTAAAAGCTACACAAAGAGCAGCCCGGAGGCCTACAGGCTATGAAAGCTGCTGTGTTTTAAAGCACTGCCAGATCCAAGTGGCTGGGGCAGGCTGGAGCCCGGGCACTTCTACTTGAGACTACCATTGAAATGCTTCTGTATGGAGCTGGAGCCTTTTCTTTCACATTTGAGCATCCAGTGTAGGTGTGTACTACTGTACAGTATGACACCGCTAACAAAGATTAGCAAAGTGTTGGCTTTAACTTTTCTAAACCATGTTGCTAAGTTTGCAAGCCTAACTGCATCACAGTTAATATTCTAGAAATAAGCAATGTTGTTTTTTTTTTTTTTTGGCCTCCATCAATTGGGAAGAACGTTTGCTTGCTACAAGGGCTTTTTCTGAACATAAGAATGCAGAGCAACTTGTTTCCTAACTCCCTTTGCCAGACGATGGGAAATAAATAAGCAACCATCAGTGGCGAGAAGCGTAGAAATGGAAAGAGAATGCACACAGGCTGACCGTAAGTCTTATTTCCTACAGGTAAGCATTACAGAAATCGGCTAATTTCTGGGGGATTTTTTTCACTGCAACCAAACAAAAATTATTAGTGTTCAACCAACCCCTTTTCTATTGCACTGACCTCCCCTTGATGTGCACCTCCCCGTCTTCAGTGCTGCCATCACTTACGGTTATAGTTTCAGAATGGGGAAATACTTCAGCATTTCAAAGTAGTAATAAGCACTATTCATCTCGCTACGAACCACGAAATTACAGTTGCAAAGAAAAGATCTGTGCCACAGAACACAGATTCTGTTTCTGTTGCGTTAGCATGCAAATACATTGGCTTATACGGGTGTAGAAGGGTCAGCACTGTTGAAACACACCGCTGGTTGACCCCACGCTAGACAGACCAATAGTCCCTGCAGACATTGGCAGAATTTTAATGAGTACTTGAACTGTACAACCAAGAAGTAATGGCAAAGCTGACTGTACACAATGTTTCTCTAGCCGTTGCCTGAAGCGTTAATTTCATTTGAAAGGTGGAGAATCTTACAGTGAATTTATAAAAATGCACAATTCTCTCTCAAGATACTGTACACTATTCAGCAGGTTAAAAACTGAAAAAAATCTTTCATTAAAAAAGTCATTACATTATTTGTATACATCAGGGATAGTCTACACAATCACGTTCATCTAGAAAATATGTGCATTATAAACCATTTCCATGCAATGTAACAATTTCTTATTTCAAAGGTGGTATAAAAAGACAACACAGCAGTCCTAATTACTAGAACACTACATGTAAAACAAAACAAATGTGCATCCTTTTATTGAATGTGTTAGATGAATAAAACACAATAACAAAGATTCATAAAGATGCAGAACTCTTCTTTCTACCACGTGACTACAGTACCGAAAGATACAGGTTTAATGTGAAGTGTGTGCAGTAATCATTTTAGGCAAAGTGCCTCTTCAACTGCTTGTTCATCATGCTAACCCAAGACAGACTGTTGTGTTTAAGATTATTGTGAAGTAGTTTCTGCATCTAATAACTCAGTATTTGATCACCCTGCAAGCTTAAGAGCACTGCAGCTATAAAATAGTGTATCTATTGCATCAAAGTATAAAGTGTGTTGCTTACAGTTTAAAAATCTATAGAAAAAGTTTGTTTTCCGTACAAAAATGTTGAAATTTTGTCAAGATATACATTTTGAGATGTGAAATTTAACACATTCCCTTCAACAAGGAAAGGAGCTTATAAATGTGAGGCATTATTTAGCTGCAGCAGAGACTTGGGCAGCGGTGCGTAGGACGTCAGGGTGCTGTAGTGGCTAGTTTAGGGAACTAACACAGCATAAAAGTTTGTGTATTTAATTACGTGATATTAGTGTTTCATTGATACCAGCAGCATAAAAACAAGCACCACAAAGAGTGTTTTGGTGTAACTGAAGATTCTTAGGCTTCTTTCTAAGTTGGTGGAGGCCCATTGGTATATCGCAGCATAGGATAGAAAGAACGGGCAAAGTTGTTTGCCTGGGTGCAGCTGTAGTCTTGCTCAGAAGATGGAATCATGCAAGCCAGAAGTAGAAGCAGTAGAAAGAACAACTGAAGGGGTAAAGCTGCTCGTAATACACGGTAAAAGAAGGAGGGGGACCGAGGAACTACTTTAGTAGGCTGTGGATGGCTTTCAGCTCTGAAAAGAAGAAAAAAAAATAATTCAAGCTCTGAAGTGCTTTTTTAAGTAAGTCATTTAAAACTGCTTCTCTAGGGTTCACACTACCCCTCCATGATGCAGGGCTGCATATCTACAATGCATATCTGCACTGTGCATGAAACACTTCAATTGTAACTTCAAAGCATGCAAGACTGCTCAGTAGGAAGCCAGCTGACATTCCTTCTCACTGAAAAAGAAACATCTTTAAAATAGGGTAAAAAGTTACTCCTTTAAGCTATTTTTGGGGTTGCAAAGTCAAGTTTTCCCAGCAGACAAACAAGCCACTCTAACTACTTGGAAATGCACAATGGAAAACCACCATTCCAAACTGTTTTGGCTCTATTCTCCCTGCGCATCATTGCAAACAGTCCTTTGAACAGACCCTAATGTACCGGGGGTGACGTTTTAGCTTAGTCCTTCACATCTGTTTTTAAGAAGTGGCTCTAAGATGCAAGTTTCTTCGTCTAGATAGGCCGGTGGGATTAAACAAAGATTTAAAACACAAATATTCCCAAATTTGTTACAAAAAAAAAATTTTCTCAAGTGCAAAGTTGAGTGAAGGCTGCACATCAATGCAGAGGTTTAAGAGCAGGGGTGTTAAAGGACAGCAATTCACTGAAGTGCAGCCCACAGCTGGTACATAGAGGAGATACTGCACACTGGAAGAAATCCCCTCCAGTGTGTTAACTTATGAGGAACAGCTGCCCTCTCTCATTTTCACTATACTTCATGAGATTAGATGATTATAAAATAATACCTTGTGCTGCTGTTGTTTCTGCCACCTACAGTTCTCCTTACTGTGATCTGTTGAGAGAAATAGTTTTTATTATCCAGGATTCAGAAACTACAATTTCTCTTTCTCAGAAAAGACAGGTGTAGACTTTAAAGTTCTGTTGTAAATTCTATAATGCGGAACATGCATTTAAAAGGTAAAATGATTACACTTGAGGAACCTTCAGGCTAAAAAAAGATACACTATATGCTGATAGCAAAATATTAGAAAAGAAGACTTGCCTTCTTCACAGGAGGGCTGGATTTCACTGTGACTGGATGATAGGCTCCTGAGTCCAGGTCATCTGGAACTGGCAGGAATGCTCTGGTATCCTAAAAGGTAACCACACCTTCCTATTTAAAATGCATGCTCAAAACTCTAAACAGACGAAGTGCAAAGACCCACCTCCCATTGTCTCTCTGCAGGTGCACAGCCACATTGCTTCTTTAGCTGTGAATAACTAGCAGTAAACAGGTGCTCCAGTGTAATAAAATATTCTACTATGCACAGTGAGAAGGAACTGTGACAGTGCAGGTATTATCTTGAAAACACCTCTATCTGCTATCTCTCAGTGATAAGCAGTGTATTGCTGCGGACTACGGAACTCCTGTGTGTTCATTACACATTCCTGGCTTGATATTTGGTATAGATCATAGGATAATTCAGGTTGGAAAGGCCCTTAGGAAGTTTACCTAGTCTGACCTCTTGCTCAGAGCAGGGTCAGCTATGAGATCAGGCCAGGTCATTCATGACTTTCTTCTGTCTTCTTGAAACTCATCAAGGATGGATACCGTACAATGTCACAGGGCAATCTATTTCAATACCTGACTAGCCTTGTGGTACTAAAGCTTTCTGTTATATCCAGAGTTAACTGTTCTTGTTTCAGCTTATGAAGGTGGAAGTACCTGAGTTTTAAGTTAGTATTTTATAAATACTTTTATTCTTAATCTGTTATTATATCTCAGTAAGACCCACAAACTAGTATTTAAACTCTGACTCACCAGATTTCCTTGTATCGTCTTTAAGTCATGTGAAACTTGCTCAATAAGCTGTTTCAGTTTCTTTCCAATTACATGGACCTTCTCTTCAGCTTCAATGTAATCCTCACCATCTGATTTAAGCAGCAGGTAAGCACAGAGTTCTTGAAGAGAGTTTACTTTAGGCTGTTGTTCCAGTAGCTCTTTCTCCAGTTGCTTAGAACAAACAAACAAAAACCAGTGCAATGAACTGCTACTTTCGACTTTGAGGATGTTCTTATAAACAGATGAGCTTTGGAAGGCTTTAAAGAACAACTCAACCTGCCTATTAGTCCACAATACATAGGAATGGCTGTCACAGCTACATATGAAATGAACTTCGCTCTTTAAGAGACTGGTTGCACCTACTTGAACTAACATTTAGAAACAGTTGGATGTGGGCAGTCGTATTTCAGCATAAAGACTGTCCATCAGGAACTTGTTGAATCATAGAATAGCCTGAGTTGGAAGGGACCCACAAGGATCATCAAGTCTAACTCCTGGCTCCACACAAGACCACCCAAAAATCAAACCATATGTCTGAGAGCATTGTCCAAACACTTCTTCAATTTTTTGCTGCTGTGACCACTTCCCTGGGGAGCATGAACTTATATCTGATGCATAATTATGGAAAAATGCCTCAGTCTCTTAGTCCATTCAGAAACTGATCCCATGCCTGACTGATTAATATAGCAGGTTCAAGGAAAGGCTATCAACATCCTGAGAAATAAACAAATTGCTCTTCATTTTGTGGTGAGAGCTATTAATTCATTGGAAGAACTGAGGTGCTGTAGTTACATCCACGCTTACCATTAGCTCCTTTTGGCATTCCAATATTGTATGGGGATCAGCATTTGGATCTGTGATTTGTGCTTCATTCCTTCGTCTGTCAGCACTAGCTAACCACAGGATTAGTTTTTGGCTCTGATCATGGAATTCCTAGAGAAATAAGGGAAGGTTTGTACATAAGATAAAAAACCATTTTAGCAGTGCTTTCACCTGGCTTTGCCTACAAAAGAAACGAACAGCCCACATTATTAGAAAGAGCTGACAACGTATTCATGATTAGTGAGGCTTTAGCAATCTTGTTAAACTATTGCATCTATATAATAAAAAAGTATTATCCAGTTCAGAGATATTTTTACCAAACCTTTTAAAACCAACAAAGTCAAGATTATAATGAAAAGAGTACACTTGCTTTGGATTCTGAGTAACCATTCTACCAACGGACAGGAATTACCCCTTTGCTCTCTCTGCTTATCCACCCCACAGAAGCATCCCAAAGAGGAGTTTTCCCATATAAGCTGCATATTGTATGCACCTGGCAATGCAGTAGGGCTTGTTGTAAACCTTTCCTCCAGTTGTCCAATGCATGAGTTGCTTTCTCCCATCGCAAGTTCACTTTCCGAAGCCTGTTCTGAAGCTCTTTGAACTCTGTGCTCTCCGCTTTCTGGAATTCTTTGCTGCTCAGGTTAACTGAAAGCACCACTGCCTTGTAGTTATCAAATGCTTTAAGCATGTCCTGGTAGGAAAAGAAGATTAGGAGCTTGTATGAATGATGGTAAAACATATTGGTTATTTAAAATAAAACAATGTCCTCAAAAAAAAAAAAAAGAAATCACAGTTATTAGGGAAAGCTGTTTGAATCTGGTGGCTTTTCAGACACTGCTGAGGAACATATTTAAGTAGGTAGCCTTTTTTTCATTAAACAAAAAACAAACAAAGAAACAAAAAAAACCACCATTCACTTAGAAGAAAACAAGTCTGGCTGGCCCTGCGCTTCTCCCTCAGTTACAAGCATTGTGTCTTAATCCACCTCTGCCATTCATTCCTGAGCTTAGCATTTCTGTATCTTTTCCTGACATTTGGACAAATATTCCCATGTGTCATCACATGACATTTCTTCTTGATGTTAAAAGGCTTAGCCACCTCAGAATCTTAAAATAATGCTGAAGGTTTGTAGTCCATCCTCCTGTTCAAAGCAGGGCTAACTTCAAACTGAGAGCAGGCTGCCCTAGGGCCTCAACCAATCAGATTTTGAATATCTCACACAATGGAGATTCACTCTCCCCTCTGAGCCTCTGGTCCCATATCAGGCCACCCCAGTTATGAGAAACTCTTTTGTCTTCTCTCTAGTCAGAGTTTCAACCCATTTCTCTGACTTGTCACGGTCCCTCTGAATGGCAGCCCTGCTTGCGCTTCCTCTCTCCCTTAAAATTGCAGGGTGAAATAATGTGGAATTTGCCAAGTCATTGCTGTATCATATAACCACCTTATGTTAATGTAGAGCCCACATTTTTTATTTTCTTAAATGAATGCCAAACAACGTCTTGTACCCTCAATAAGTTTACGGATTGAATCAAGGGTATTCAGTCTTCTTCAAGTTGTGGGCTCTTGCACTAGAAAAGTAAGAACTGCAGGATGAGTACTGCAATCAACACTGGTCTGATTGCTTTTCTTAGTAGCCTTTGTGAGTAAGAATCTCAATCTATGTATTCTCAAGGTCTGCAGCCCACTTGTTGAAAGCCACTGGTCTAAATTACATTTTGCCCAACAAAGAGTTCAGTCTCCCTCCAAGCAGCGAAATTTCTCTCAATATCAGACAATACAAATGGTCCAGCACAGACTTTTAACCACCCGTAAGCCGGCCTGCAGACAGACTGGCTTTATCATCATATAGGGCAATTGGGATGTTCTGACATCACATGAAATTCAAGGTCTTATACAGCATGCTGGCTCTTCTAGAGATCCATAGAGACCCAAGCTGTCTACAGAGAAGATTTTTAGCCATCTGGACTCCTATTTAGAAAATTCACAGGAGAAAAGCAGAAGTGAGGCTGTGTTCCTCAAAGAGGTGAGACACCCAGATCCAGCTTGAGGGAAAGCACCTCGTTCCACTCACAAGACATCCCTTGAATCTTTCCTAGAACTTGGTGCCTAAGCCAGGCTGGCACATAGGATCAGAGTTGTTCTTAGTGGAGTCACACACTGGAGCACAGAGTCATTCTCCTTGGCCTAATGACTGCTCAAGGCCTTGTTGACTTCTGTGTAGGCTTAAGCATCCTTTAAACATGCCTCATAAATCCCTCCCCTGGTCAGCAAAATGTCTCATTTGTGAGCATCACCCAGAGTGTGACACCAAGTTGATCAGTAGTCTTGCAATCTGGGTAACTCACACGAAACTGCTGGCAGGAGGCTAAGCACACAGGGATTTTGCACTCCTACCGGTGTTTGTAGCACTTGTTCTCTCAGGGTTCTACCAGAGTCTGAACGTAGCACTTAAAGGTACCCTGGTAACCTGCTGGTTCCACTTGCAGACTTTGCTTAGTTCTAATTAATTTATGGAAGCTGAGAGTCATAGCAGGCAACACAACATGACCTCACATGCTGATGAATGTTCACATTATCGTGTCTCTAACTGGTTTATTACTTGGCTGAAGATTAACAGAGACTGACTAATGAATTTATTTTGTTTCTCATTTTAAATTAATATATACTATTCAATGAGAAGTCTACATTTGTTAATTGAAAAATACCACTGCATGTTTTGAACTTTTTGTATCCTTCAACTACCTGACTCCGGGTATGACAAAAGCACTATTTAGAGCTAAGATTTTTTGCAAATACCATGTTGCTAAAAAACAGAGCTTTAGAGCAGATCTTTCTCAGTCACCCTTTTGGAGCTACAAAAAACAAAACAAAACAAAAAAACCATACTAATTCAATTAAAAATAAAAATCAGCCTAAATCAGCCTAGACTTTGCAGTCTGTAGACTTGACTAATTTGCAATCCTTTTCTGGTTTGTGTAGAGGAGAAATAACACAGAACAGGGAAAAATGCCAGTATCATTGCTCAGAATACCCAACCACATCCCCCAAGACGAGGCCAGACACCTGACATCTGGGGAGTCTAAGCTTTCACTTTTTTAGCCTTTTTCTGTGTTTATTTTCTAAAATATATGGCCTAAAAAGCCATGTTTGTGGTTGAATGTTTCTGTTTTGAGAGCATGAAGTTCCTTGGTAAGAAAACAGAAAGGGAGGGGTTTTTACTTCAGCCTGTCTGCCTGTTGTACCCAGGCATACTGACTGCAAATCTCTACAGATGAAGACAGAAGCACCTTGCTTAACCAGCCTCTTTAGTCCTCTTAGCGGAAAACAGCTTAGCTCCTCCGTGACATACACACATTGTTATTAGAATTCATGCTGTTGACAAACCATAGGAGCACAAAAGACAACAACAAAGAGCATCAGCATTTTGAAATCCTGCTTCTCAATGTGCTACAACTTACTTTCAATTTCTTGACCCTTTGTTCCATCGCATGCATGCCGGTTGGAGGTTTCGCTTTTTGCAGCTCCTCCAGCTCTTCCTCAGTTTTATCCAGCCAAGCAGAGACGTCGCTGAGATCAGAGTTCAGCTGCTGCCACTGCTGCAAGTTCTGTTTCATCCTGAGTTTATTTCTGAGGTCTTGAGCTTGAATGAGCTCCCACCTATCAATAATGCCTACAAGTGACAGAACAAGAAATGTTTACATCTTCAGTAAGGTGAACAGTCCATAAAACAGATGCAAGGAGTTTCACAAGTAAATTACTCTCCAACCTACTTAAGGCCAAATAATTGCTACCATGTAATACTTAACATCTTTTTTACTTGAGATTATGGAGTCTACACTTTCACGTTACTGGTCAAGTTATCCACAGTAATACTACATAGGATTTTAAGCATGTTAATCATAGAATCACAGAATAGCTCAGGTTGGAAGGGACCTCAAAGATCACCTATTTCCAACCCCCCCACCATAGACAGGGATGCCACCCACTAAATCAGGTTGCTCAGGGCCTCATCTAACCTGGCCTTGAACACCTCCGGGGTTTGGGCATCCACAGCCTCTCTGTGCAACCTGTTCCTCACCACCCTCTGAGTTAAGAATTTCCTCCTAATCTCTAAGTTTAATCTCCCCTCTTTTAGTTTAAAACCATTCTCCCTTGTCCTGTCATTATGACACATTATGATACTCTGATTGAACAAAGAGTTACTCTCCATCTTTATTAAGACTTTGCTTTTGTAGGTTTACCTATTCACCCCATGTACAGAAATCAACCCTGTGATATTAGAGGCGTAAGTTAGGTAAGCTGGTGTGTATAGCTGCATTCTTTTTACCACTGATTCGCTTTTATGATTGCAGTATAGATGTGATCTTCTTACAACCTCAAGCGCCTGAAACCAGGATTGAGGTCTTAAAAGGTTACGAGAACCAGCTTGTTGGCCTACTTTGAAGACAGGACCACAGTGAAGACAGTAAAGAACGGAGTACACAACTAACTTTGACAAAACTATTTTGTAAATGGGAGCTGTAGCATTTTGTTATACAAAGTACCAACAACTAAGAGAATGAAGTATGGCAATCTTGGTTTAGACAAAGAAACACACTTCTTTGGTTTGAAATTTGTGAAGCATTCAGTATCCACACAAAAGTGTTTCCATTCATTCCAATCAGCAAAGAGATATATTATGAGTAATAAAAAATCCAGATTCTGGCAGAAAAAGTAAAAGGTTTGAACAGAAAACTTGTGTTGGACAATGCCAAGTGAAAAGGCAGCTCAATGAATTTTACCAAGATATATTGATTTAAGTTCCCAAGTCAAATGTGTTGTCTTTGTGCCATCTCTGCTTTGTTGCCCCAAGAACCACAGGTAAAACACCCCAGCACCTAAGGCACTCCTAGTGCCTGAATGCTCTGTACCTGACTGCTTCTCTACAGCTGCTATATCCACAAGCTCTTGGTCATCCTGGGGCTCTTCATCACTCATGTTAGTGGACACAATGTTCTCCTTGTTGACACTGGTGCTGCTTGCAGAGCTGAGCTGCTTCACCTGGAACGACATTTTGGTGCGTGAGCCCTGCACATTAACAAGCCATCAAAGGTCAAGCTTCATTTATGTTAAAGTGGGGTGTCTGAGCTGAGCTCCTGCATGTCAGATATCGCACTGGGCTTCTGCTTCTTTGCTAACAGTTTATGCTGGCTCTCCGTGCCTTCTCAGCAAACAAACAAACAAACACTATAGTGATGCTAATTATCACAAGACTGGACCTGGTGGAGCAGTCTTGTAATGTCTACTGGACATTACATGACGGTACATTATGTGTACTGGACAAACTACATTTGCTGAAGCTCTTTGTGGGATTCTGGGTTTTGGCAATATTGACTCTAAGGCTCCAAGACTGTATTAATGGTGACAAAAGCAGCCGGATACCAGTACCACCGTGCGCCTGGGAGAGTGCTGACAACAGGTCCAAATCCAGAGCCTGTAAGTTGCTGGTGAAGACCACAGCTGGGACCGCTGGGAACCAGCCACCATGGCTGAACAATCAACAGACAACAAGCACTTTTTTCAGTGCTACTGCCACTGGGCCTTTTTTTGAATGCCCAGAAACAGATTAAATGGTGAGCTGCATGCTAGAAAAGGACACTCCAGATCAGTTTGCTTAGCAAAGGGAGATATATAAGTACATATCAAGGGAGGGTATTCACAACCCCTCCTTGTGGAGTTAAACTCTCCTAGAATCATCCCATGACAACAGAGGATGTATTTTCCTCCTGACACTGTCTCTGATCAAAAGCTTAACATACTGCTCAGAATTGCTTTAGAGAAGCTTTTCTAGTGAGTGAACAGATACTCTCACTGGTTTCCCGAGCCACCAGAAGTAATAGCCAAGTTTGCATACATTGAACAACCTCCCCCTCTCCCAACCAATCTTTTTCTTAATGCTGGAGAGAAGAAGATGGAGCTATACAGCTTCCTGCATAGCTGTACAGACAGCATAGTATAGGTTCAGTGCCCGCAAAGCCTCAACTCACATAGCCTGGCTTATAGGGGGTACTCGTCTCTGGACCAGACAGCACATTGCCAACCATCTCTGCCTGGCTGTATCGGTGTTTCCTGCAGACAGGGCTATCTGGTGAATGCCAGGGATGAGCTTCTGAAACAGACTTTCCTGAAACAAATAAAACCAAAGCATATGACATAAGTGCAAAATCCCACCTCCACAAGGAAGCTGTTGCTTTGTATTAAGTTAGAAAGCGCTCTAAATAAAATGGCATCGTTATGGCATAAAAACAACAGTTTTGCAGCTTTCCTTGCAAAGCATGCACATTTGCAAAACGTCAACAGTGTTTCAAAGGTAATGAGATGACAGCCATGCAGTTATGAGACATTCTGTTTTCTTCTGGAAAATGCTTGAATACACAGATGAGTTAAAAAACAAAAGGCTGCACTGTGGTTTTGGAAAGTTTGCATCCCAACAATACTATCACATATCTGCAACACATTTCAGCAGGGACACGTCTAGACATGTCCTGATTTGGAGAACATTTGTTCTAGATTTAACAGACAGGACACACATGGTTCTGTCATGCACGATGCAAAATACAAAAAAAAAATACTTGCAGAGTTGGAACTATTTCTCCCAGTAATTACATAATTAAAATTATAAACGACCAAAAAAGTGATACTACCCAGAGCAAACCACCAAGAAAGTACCAAAAGACTTTGGATCAATACAATGAAATGCACGTTAACCACCTCGGCATTTACCAGGCAAAATCTAAATGGCATGTTCTTGACTGCTTTGTAATGTAAATGTGAATACTGCAGCGTAAGAACACCATGGCAGGATGAGACATGGTGTCCACACAAGGCAGGAAGTCAGACATTACATATGAGAGAGGTTGAGGAATATAGCGTGCAGCACAGGGAGATTGCCATGTTCAGACACATGCATTAGCAGGTGCCTACCAGAAGATGCTTTCAAAGTTTTTGTGGTCATTTTAAGATATGCCTCAGGATTTTCAGTGATTTCTACATCTGAAAAAAGAATAATGTCATTTTCCTCACTATGCAATATTTTCCAGATATTAAAAACAACTGAAACAATAAGGGACAGCAAAGACAAAGAACAAAATAAAAAGTTGTTGGCACTGTTTTCATCAGTCTTTTTTTAAAAGTAAGGTTGCTAAAAACCTTGTGTTCTGCAAATATAAGCTACGTTTAGACAATACCATTCCCTTCATCAGGACACTTAAGAGATGAGACTGCTCACATCTATTAATAGTACTTGAAAACCAACCAACAACGTCGAAGCAAGACCTCAGTCCCCCTCCCTTCCCACATAGGGACATCCTGCAACTGTCCATCTCAAAACAAACAGCTAGCAATTGGTTCTCACCTGACAAAGCACTGTAGTATGTTGCTTCTTCTTCGTCCTCGTGAGAGGAAGAGCCCCCCACGTCACCTGTGTGATCCCACTCGAGTGGGATGGAATCAACACTGACAGGGGTCTCACAGCCTGATCTTTCGTGACCTTGAGTGGGTGGCATAAGGTGGCAAAGGGACTGTGGGGAAGACGGCCCGTCACCGATGGCCTTCTTATGCCAGAGATCATTCTGGATTTCTCGGGAGTCTTCTGGGTCCGTCTCATTTTCAGAGGTCTCTTTTTCATCATCCAAACCCTAAAAATAAATAACAATTATGGCATGTTAGTAAGAATTAACATACACTCATAATTAAGATCTACACTGCTAAATGAGCTAACGATTAAGTCACACAGTACTACTGGGAAGTTTTGTGGTCTGCTGCAGTAATCCAAGCCACATATCTAAAATTAAGGAGAAGCATTTCTTCCTCCTTCTCTTTTGCCAAAACAATCCTCACATCAGCAGCTAACTCTTTTCTTTCAAGACACTCAACCACTACCATAACATCTCTCTGCAGTTTACAGAGAGGGGTACCCCGTTCCAAATGGACTACACAGGTCAGCAATGAAGTGATTGTTTTTATTCAGGGTGAACAGCTACACTTAGATGTTCATGTTACTTCTTCCACTTGGCTTTTTAATAAATGTTCTTTTTTTCAGAGCCAAAGTAAAATGAGAATCAGCTAAATGTTCCCAGTGAAAAGTAAAGAGCGTGCTGTTCCCCATCTAGGGTTGCCACAAGAAAGTGGACAGATGGAGCCTCACAAACAAATCCATAAAGAGAAATTCTAAGCACGTTATTGAAATTAAAGAAAACAAAGTGATATAAAAGGCTTTTGAAGCCCTCAAGCCACTACTATCTCAGTATTAACCCTGTGAATTACTTCTGTGCTATCATCCAGATTCTGCAGATAGAGACCCAACAAGAGAGACGTGTGGAGCCATGACTGATGACAAAAATTTAGCAAAGCTGGTATACCTACTGAGGGAGTTCCTGACCCCTCTGAGCTCAATCTACTCACTCAGACAGCTAGGGTAAGCACTAAGCATTGCACTTCAAACACCACAGTCATGTCAAAGCACCAAAATAACTGTTGCTTCTTACGGGATGCCTTGAAGTCAGTCTTTGATGGAACCGGGCAACTCGCCCAAACACTTCCTGACAGTATCTATGAAGTTCTTCCAATTCATCTTCAATCAGGGTAGCATCCAAAGGCTCACTCTTCTGAATCAACTGCTCCCCAAAAACGATTAGTTGATCAATCTTATTGGTGTGTAGTGTTATTTCCTGCTGAAAACCCTATTTGGGACATACAAGAAAATAAGATCACTTCTTCAAATCCCCTTCCTAGCCTAAGGTTTGTCCTTCATTTCTTACAGCAGTAAAAGCAAAAGCAGCAAGTGACACTGCTGCCTAATTTCATTTGGCAAATATCTTTTTACTCAAGAGGTGCAGTAGGTTGCTTTATTATCAGGATTACAGTTCCAAATGAAGTGGTATTTTCCACACATGCGTACATCAGTATGACTGCAGTGTCCTGAGCCTGCAATGGTTCAGGACATGAGAGTTCAGATAATCAGAGTTTATTTTTCTACTGGGTACATGTGATTTTTTTCTCTGTAGGAAAGAAGTTTGGCTGGTTGGGCCTCCAGCCTACATAACAGCAAACCTACATCCCAAAACAATTCATAGCATAGGGGAAAAGGGGAAAGCAGCACATGAGCAGGTTGCAAAGAACCAGGATGTTCTTTAGAATCACTTCACATGCATGCTGTCTTATTTCTGTTTGAAAGTCCCAGTTACAGCCAATGCATTCAGGGGAGAGATTCTACCTTAAAGCCAATTCAGAACAATTCTCCCTAGAAAAGAATGCCTGAATTGAGGAATGTAGCTTTTACTATTAACCCACATGTTCTCCTTTCCAGACCAGATATCACTGTTACTGACACTACAGTGTTTGAAGAAAATGGCAGGATAGAACTGAGTTTGAACACTGAATCTGAATACTGTGCAGTTTAAAATTGATTCAGAGTGGGACTTAATAAATTACTGATGTCTTATAACAAATACAGGCCTACAAAGATCTGTTGGCTGTTGTTAAGTTCCAGAAAAGCAGATGATTCTGTCAAGACAGAGCAGCCTGATAGAATCAGTTTGGTTCTATTAAACAACTGATTTAAAAGAATACATACATTTAGCTGGCGCATTTTGTCATCAAAGTTACTTTTTGAGAAGTGCTCCACATTTGTCAGCTGGAGGTCCATTTCTGTGAGCCAAACAAGGATGTTCTCCCTTGTCGCCTCAAACTCATCTCTCCGATTGGTGAAGTGCTGAAAAGGAAGAAGGGACCCCCTGTTTATAAGAATTTATCTACTGAAAAAGATATCGCAGGAGCCCCCTGAAAAAAGTTTTGTTTCAAAGCTGCTGTTCACCTCAATGGCCTTCAGGACACAAATGACAGCATGTCAGGTGTAGAAAATGTCCCCTAGGGATGCTGGTTCAAAGTGTCGTACACTGATGAACTATTCTAACTGGGGTGGGAATAAAACTTCAGCAGTGCAAGTCCTTCTTATAAGAAAAAAAATCTTGCTTCCACGCTGCATAACAAAAATACACTCTCTGCTAACACAATCTCTGCTCTGGGAAGCAGTGAATGAATTCTTTGTTTTGTTTTGCTTGAACACATGGTTTTTGCTTTACCTAGTGAGCTGTCTTTATCTCAACCCATGAGTTCTCACACTTCTACCTTTCTGATTCTCTTCCTGATTCCACCTGGGGAGAGTGAGCAAGCAGCTGTGTAGCTGTGTAGCTGTGTAGCTCCCTGCTGGGGTTAAACCACAACTAGTAATTCAAGACACAAACCAACACAAGACAGTTGCTCCCAAGTGTGTGTTTTGCCCTTGGTAACTCCTAGAGGAACCTGTGAGTACTCCTTAGTCTCTCACTCCACTGTGCAATTACCTTCAGTCTCCTCAGAATGGCAGCGACTCTTTTCTGGAGATTATCCCAGCGCTGGTTGCCTTCATGTACCATCTGCTTCAACTTGCTGGCTGAGTCAGTGCGGTTCTCGCGGGCAAGGCGCCTGTACTGCTTATTGATCAGCTCCAACTGAGTGAGTCGTTCGTGAACTTGCCGTTGGAATGCCTGTAAGGCAAATCGAGAAACTCAGTTCCTTTGCTGGTAAGAGAAAGGATCAGTGTGATAAAATCCATCAAGAGGAAGGATGATGCCCTCTCCCCTTAAAGAAAAACAAAACCAAAACCAGACCTTTCAGCTACAAAATTAAATCCAGAGAAGGATCCATATTTTAAATCATTTGCTCAGATTTTAGGAAGAAAAAAAATCAAAATAAAAATCAACCCACAAAGGTCTCTTGCCTATAGCAAGCAAATCTTTAACTTAAGCAGAATTATGTCAGTTCAGAGTACTGTATTCTCCACATTAAAAAAAATGGAGAAAAATAAACCTGCAAGATACCTGGCAGCCATATATGGCTATATTATTTATGGTCACTATACCATAACTTTGAACTGCAGAACATGTTTTTCAGTGATCCAGGCATTTCACACAGACAATAAGTATTCAGCAGTCTGAACATCCAGCCTGCTGCTAAGCATAAAAAGATGAAGTTAAAAAATTCACCTCAAACTTCTTCAGCTCCTCCTTTGCATGTGTATACAAAACTTCTGAGGAATTGGGGCTAGCTGCTGTCCTTTCAGCTGATTTTAGCCAATCTTCAAAGCGAGAATAGTCATCCAAAAACCTCTGCCATAGGCGCCAGGTCTCCTCAATTCTGGCAGGGAGATGCAAATATAGAAGAGATTTATCATAAGCTTATCATTTTTTTTTCCTTTCTCAAAATTTGGTTTGTGGCAAAACCAAAAGCATTTCTTCAAAATGCTTCCACAGACTTCTTTAGGAGCTGTTGGATAAAGAGACTTACTTCATTCGCCTTTCCATAGACATGGCACAAATGTTTCTCCACCGTCTGTCCAAACTCCTGCTAGTCTGCTGGATGGAGTCACACTCCGTCTCATTAGCACATGCATCTGAATCGTGCAGCAGAACTTCACAAATATTAAATACGGACTCCACCCCTGCTGTGTGTTGCTCTATGTCTCGTTGCAGGTCCTGCATTGACAAAAGAAGAGTTTTAGTGGTAGGCAACGTGCTTGGCTAGACTTCAGACATACCCTTTCAAAATACTGCAGAAGATGGAGAAAGAGCGATTTGTGAGTCAGTAAAAGGTTACTTAGCTTTAGAAAACAGACTTGCAGGATGAGTTGTGCAGATGACAGACTGACAGGTTAGGACAGAACTGCCATGCAAAAAGGGGTTGTCCAGATTGGCTTCTCAATGAAAGCTCAATCTTTTCATTAACAGTCTGGACAATTTTAATGTGCATTCAAAATCCAAACCTTACACACACTGCAAAGGCATACTTACTAATTTTGACTGTACCAAGTGACAGTATCTCCTGTCAGCTTACTACTCTACAGGACTTGACAGAGAGCTCATGGTACAGTTCCTGTACTTTGCTGATTGCATGATCACCGACTGGTATCATAAACTGCAGAAGCACAACAAAAGGGCAGCCCATGTTTTACTGTTTTTCTTATCCCCCCTTTCAGAGCTCCTGTTTTGACAGCCTGTTTTAAAGGGTCTGGCAAAGACCCTTTGCCTTATCTACATGTTTCTTCTCCAGAGCTTGCAGGTCCATCATATTCTGGCAGCTCCTTCTGTACCTGTAACTGTTCTTGAAGTCAATGCTACCTAGATATTTCTTGTTGAAAAAGCAGCTCTGTACAATGCTACCAACTGTGACTATTAATGAAATGACAACGCCCACTACATTTCCATTTTTTCAACCCACTCCTGGCTCCCCCAATGAAGGGTACAGATGCTGTAACCAGAATAACACAGCAACAACACCAAACACTGATGAGTATTTTACTGACAACAGCAAAAAGAACTCCCATTTAAACAGTATTACTGATTTCAGTGAACAGATGAAGCAGAATTGGTTTTGCCCTAACCTTAAAATAAACAAACAAAAAAAGACAGATGAAAAAATCCAGACATGGCTTGTAGGAAATCCAAGATGAGTTGAAGAAAGGTCTTCCCGGAAATCAACAAGGTGCAAAGAGTTGAGTATCACCCCATGGCAGTCTTCAATGGTGTTATATGAGTACCTGAAAGAAGGGCTAAGCCATAAATGGTAAAAATTTGACTTGCCAGATTTGTGATAACACAGCTTTAAAGAAAGTAGAAGCCAAAATCTTTGCATAGGTGAGACTGCCAGAAGCAGACCCAGCACCATTTTAATAGCTTATTAAGGATCCACAGATGTTTTCTGAGCAAGAAGCAGCTGTGTGTTCTTAACATGATCTCTGCTTCTCAAAGCAGGCTCTACCCTACTGCTGTTAGAGAGACCCTACCTGGAGAGACTCTCCTGAGTTCATCAAATTATTCTCGATTTACAGCTGTATTGGTGAAAATGAGAATTTGGAACACAGGTTATAAAACCGTCTTACTTACACTATAGTAAGTTGCTGATACTGTTTCATTACTTTCGGTCATGCCTGGGTTCATATGCAATAACCCTAGGCAGAATTCTTGCTGTTTTCCCAATGACCTGACTGCATTATGGTGAGACAAATACAACAAACTAAATAATGGGGCCAAGAACATATACTGAGCCCAGAAAGGTACTTTTCCTTCAACTCTGCACAGCATTACCCAGCAAACTTAAAGAGACTACATGCTGCTAGAATTCTGTAGTGCTGAAATGACTTTGAAATCTTCAAATGAATATTATTCACATTTCAATCTTCATCCTTCAACTGAACAAACATGCCATAAAGCATCTCTGTAGATGCACTATGCTTTTAAATGTCATTATTCAAGACTGAGCAGGCAAAGTTTTTCCAGTCATGGATGTCAAATGAAAGACACCTGTAGGGCATATTTCTCACCATCACTATGCGCTTGCTGGAATAATTGTTCGGATAAAACCAGGAAAGATCTTTTTATTTGTTGTGTTTAGATAAAGGTTTCTCTACCGTGGAGCGAAAGAAGCTTTTTTTTTTCCCTGTGGTCTTTTGGTCCGTACAGACTTCTCATATTCAGCCTGCTAAAAGGTTACAGTAGAAGGAGTCTAGAGGTGCCCACAGGTCTGCATTTGAAAAAGAATTCAAACAACAAAGCAGTAAGTAGTTCTGAGCAGCAAAAGATGGCTCTTGCAGTGAGCTGAAGCTTGAACGCTCATAAAAATAAATGAATTTGGACACAAGTTCTTTGTGCCCCACATTCTTCTCTGCCTGGCAATTCATTACAGCCTTTGAGAAATGCAAAAGGTTTGGATGGGGAGAAAATATCTTCCATGTTGTTTGTGTGACCATTCACAATGCAGATGGAACCATCAGAGGCACTAGACCAAAGCTTCTGATGTATGACCAGCTCCTGGAGTGCAGCTGGTAGGAGCTATCCCCACTCTTGTCACAGAGGCGGTGGACCTTCCCACTACATCTGGGACATGAGCAGATGGGGAGCCATACCAGCCAGCAGAGAACGCAGCCCTCAGGTCTGGGTCATTAAAGGATCTTTTCTTGGATAAGAAAGCAACAGCCAGAGAGACAAATGATGGGAAGGATGGGGAGAACACCTATATGTGTGGAATCTTTAAAGGCAGATGCCATAAAGTTTCCACAAATAACAGCTTTACTTTTGATCCTCAGTTTTAGGGTAAATATTCTTGTTTTACACAACGGCCAAAAGACAGCCTTGGTGATTCTCGGCCTTCCCAAGGAGGCACTTTGAACCTGGGCACAGAGGAAAAGGTGACACAGGTTATGCCACTCCACCTGCGAGTCTGCACTTAGGAAAAGCTCCTTTTCCTTCCCTGGCTGCTGCAAAGAGAAGTTTTATTCTAGGACTATCCAATTCATCCCACACTTCCATTTGGCTGGAATAGCTAGCACGATCAGTTATGCCCAATCCTTGCCATCTTCAGCAGTTTAACACAGATTCTCAGGATTCCCCTGCTAAGCCACTGTCTTGGGTAAATGCCTACATGCACTCGACCAATGCCCAACAGTGCTAGATTGGTTCATACTTATGCCTCATCAGGATTTGTGCACCATCTCACACTACCCTGAGGGGATCTTCAGAGCTTGCCTACTGGATCAGGACTCAGTCAAAGGTGTGTTTGCACAAGTCCATCCTTCAAAGCTCAAACATCCTTCTCTGCCAAGCTTGCTCTGCTGTTTGCAAGGAGGGGAAGAGTGAGCTAGTGAGGGCAACACCTCGAATTACAGCACTCACATCTGACACAGCCAGTTCGCAGGAGACCCAGTGTTCCGACCTTGCAATGCTGAGCCTAGGTCATCTGTCTTCCTGGATTTTGTCCACTGTGCCCTGCCTAGCCTTTATGAAGTCTGTTGTACATAACTGGGCAAAAACTCCGAAATATAAAAAAAACTGTTGTCTGTACCTTGTGGGTATTTAGGGGTGGAGGGGAGAAGGGGGGCAAATCAACATTTACAATACTGAAATAGCAGCAAGCAAATAAAAGTTTTCCATGTAACACATCTTGGCAGGAACATGCAGTGAAAGTTAGAAGGCCTGGCTAAAGAAAAGAAACAGGTGATTTTAAACTAGGACTAATTGTAATCAGCAACTTTTTAGCTCATTCACTATGGCTGCTCCTATTTCCCACCTGCTGTTCCGCCAGTCTCTTCTGTATTTCTTGGTCATCACAGATGTCATAAACAACAGGTTTAGAAAGCTCTGACTCAATCCGGGCCAACCAGGTGCGAAGGTTACTCATGTTTTTGTCCAAAAGTTGTATAAAAGCAAATGTTTCCTTCAGTTTCTTCACCCTAAGCAAACCAGGAAGAACATTTTGTTACAAAGATCTGCAGTCACTGGAAATGAGGTTAGCAGAAGGTGACGACAGGTGTGGCTTTATATAGGACTTAGTGTCACACCAACCTGTTGTCTGTAAATCAGAGCCATATTTTAGTCAAAAGCTACCTAAGCTGGCTCAGCAAGCCACTGCTCTACAGCTGCAGGAAGGTCTTGTGTGAATTATTTAATGAAACTAAATGAGCAGCGTGAATCTTTTAGCTTCATTCATCTGCTGGTGAGCTCTTCAGTCAGTTCCTGGACTTTTTTCTAAGTGGATGTCTGCACTGTAACATTTCTCAGTTAAACTAAAATGGGTATCTATGACCTGATTTGCCTGCTGTGAATGACGTTCAAGGTTTTCTTCAACAACCACCAGGGCTACCAGGGAGGTACTGCTCCGTCAACGGAGACATGACTGTGCCCACACAGCAGGTCAAACATTTTGGGAAACGGATGCTGACAGAAGAGGAGAAGGCCTGAGCAATAGCAGTTTCAGGCCTTGCAGCGCTGCAATGACATTAAAAGATCTTCTGAACAACAATCTGAAACGTGTGAAGAGGCGCCAGATTCTCCTGGTTGGTGAAAATAAAAAAAACAATGCTGAAAAGGGGTAATATCCAACAGCTAGAGAGAGGCATAACAGCAGACAAGCAAATGAACTGTAGAGACCATTCATTTTTTTTTTTTACAGCTGTTGTAGCACAGCTCTTGAAACACAAACTTTTCTATATTCACAGCCCTTACAGTATATTCCCACGTCAAAGTCCTTTATCAGTCCCTCATACTATCCAAGTAGCATGTTTGTACATTTTGGCAAATTTGTTCTCATGTGTTGGAGGAATAGCTGTTAAACCACCTCACTGCTCTTAAGTCTCTCCTTCAAATTCTCACTTATTCTCATTCCACCCCCCAAAACTACTAAAAAGTCCAACACTGGGGCTGACTTCAGATTGATACCAGAGCTTGCAATCTAGGTAGTTAATGCAGGAGAAATAAATACATCTAGATCATGATTTTCATCAGACCTGTTTTAAACATTGAGATTACAAGATGGGAGCAACTGTACCAAAAAGCATTCATTTCTCTCCATGAACGGAGCGGTCTGTAATGCAGTATTATAAAAACATCAACACTTCAGACACTGAAATCAGGCGAAAAAATTCCACCCTGCCCTAAGGAGAACCCACCTCTTAGCCAGCATCATTTCCCTATGCCATCCTTCCCAGCCTCTTGCATCCACCTCTTTACTGTCTCCCTCTGTCCCCGTGCCCTGGGATGGATTTTTTGGACCTTGCATGGGATTTTTGGAATGCAAATTTCTGAATGAAACCTTAAGTGACTGTCTGGTTTAAAAACTGCTCAAATGAGCCTCATTGTCTAAACCAAGTGCAGTGCAAAAAGTTAAATATGAATTGTGAGAAGGCCAGAGCATTCTCCATTCGTTAGCTACTATGACCAATTTGTCAAATGTGGCAGGGAACTGTCACCAGCTAAACAAAACCAGCAGCTGGGACTGGAAGGGCAGCTTGTACAAGGGAATCGCTACACGTCCCAAATACAGGGGACTGCTGGGAGGTCCGAGATGAACCCTAACTTATTTGGCTACAGCAGCATTGTGCAAGCTAGGAATGAGGGGGAGGACACATGCAGGCACAGATCACATCGAGGGAGAAGTGCCCTGACAGGGTACCTGGACGCTGGCTTCACACAAAGGAGCTGTCCCTCCTTGCAAGTAAAAGGAGGAGTTTCCTGGCCCACTGTCCTGCTGGGATGCTGGGCTGTCCTAGCAAGTCCTAGCAAGTTTTAGAGGAGAGGGGTCCAAACTGCCTGCAACTGAGTGGGTTTTGCAGCTACTTGTAGGATGATACAATAACAAGAGATATTTAGGACAGATAACCTACGAAGAATATACCACTCTGAGCAACAACTGATCTTATTAGCGATCTTAAGGTAATCAAAGAGGACACGTATGCCAGCTAGACACTGTATTTACAGAAAACGCTTATGAAGGGGATGTGGGAATGATCCTGCTGGATTTGTTCAGTCCTACTGATTATTGCAAATATACAGAGTAAGGCCAGGAAATCTGAGGTCTCGTATGGATTAGCAGCCTGGGAAGCAGTTTCCCCTACCTCTTGTCCCAAGAGGACTAGGCAGTACCTTCAGGTAGTTTTACAAGGTGGGTAAGAGAGTGATACTATGGTAGTTTTCTGGGCAAATATTTAGCAACTCTGCACTTTCCAAAATGAAAAATCAGTCTTGTCTGGTTGATGTAACCCTACAAGCCCACCTGAAGGATCTGCCCCAAGACTGTGGTCCACCCACAAAGCCACCAATACTGGTGCAAAGTGCAAAGCAGCTGTCTCTGCCTTTTACTCTGATGGTGCTTTCCACTGCTGCAGCTGACAGAGAGGAAGCCAGTGGATGACAAAAGCATTTAGCTAGTCATGCTTTCGTTAACAAGATCTTTTCAGAGCTCTGTTCTCAAGTTCAGCTCTGTATGCAGAAGGCATCTGGCTCCCAAGCAAACAGCTGCTATATAAATCTTCCTGCTCCTAGTCCCCCTTCCATTAAGCAGTACTCAATGAAGATGTCATACTCCATACGGCACTTTCTTGTGCTATCTTGTGCAGTAATTCACCCAGGAAGACCTAATTCTCCCTCCACCCTGTCCCTGCTCCTGTCCCACCAGCCGATGTTGATCCAGTTGGTTATAACACTCAGCAGGGCCTGTGGCTCACTGAAGGCAGGTAAGCGAGTTGGGAGCCCTTCTCGCTGGAAAGATGGGACAACACCGGCTCTGTGTTGACCACTGAAATGAGGAAGCACTAGAAGAGCCAGGCCTGAGGAAGAGTTTAAGCCAAACAACACTGTTGCACTGTTAATTCTGCATGACTTCAGAGTAGTTGGAAGGAAACAAAGAGCAACCACTGCACTGTCCACAGCTGATCCCAATGTTATTTATTCACTGCACATTCTGTGAAGCTCCCCAGGTTTGTAAGTATATCCCTCCCAACTGAGCCACCTGACCCAGCCTGCTTTCTAGAAGGAGTGTGGCCCCATGGACCGTCCTTGCTGCCAATGCCTGTCACATACAGATCTCTTTGACTTGGCAGTGCTAGGTTAAAGGCTGGACCAGATGATCTTAGGGGTCTTTTCCAACCTAAAAATTCTATAAACCCCTTAAAAATGAATGGCAGGTGAAACAAATAACATCATTCAGAAAACAGGAGTGTAAATATGCCAATGTACTGGCATAAACATGATGACAGGGACCTGTCTCAGCACTCATCCACCCTTGACTTCCACAAGGGACAGATCAAAGGACAAACTTACCAGCACAAGCCTTCTGTTATCACTATGGTTATATCCAACTTTTGAGCAACTACTACTGTTCTTCTGCGAAGGTAACCACTGCTCTCTTGGACTAACGCTTTGGAAATGACTCTCTGTAAACTTGCAAGAGATGTACATGTTGGGAGCACCTAATACCACAGCTGACCTGCTGAGACCACAGCTTCCTGTGCTGCTCAGTGTTGTCCCTCTGCTTCCCTGTACTCCTTTCTCTGTCTGTATCCACCTGTGTTCTGCCTTGAAGTTGCATTACAGAAAAATTTATGTGTTACAGGCCAACTTTCTTCAACCTACATATTGGATAACAGGTAGGTGATATTAGATTATAATTAAACACCTTTATGAACGACAGCACATTCAGTAAATAAGAAAAGCAACAGCTTTAGAATCCAACTGTTTTTTTATGTAAAAAAAAAAATCAAGAATATTATTTTGGTTTAGGTATCACTCTAAAATTCAGGTTATCTATATTGCTCTAATATATGGGTCTGTAGCTACTATCAACAACAGTCTCAAAGAGGGCATTGCTGTAGTACCATGAGCTTGTATTTGTTTCCTAGCAGTTGCCATCACAGGCGCGCCAATGTAATTATCTAATTTAATTCGTACATATTGTGGGTAGAATATGGCATTTGTCAGTCATTTAACCACCCCTAATTCTCTAGGTCATTAATCTCAAGCTTCAGCTAAGCAGCCAGAGAAGAATAAAAAACCTAACAGAAGTTCACATTAGTGCAGTTTGTAAATAGAAAGGCAGCCTTCTCCAGATGTTCACGCTGGCTGATTTGTTCTTGTTGCAGTCAACAGGCGCCAAGTCCAAGATAAAGGGGAGGGATCTAAACTGAAGCAACAGGTGAAATGATGAGAAAGTCGAGCATCCTCATTAAGCACCTCAGCTTGCAGAGAAGTCAAAGGGAACTTCCATTTCTCTGGCTAATGCTCCAAGAAGGTGGTAAAAAAAAATTCTACTTACATCCGTAAAAGTCTTATACATGCAACAGTCACACTGCTGCATTTCTACACACTGCGAGTGTTCTTGCAAATTATCTGCTACTTGCATGAGAGAAACCTGATGACCTCTTTTGAGATGCATCCTGGAAGGACAATTGATGCAGAAAGACAGGCCTCCTGGGAAATCGGAGGGGCTGTGCAGCCCCCAAGCCTGGGGGCAAAAGCTCCCCCCAGGTCCAGGTGAGAACCACAGATCACACAGTGAATTAACAGCAATAAAAGCTCAAATGCAGCAGAGGAAAGGAGCTCCTCCCAGTTACCCAGAGGTGCCACTGCTGTTGACTGAATTATTTCTCTACAAAGTACCATTCTCAAGTGATATGGTCAAACATGTAAAGCTTCCTGTTTACTGGAAAAAAGCCTAGTTATATGCAGCTCACTTCTCAATGAGAACTAACCTGCCACCTTTCAACATGCTCCCTGAAGCAAAAAATTATATATATATATATATATATATATATATATATATATATAAAAATCCAACCAATATCACATCTAAAAGAAAAAAAAGAAAACAAGGCACAACAAACTCAAACATATCTTGTACTTTGCCATGGGACCAGCTTAAAAGGTATCCTGATTCAAAACACTGCTTAGAAACGTGCATTAGACACATGGGATAAGCCAAACAAAGCCAGCTTCTTGTGTCTTGATCTTTCCACCAAAATATCCGTGGCAGAAAAAGAACAAAAGTAGTCGCTTATAACTAATAGCCAGCTGCAAAAGTGAACAGAAGGACTAACTGACCTGACTCGCGATTGGATTTGGCTCTTAATGCCCCTGCTGAAGCTGCCAGCACTGGGTTATGGGAGAAGTGCATAAGGGTCATTGCAGGCTGAAGCACTGCACAGCCCCAAGAAGCAGCAGAATATTTTGTAGTAACTGCTCAGGAATTATCTAACGTTATAAGGTTGACTGAAATGTGTTCATGCAGACATAAAGGACTACAAAATGCCTGCCAGCTGCATTACACTGGCTGTCAAAGTGCAGGAAAAGACACAGGAGAGCTCAAAAGGCAATAAATAACATTCAAATTTTAGCGTCTAACAGAATGAAAAACATCCTGATGTATGTTCCAAGCTCTCATTCACAAGCACAAATGTCATTCTAGCCAGGCAGGAGAAGATACCACAGACATTTATTTTTATCTGCAGAGGGGCTGAAATTGCCGTGCCAGCTGGCAGGATTGTTTACTACCCTGCACAGCAAATGAGATGCACGAAACCCGGAAACCTTTGTTCAGTAAGTTGCAGGCGAGCTTAACCATGTGAGGGACAAAAGACCCGATTTGGAGAGGTGATGTCAGCCGCAAATTTTAGGCCTTGATATAAAATACGAGGAGATTTCTCTGTAGAGCAACCGGAGCTCGTAAAATGACAGGAAGCCCCTGTGTTTGTGGCTTGTGTTAGCACGGTGAGCAGAGCAAACAGGGGTGTGCTGGGGGAAGGCTTTCCTTGCATCCCCCCGCCAGCCAGACCAAAAGGTTGCTGCTGCAGATCTCCGCCACCTTGGGTGCAAGACCCCAAAAGCTGGCTGGTTTTAACCAAGAGGCCCTGAGCGCTGTTCCTCCTGCTAAAGCGCCGCGTCTCCTGCTCAGCACCACCGGCTCACTCATCCACTTGTCTGAGGCGAAGTGCGGCGAGGCGCTGGCGCATCCACGCTGCGGAGCCCTCCCCGCCGCCGCCCCAGGCCGTAACCCACCGCCACCACCGAGCCCGGCGCCGCTCACCCGGATGGCACTTACGGTTCGCAAGAATAAACCATTCCTCGGCTCGCAAAGCCCAAGCCGCGAGGGGACCGACCGCCTGGGCGACCACGGCACGCGTAGGATGAGGAAACCCCTCCTCCACAGATGCCCTATTTATTCGCCGCTTTAGCATCCCGCGTTGAGAGGGGGAGGCTCGCCCGTCCTCCTCCCCGACCCCCCGAAGCTGGGGGAGCCACCACGGTGGCTCTTCCCCTGTTTTAACCCCCCTGCGTTTTTGTGTTGGCATTTTACCTGGCAAATGGCCGCATCCCTCCTCAGAACAAAACCACGAGAGCTATATTCTGACACGAGAGAATTAGCACGCCAAGAAACGCACGCAGAGCGGCTGCCTGCGGCTGGCGACAAAAAGGTTGCAGGCTGGAGGCTTCGGCACTGAGAAAGGTGGATTCGGTGCTCATTTCGTCTCTGCTTGTTGGAAAGCAGGATTTGAGCCTCAGACCCGGATGATTTGCAGCAGAGTAAAATTGAAGCGAGCCCAAAAAATCAAGAAAATGTACATCCACACACAGGCACCACGCACACAGATGTATCCTTACTTCCAGTGCGCTCTTCTTTCTCGCCTTTAGCATTATATCCCAGGTATTTAGTACGAATTAAATCTCCCACACACTGTCCTGTCCTCTCTTTAACCTTCCAGTGCAGGCAGAAGGCCTTCAGCGCAAGGAGCCTGTTATGCTGAGGACAAAACAACCCCTGATCTTCATTTATGATATCATTCATTTGTGGAAAAACACACTGTCGTAATTTCTGAGTGTTATGACTGCCAGAGATCATGGGGCGGGAGAATAAGGCAGAAGTCAGAGAACCTTGGATTAAAAGTCACTCCCTACCCAGCAAATACCAACAGGGAAAAAAAAAAACAAACTGTGATAATCCCACCAAAAATGCAAGGAATGGGTTTCAAATCAAAGGCTTCTCAGTGTTCAGGTCTTCTGCAGACCTGTATTAGCTTGCCAATCGCTCGCATTCGATACAGGGCAGAATAAAAAGTGCCTGGGAAGACACCTCACACCTTGAGAGGCATTCAGACGTTTGCACAGTTAAATCATATCCAGGCTCCAGTCACTGTGACAGTTTAACCTGATTCTGGCCCAGGTTTGAACACATTCAGGGCGGTAGGACTGAGACACAGACTCAGGACGTTGCCCTCCTGCCTGACAGGCGAACACAGGGAAGGGCGGCAGCACGCAGAAGACCCGGACTTTCCCGGCATGGCCAGCTCCCCCCCCGGCTCCCAGCACACCTCAGCATGCATTGCGTAACCAAAATAAGCCCAGCCATCCTGCCTGATACGATAATGAGTCCTGTCACAGCTCTTGTGCCAAACAGAAGCATAATCCCTAAAGGACAGGGAGCCCGGAGAGCACGGAAAGGAAGCAGGCACCTTGAGAGTGAGATTTCAACTGCGCTGATTTTTTTTTTTTCCACCAAAATTATTATAAAGAATGAGATTTTACAGTGGTACTGCCACAAACCAGTATCATTCTCCTGTATCGTTTACCCGGAGGCCCGACTGCAGCACACTTTGCTTCGCTTGCTGTGCAAAACCCATCTGCAGCAATTTCGAAGACCTTTGAGCTCAGAGTACACCCACACCGAAAGGCTGCACGACTGCAGCTGCAACGGGGTAGGACAGCATGCCAGCACGTGGTGCCTGACGGCCTGCCCTGCCAAAGGGCAAGCAACGTGGCAGAAAATAAACACAGAGAACAACTGAGAGGAGGCAGGAACTCGCTCGCCCCCTGTACCTACAAAGCCGGGGCCCACTGCCACTGGAGCAGCCATCGGGGCGGCCCAGCAGCGGTGAGGAAGAAGGGATAAAGGGAAAGCACAGAGCAGCAGCTCACTGGAGCTCCCCAACAAATCCTCTGTGGCATCCCGCACAGTACAAGGTTTGTCACTGGAGAGCTTCAATTCATTCCTGTTTTACTGCCAGCTGAGCTGTTGCAGACTGTTTGGGACTTTCAGCTGGTCTACTCAACAAAACTGTAAAACAACTTGTATCTCCTTGTTCAGTGTGGGAAAGAAGGGGCTGACTCTGGTCATTGCAATTTAAGGTTCTTGGAGCTGACAAGGAGGGCTGTCAGCTTGCAAACACAGGGAAAAGACCTAATTGCCAAGGATTCATATTTAAAACGATAAGGAGGCACTTAGCCCTGCTAGCTTCCCTGCATTTTCATGTTTGCAATAAAAGTCAGTCATTTTAACCTATTCCTGACACATACACAAAAAAAGTGCCTTTCTCCATGAACCAGAGCCACCGAGTAAGAAAACACACCACAGTGAGCCCACAGCCAGAGCAGCTTAGAAATGGCACCCCTCTTCCACAGCTTCACAGAAAGACGAAGAGCTGCAGGATGCTGGGAGGTACCAAAAGGCATATTTGATACTGTACAGACCAGTCTACAGACCCAAAACTGCCTGAGGCAGCAATGGATGAAGATGGTGGTGGCTTTCATGAAGGCTCAAGCACCACCCCAGACCATGCAGACACCCTCCTGTGACTCGTGGGTGCTCGTCTAGTCTGTCAGCAGGCACGGTGCACGGCAAACCTTTCCCCGCTGGGCTGGGAAGCAAAGCACGAAGTTCATCTTGCTGGCAAACGGGCTAGGGAAGGATAACGAGGGACAGGACTGTGTCTGTACACAAAACAGCCTGGGAGCACTGCTCCAGAGCACGCTGGGGATGTAAATCCCACTCCATGGGTTTTTGGCTGTCTGCCACCCGCATGCAGCCCATGCACTCTCTCTCTCCTGCTGTTTCAGGCCTTCACTTGGGTGGATGTGCAAGCACACGGTGGTTTCTCTCACAGGGAGCTGCTACGAGACCAGGGACCAAAGAAGAAAAGCAAAAGTTTTGATGCCCATTTTCAGTCAACACAAGGCTTTCTTTCTGCCTCTCAGTATGTTTATATTCCCCCTTTATCAACAGAGACTTTGACACGAGAACCTGCACTGATAAGAGGATCTTCGGAGCTGAACAGAAATTCATTTGCTCTCCTTCCCAGGCGTACCACCGTCTTAGTGGTTATTTTGTCCCAGTAAAATTAACTTTTTGAGGCCTTTCCAAGTTTGCACCAAGCCACCCCCTGGCTGCAACGTATGCAGCAAAGCTTTTGTGAGCACACAAGCTGAGCACACGCATACAATGAGAGCGTTAAGTCCTACAAGTGCTGCCATATGGCAAATCTGAGCTTGTCACCATGAACTAAGAGAATCACTTCAAGGACTAAATGAAGAGCTCACCTAATTTGCCCATCTGTCCCAGGACATTTATTAGTTTAAAAAGGTGAAATAAGCTATCAGGTGGAATGTTCTGTACTGATAGATTAGCTTGAGACTGCTTTGCTTTCATTTGGTATCCCACAGACACACACACCTTGTAATAAAGGAAAGATAAACATTACCCAAGCTGCTGGGTCAGCCACGGAGATATCTGAAACCACAGAACTGAAACTGCCTGCAAATCCTAGTTGGACTTCCTTGTGGATATGGGCTGTTCTACACTCGCTAACCACAGTGCCATATAGTGCTTATCTACCAGAAAGATTCAGTGTCCATGATGGAGGGTCAACTTTCAACACAAAGCTATTCAATATACACCTTCTCCTCTTACTCAGTGCACGGCTCTGTACTTTACTTACTGCCCATGCCTTGGCCTGCCATGAAGACAGTATGAGATTTGGTCCTTGCCCCTGTGATGGCCAGGGAAGCAATGCAGCAGGCTGTTGCACGCCCACAAGGATAAATAAAGGCAGCAGCTGCTTATGTTTTTAATATAAAGTGCTGAAGTCATCATAATTGTCAAAAAAAAAAAAAAAAAAAGAAAAACCAAGCGGTCACAGATTCAGCACCCAAAACCCCAGAAAATTTTCAATTCAGTTTGCTTTCAGCAGCTACTGACCTGAAAAGACTAAAGCAAAACCACCTCCTGATTTCACTTCAGCTCTTTCAGGAGCAAGACAAGATTGCCTCCCTGACACAGCAGAAATTAACAATATGCCTCCGGGCAGCATTCTCCTGTCTCAACAACAAGACCTTCAAGGCCCTCCAGTATTCCTGTCCTGGAACATTTGCTTCATCCCTTTTATCTTCCCCAAGAAATGAAGCAGTGCCCAAGACAAAAGGCTTTGTCCAGGTGTGCTGCCATGGGTGGTAGCTGTGCTGTGTTGCAGTTTCTCCTCCACTGTGCAGCCATGGGTGTACAACCCCCGTACCATGCCCTACAGCCTCCAATCTCCCCAAAGCCAACCCATCCCACGCAGTGAATGAAACTGGTGATGGCTGATATCTGAGATAGTGCAAGGACACATGGGTTGTGATGTCTTCATGCAACAGGGCCCAACAGAACTTTTGCCACCACACTGTTTTCATCTGCTCTTTTAATACAGCTTCATTTTTATTTTTTTAAGGGATTTTGCAAAATAAAACTTAAAAGAAAGGAGACAGACTACCAGCATCACAACCCTTGCTCACAGGTCGTCTCACTTACAGCCCAAGGCTCCCTGCTCTGCTCCCTCACAGAGAGGCCCAGCTTGTGTGACAACCGTGATCAGGAGAAGCACTGCTTCCTCCCCAGCACCTGAGCTTAAGAGAGGCTACCCAAAAACACAGGAGGGGCCTCCTCTTTAGCTCCCCAGAGCATACCACAATGTTAAAAACAGGGCAAAATAAACTCAACCTGGTGCGAGCCTGGTGGGTACTTATAACTAAGAAGCCAAGACCAGCCTAGCTGCCAGCCCTGCTGCACACAGCAAGGCGAGGGAGGAGATGCACTACACATCCATGCTGCAAAACAAAGCCATACAATGAACCACCTCCATTACACGTTAAGTCCAAGAGGACCAGCAAAGCCCACTAGGCAGCCTGATAAACTTGGACCTGCTGCTTAAAACCACATTTTGCCAGTTCATTACCCTGGTCCTGAATGCAAAGTTGATATATCACAAGTAGAAGCTGGTATGCTCCAGACCTTTAGGGATAAGAACATGGGAACTGTCATAAAGCAACACACCAAGTCCCCAGTGGCTGCAATATCCTGGCATATTCCACATTGGGAGCTACACTCATGTTCTATGTTTCACTAATGTAACTCTAAGCACCACCGTACACTTGTCTGAATGTAAAGCTCATCATAGTGTAAAGCCCATAAAGACATCCCAGGTAGAAAGACAAGTGCTCTGTTGGCAGAGACTACCTGAATGCCAGATCTCTCTCTATACATCCCATCAGTTCTTTAGCATGTTTTCCTAAACATTACTAGAAATGTGCCAGGTTTATCTCAGTTTTAAAATACTATGTAATTTAATCTGCATTTAAAAACTGCTACAATTCATAACTTACAGTAAAACTAATACTGCAAGACATAAATGATCATAAATGTGTTTTAGAAGTGGCATGTTACCGTAAAATGAGAACAGAAAAAGTGCTGTTATAAAAGAAAAATGTTCTTTCTTACACCATACCAAATACAAATATACCTTGAGATATATACCTTGAAAGACTTTATCTGCAGACTAAGTGTTAGATCTTAAGAAGGCAGCTTCTGCTTAATCATTCATGGCTCATGTGTCACCATTAATTCAGATCCCATTCCCAATTAAGCACTAGAACTATGTTTTCACAGCACAACCACCCGCTTCGTCAGACCCAAACATTAACCAAGCCAGAGACCTTCTGCAGGGAAGTCTTTTTAGCAAAGAGACTGACTTTTATCTCACGTAAAATAGTGAAAATCATTTTCTTACCGTGCTCCAGTGACATCAAAGAGATGCTGCCAGCGATCATTGATTTTGTTGAGTTTATCATCTATTTCAGCAACTCGGGTCTTGTTGCTAGCTTTGATTAGCTGGTCACCCATTTGTTTCAAGTGAAGCTTATTTTCACTGAACAGGTTTATTTCTTCCATGCAATCCTGATAAATACATACAAACATTGCTCAATTTATGGGCAAAGCAAAACAAAGCTATCTGTTTCTTTCCCAGCATCTATGATGTGAGGGCAGGTTTGGCTTGTGATGGCTGAGGTTTCTGTATTAAAAACTTCTTTCACTTAAAAACAACAACAAAAAGGGAAAAAAAAACCTCAATGGAAAAGCATTCTTAAAATGAAGTCACTATGAAAAAATAAGCAGCTTAAAGACTTGTAAGTGCCGGGACTAAGTACTCCTAAAAATAGCAGTGTAACCTTCTATATTTGCCTCTGCTTTCCCGATTTAATGTTTCAATCAACCTACCACAAAAGAACCCAAAATCAAGTCTAGGATGGCTTTATTTTGCTAGTATTCTTATCCAAAGGAGATCTGGGATTAGATATTGAGACCTTTAAGCCATGGTAAGAACAGTGCAGGAAAAAAAAAAAAGAAAAAGATCCATTTAAAATCAAACTAATTCAAAAGTATTAGAAACCACTAACTGATTTTTTTAGCTTTTATTTTTGGTTATGGTAACTTCTCATTTGGCTGGCATAAGACCTCTGACTCCCATCATTCAGTCTTTTCTTTGCCCTCTGTCCATCAATTTCATAACCGCTGGCATGGGAGAAAGGGCTGATGCTCCCCGGACATCACCGATCCGTAGACAGGGAAGCTGTAGGCAGTGCTGTAGATGTGTGTGTACCCAACATCCACAACAACCCAGTCCCTCACCACCTCTCTCACACATCACACTCACGCCTAAATGTAGTTAGGTGGCATTTCTGTTTTGCATTTTGTTCCAAGCCTGAACATCACAAAGATACGAGCTTAGAATAGAGCAGCTCATCTTCTCACAAAAGCCTGTACTTGCTGGTTTTGTATTGTCCGTCACTTTTGGGAGGCAAAGAAGAGATGAGGAACAGCTGTTCTATAACCAGCTATCAGGCTACAATTGAAGCAAAGCAGTGTTGCTACTCACCTTCTGCAATTTGTCTATCATGTCTTCAATGCTAACATCTGCAGTCTGTAGCACTTTACTTTCCATTTGTACCAGCCAGGAACATAGCTCCTTATTCTTTTCATTGAACACAATCCAGGCATTGAGTCTGTCCTCGATCTCCTGTTTACGCAGAGACACCTATGGATAAGCACACACATTAACTGCTGGCAACATCTCTCTCAGGAAGGAAACCAGTGATTATAAACCCTCTAATTTCTAGCCTGCATTTGATCATGTTCCATTCTGCAGGAGCACTTATTAAATATCTCTAGCTTTTTTTTCAAAGCCAGCAAGCAGATTGTTATTACATGTTATTTTGGATGGCGGGGCCAAAAGGTGACTAGCAAACACCAGATTCTCTCCCTCAGAAGAATTAAACTGAGCGACAGCTTTATAAATAATGATTATATAACAATTTAAGTATTGCTCAGTGAAAACCTCAAAATGTCAAACAAAGAAGTAATATAAAATATATAATTACCTCGCACTATTTAATATGGCCCCAAATATAACACAAAAGAAGTTACACCCAGGTAAGCTCTTTTTTCTGTAAGAGAAACTTTGTAACTATTGACTGCAAAGTTTTTTTTTCTTAATCTCTATAAATACCTGTTTTCTTTCCATTTGTTCATCAGGTCTTGAAATAAACCAGCATCAAAAAGATCTATCTTTTCTCTTGAAAACTGTGGATTTTTTCCTCAAAGTTACATTTGCCACAATGGATAAACAAATTGTCTAGACAGGGAAATTAAGGCCTGATGCTACCTGAACCAGCAAAGTTAGTATTACTGCTCTACCATCTCAGAAAGGAGTAGGGTCAGTCTTCTACTAGCTAACAGCACTTATTTCTTGCCTAGGGGTTTGAAATATATATTTATATTCATTTATCCACTTTGGTGGATTCCTGTAATAAGACATATGGGAGAAAGAAAGTAAAAAGTGGTACAAGTTCTATCAAAACAACATGAAACTAAACAACACAAACAGGAAACCTCTTGTCCTCACCAATACACTTTGTGTAAGTAGGACTGAACATAACAATTCGCTCATATTGGTTACAAATAGATACTACAAATACCATCCTACAGCAAGAAACATTTAATGTGTATCCCCCTTCAGATTTAATGTGCACCTTATACAATATACGACTCCTGAAAATGCTGTTACTGATTCTCTTAGTCTAATCTCTAGCACTATTTTGTACCTCAGAGTGAAGTTTAAGTGTTTAGTGCAGAAGCACTAAAGACCAGCTCCAACTAACACTGGGATCGAAATGCGAGGCACCAAGTCATCTCCCATCATATTGCTCTTGTCCTTTCAATTCTGACTTTTATTTTTAAGGAGGGATGGGGAAGTGAATCAGATTACTAAGTCTTTCATGCTGAACTCAGTAAAGAGATGAGGGCACTGTCTTGGGGGGGGGGCAGGGAAACAGTCTCCAAAGTTCGTATTTGGAAAAAGTCTCCTGGAGACCCCAGGTACCTAAGAAAGTCCCCCTAAGCCCTAAGAGTGCCTCTGCTTCTGGGGCGTCCACTTGTATCCTCAGCCTCAGAGGTATGAAGGGAAATCTCATCTTTCCTCCATGAGTTGCAGCATCCCCTGTGTGTGGAGGTTAGTTAACTTCATTAATAGAAGAGACTATGCATGTCAGCACAACCATCGCTAAAGCCTGAAATGACCCCAACTCTGTTTTTGCTTGCTAAGCCTGAGGCAATGCAGGATCTTCAAAGCAGAAAACACCTTTTGGTTGGTGAACCAATACAGATTGGGGGTAAAACAGGAATGAGTCAAAAAGTCCCAGACAAGCTTCTAGGAGCGTGAGCCCTTCAAGCCATGCCTTGCTTTGAGCACTTTCTCCTGAGACCAGCTGTGCCGGTACCAGCTCCAGTTTTGCATCCACGATGCGACGCAGGAGCTCTCTGGGCATTCCCAAGGGAGGCTAAAAGTATATCAGGGATCCGTCCCATATGCTAGCGGTTCGCTAGGACAGGATACTCACCCATATGAACAGTTAAGTCTTTGACCTACATGTACCTTGCAAGGGCAGCTATGTAAACACTAATCCCTTGAGTGCATCTGCTCATTAACCGTGTTTGTGTCCCAGCCCAGGCATCTGGCTGCCCTGCTCCCATGGCCGTGACAGCTGCAGTCCCGTCTAGCAGCACTTAAAGGCTTTCACATCTTTCCATTTATACTGCAGATTGTTTTCACACAATACATCTTGACTCCTTTAATTTGATAGCCAAAACAAAGCAGTTGTGCTAGCAGCAGGACCCATAAAGTCTGCTCTCTTACACTCATGTCCAGTGCTGAGCATCGATGCAGGCTCTCCAGAGGCTCCTTAGAGCTGTGCAAACATTTCAGCATGTCTCTCTGCTGCAGCACTGAATAGATTTCCTCCCACTATAGATTTCCATGTATCTAAAACTTGAGTAATATTTATGTCACCCCTTTCTTCCCTCCAAGATAGACTGGCCAAAACATTGTTCCCTCAGGAAATCCAAGCAGAAATTTTGAATCTGAACTGAAATTACTACATCCAGAAGGATAGGCTGTTGTTGGGTACAGCTGAGGTAGCTCAGTTTTCAGGGCTGTTCACCAAACAGCAGGCATTTGCAGTTCAGAAAAAGAAAAAAAAAAAAAGAAAAAGAAAAAAAAAGTTATCTCATTTATAAGCTTAACTACAGATTTCCATTAGGAAAATGGCTCAGGCATTACAATTTAAAACTAACAGCCTATACTTCTTGGGAGGGGGTGAGTGTCTGGCATTATTTTCAGAGCTCAGAAACAATACCAGAGAAAACGCTGGTTGTAGATTAACTGTCTAGTTTAAAGCAAAGAGTCTAAATTCTTCTTTCTCATTACAAGGCCAAAAAGAAACCCAAATAACTATTTCATCACACCAAAGTTTGTGAAATAAGTGTAGTTGTTCATTCCTTACTGTGGCTGTATTCCCACCAGCCTTGCTTCACCTTTGCCTGAGTAAGGGCTGGACATGAAATGCTGGGTCTAACTTGCTTCAATACTTCTTTGTAAACTGTGAAATAAAGCTATGGAGTTGTGAGTAACGAGAGGCAAGAATTTGGCTTGCTGACATGTAGAGCCATCCAGAGCAACTTAAGACCCTGAAGTATTTTGCTTCCAATCCTGATAACAGGGCAAAGTAAACACACATTCAAAGTGCCTAATAACCTAATGAATCAAGTTCATGTGACTTTGCTGGTAAATTCTCCCCAGCAATTTTACATGGAGCACTAAATTAAGTGTAATAAAAACAAGCCACAAAGAATGCAAATGTTTCAGTCTTTTACTGCAACAGAAAAGACAAGCCAGTTCTTAACGTGTTTAAACCCAAGAAGTAAGCATTTAAACACATTTAAGTTTCCTTTATCAACTCTTCTGGCATTCTTTCACATCAGATTGCAGAGACCTCCCCTTCCTTTCCCTGTCTCACCCCCTCAGGCAATTCCTGTGTTTATCTCTGTCTCCCTCCCCCCAGCCCCTGTCCCTTTGGCAGCCCGGAACAAAGCCACCTATTCCAGTAAACAGCTGCATTTGGGCTCCATGCATTTCAGGCACTTACTAGTTACAAAGACTTTGCAAAAAAAAAAATTAAAAAAATCACAGCACTGTGACTAGGAAACAAAGGGTAAAATTCAGCCCTGGTCAGCTGTGCCAGGAGAAGCCCCATCCCAACCCAATACTGCAAAAGTGAGCCAACCCCAGAAGAGATCCCATTTGCTAGTCTACTCCCTGTTTACATCCAGGCCCTCTGAATACCTTGCTATAAAAGCCCAGAGTACCCAGAAAACTTACTCGTAAGCAGAGTTCTTCCCACTGTCTGTGCAAGTGTTCAACTTGTTCCTTGAGCACCATCATGTCCTCGGTGAGGATGCAGTGTGCCAGCTCCACCTTCATGGCCCGCAGCTCCTTCATATTGTGGGCCCAGTCCGCCAGCGACTGCTCCAGCTCCTGCATGGAAACACACCCAGAACAAGCCTTGGCACTAAGCTCCTCTGGTTTCCAAACCTGCTCGCTAATCCCCTGCCTGGCCTGTGGGGGAGGAGAGGAGGGGAATGTGCAATGCTCGTGCAGCACTCTCTGCCTGGACTGGACGGGGTCCCCATGTGTTTGGCTCCGGGCCTGACTCAGAGCCCACTGTAGCCCAGGGCAGAGCTGCTGCTGCTAAATTGCTGCAGCAGCAGCCTCTGCTGTGCTCAGAAGTGCCCAAGTGCTGCTTGACCCCAGCAGCTCCCCATGTTTCAGGACAGTGTTTGGGGTTTCACATCCAAGAAGAAATGTGACCACTTTTTTTTTTTTTTTTTTTTGTCCATGCTGCTTCTACCTGCATTTGTTCCGGTTTCAGGTTATTTATTTAAATGCTAAGAAAATAAATTTGGTCCCCTTTGCTAATGAATGACTTCACAGCCACTTCATCAGATTTCTCAGAAATCCGGAGCTTTAATTGCTCATTTACAAAAACACACTTTCTCTCTTCTGCTTCCTTCCCCCAGCTCCCCTTTCCCTTTATAGCAGGGTTATGCACTTTCCCAGTCAGTGCAAAAATTGTCTCCTGAAAGAGACACCACTGCATGCAGCTGGGAAACGGCATATTCCATGAGGCATTAGGTACCTTTTTGCAAGGTAGTCGCTGTCACTGGCTCCTCTAACATGAAGAGCTCTTACATAGAATCCAATTTATCTCATTGTAAAGGAAAAAAGTGTGAGTGTTTGCATCAGGAGAACTGTGCTGGGTCTAAGCCATGTGAGTATTTTCACAGGTCTTTTGATCCAGTCTCTTATCTAAATCCTAAAAACAATTTCTGATCTGCTTCAATATTGGGGGAAATAAAAAATTGAGACTGAAACATTTACATGAGTTCACAAGAAATTACTGCTTACAGATGTGCATACATGCATTTATTTATCTTGAGAAGTGTTGAATCCCTGCATTAATGAAGCCAATGCCAGAATTTGATGGGATTTTGCTAGCCTCACATAAGGTCTAGCCCTGAAAGAAAAACAAGTTCATTCCATAAAACATGGAAATGCAGAGAGGGGAAAGGTACTTTCTCCCTCATACCATTTTGGTCCTGTATTTTATTCTATCGTGATATCTAAGAGGAGCAGCTGCACTGGTACTGTCTCACCCTGATGCCTCTGTGGCCGAATTTCTCTTGCTGGAGTAGGAGGCAGGAGCTGTCTGCTGTCATTTCACAAATAGTTCAGGACTACAACAAGACTGCTGCTGTGGGAAATGCAGCCTGCACTCACAATGAAGATTTCAGACAGCTGATAATGAGTACAAAGCCTTGGCTCATTAATAAGCTTATTTGTTCCCACTACACAGGTCAACAATTCACTTCATGAAAGAATGATGAAAGACTGACCAGTCCAGACATAATGTCTCCTATCCCTTGGAAATGCTTTCCTTGCCATTTAATTTTCACGGTGTACTATGCGCTGCAAGGGCTTTTGCCACTCCCTTACTCTAATTTTCTTTCTCTTTAATTATTCTTGGATCCCACAGGTGTGCATAGTGCTTTGCAGACTTACAAGGTCTCTTGCCTGAGGAGCTCCCTGTCCAAAATGAATTGGAAAACAAAAAGGAATATTCAGCCATTAGGATGGCAGCCGACTTGAGCTGGGACCAGGGAGTTTTAACATCTTGTTTGAGGAACAGCTTATTTTATAAATTCAGATGGTGGAAACGTAGCAGAAGGAGGAAAAAGTACTAAAACAATATTTTTTTCAGAGCAATGATCTTCCTCATACATGCAGATTGGTCAGATGGACTTTGCAGATTGGCAGCAATCAGGATGGTATAAAGGAGAGAAATTCAGTGGCACTGAAAGAGCAGCTAAGATGGAAAATTTACTTTACAGGGATCAGGTGCTGTGCAAAGACTACATCTATATAAATCCAATATGCCTGTTCAATACCTTCATGTGTTCCTTAGCTTTGTAGAGTTCTTCATTTTCAACTGGAAGTGGATCTTTTATTTCATCCTTCAGCTCTCGCAGCCTGCTTTCTAATTCCTTCGTTTGCTTTTCACAGCAGTTCCAACTCTGCTCAAGGAGACCCAAAAAGTTACAAAAGGTTAAGATACTTTATCATGACATACTGTATTATATGGATAGGTGAATAGCATCTTCAACACACTGAAGTAAATAATGGTTATTTGGATTTTCTTTTTGATACATATCATGATCCACAAGAATTCTGTGCATGGATTTACAAAAAAACACCTTGCACCCTCTGTTATATTTATGGTTTGCCTTACAAAGTATTTTGTTATGTCCAACATGAGAGAGATTTTTAGCATAAATTTGAGGCTGGGGATCCTATCAATTGATGGTATTCAATTTTAAGACATACTTATATGCTGTCTAGCCATAGAAAGAAATGTATTGCTCTAAGGAAATAAATATCATCTATCCTTTTGTTTAGAGGAGGAGCAATGTGTCATGCTAACTCCATCTAGGGCTAAATATCAGCTCAGGCTTCGTACCTCAAAGCAAGAGGTCTGTTCAGTTCAGGCCGTGGGGAGCACGAAAGCAATCAAAGTGGAAACTTCTATCACAGAAACAAATAGATGTCAACCTCATTTGCTTTTGGAGAGTGGGAACCATACTTTTAGCTTCCCACAAGCCCTGATGGCACATGACAGGTGCTTGCCTCAGAAACCCTCTGCAGTGAGCAGCAGCTCAGTGCTTGCTGTGCTGCTACAGAGCTCAGCCCTGGGGATGGTGGGACAGAGAAGCTCTTGAGAGAAACATGGGTGCTGCTCCTCCCTGGGGAGGGCATTGTCTACCTGCAGGACGCTGCTGAGCTTCATTTTCATCTTCTCCAGCTGGACCTGGGTGTCCCCCCAGTCCTGCTGTAACTGGCTGAGCTCCTCCTGTATAACAGCGCTGGTCTCAGGATCGGAGTCAATGCGCAACTTCTCCCCAACATCAATGACTGAGGAGTACATGCCTTGCCACCTCTGAAGAATCACTGCCTTACTCTTTAAAAGGAAGAAAAAAAAGTTTACAAGCCGTTCTTAGCAAGCTTTAGAAACACTTCTGGCATTTCACCTGAGAATACGTGAAGACTCAAAGACTCGCAAAAAATTACAAGGCAATACTTTGTTCACATTTATAAAAGAGTAAATACAGATCTTCTCCTATCTGCTTTTCTAATTTCAGAAAAATCAGAATCTGATCTACAAAATTCTACAACATTTTTTTACAGACTGAATCTATACAGTGAAACTACAGCAGTTAATAAAAGATGAAATTTTAGTTGTATGAGTTATTAAGAATAAAAAAAAATTAATTCTATTAGCATTATATTAGCACCTCTAGCATCAATAACTAAAACAATTTTTTGAGAAACAACAGCCTTGTTAGTCATGACGTACTCCAAGTAAGGCATCAATTTTAATTTACCTACAACACAAATTAATCTATAACAGGAGCAGATAATGAGCATTGTTTCTTTCTGTAAAGCAACAGCGGGAGGGAAAGGCAATTTGGAGTAGGAGGGAGAAGACATTCTGGCTTTTCTCACTAAGGAAATGCATGGGTATTAACTTGTAAAATCTACTGAAAATAATCTTTACACAGTAGGAAAAAATACAGAAATAAATAGTGCTAGCACCAAATGGAATACTGGCAATGTGTTAATTCATCAAGATTAGGTGTGTGGAAACGTGATAAACCTTGGACAGTACAAATAGAGGAGTTTAATAATACATTTGGAAAGGTTTTAGGTTGCCTTAAGCAACCACCAAATTCACTACTAGTTTTTATTTTCTTATAAAAGAAGGAGGTGCATAATTAAATGGTAAACCAAGACACCGAAAACAAAGGGAAATATATTTTCCACTGTACATAAAATGCATAACAAGCTGCCCTGAAGAACTGCTTCCTGGATCTGTGCATCCTGGAGTGGTGGTTCCAAGGACAGACCCGCTTGCAAGTGCTCTATGTTCTGCTCCTGGCACCTCCTGTCCATCCATGCACGTGTGGGACCCCTTTGGCCTGTCTTGCCACATATGCACCTGCTTCCTTCAGGAAAGCTGCAAGGCCTGCATTCAGGACCCACGTCAGCAAGATGCATGCACACCTACAGGATACCTGCTGACCATGTCTAATCTTCCGGATATCCTGGATTTCCATGTTCATATCAATATTTTTAAAGCATACCAATTACAACATTTATCATGAAGTTTGTTAGTATAATGAGCCTTTCACAATGTCACTGTTTTCTCATCCATGCTTAGCTTTAAGAAAAAAGACAGCAATTGGTTTTCCCTTCAAAAAAGAGGTGATTTTAAAGCTTTTTCCCTTACAGACAGAAGTTAATTCTATCTGAGAAAAAAATACAGATTTTAGATTTATCAGAAAGAGAGACAGTACCTTGAAATCCTGAATTAGGTTTCTGAGGTGGTAAAGGCTATAGCAGTCCTGGCTCTTCACAGCTAGGAGGAAGCTGTTTGTATCAGCAAGGAATCTGCTGAGACTCTGCAGGGAACTCCTGAAGATCTGCCACTGGCTCACAAGTCCATCGATATCTTTCTTCCTCTGCTGAACCAACCGGATAACATTCTGCCACTGCTCTTTCAGCAGTGTGAGCTTGGAAATGAACTCTGTCCTGAAGACAACAGGTGATAAGTGTTAAACTACTTTGACCTTAAAATACTTTGGCTGTGTTTTCCAGTAACCGTGATGGATTTACATTTGCAATATTGTAAAATTCCAATTATAATACCCAACTAAGCAAAAGGTGCTATGCATCCATCAGCTCAGCTCTGCTCTATGCATTCCATCTTTTAAGCAAAGCAAAAATTTTACATGACGCAAAAATTGACAATGCAAGTCATTCTTGCTATTGTGGTATAGCAACATACGCAGTACAGAAATCACAGAAACAATATGTACTAAACACTTATCCAAAGAACAAGAAGTGTGACAAGATCTCTCATTACATTGCAAAAATTGATTTGTACTTTTAACAGGCTGTAATGGGAAGTTCAACCATCACTGTATCCTACAGCAGTAGGACATAACTGCAAAGTGAAAGGGCTCTGTGTTGTTACTGAACCCATTTGAGCACTTTTTTTGCTTCTCCTACAACATGTTTAGATGATCCATCAGATCTGGATGGAATGGTTAAGACAGCCCCCCAACTATCCCTTCTGCTTCTCTGCAGGAGGCCATGGCTCCCAGATTAGCTCTTATACAAACAGATGTGTTTGTGGGGTTAGCTTCAACAAAAAATCTAGCAGCTTTGCTTAGTTTAGCCCTACCTTCCCTGGCATCTTTAAGCCAAGCTATGGACTTTACACTGAAGTGGCTGAGGTGAGGGCAGTTTTGTCCTGCCAACTCTGTGGAAGCAGCAAGCTCTAGCAGAGAGGAGTAATGTCTTCACAGCAGAAATGCCTGAGGCAGTTGTAGCTCTGCTCACAAACATTATATGCCTCTTCTTACTCTACATTGATTAAGAGAAAAGTATAAGATCATAATAATAAAAAACAGGTTTAGCTCTCATGTTTTGGATTGTATGGCCAATGACTTAATGCACTGTCATTTGAGCTAGCGGCAATGTAAATAGAGTCTCACACCTCTGCACTTCAAAAAGTGGAGAGGTCTGGGAAGAGAAAAAGGGACCTTTATATGCAGCATCCTCATTATTCTCCTGCAAGATGGTGGATTTTCAACCACGCTGTTTCAGCAAATGCAGGGAAGCAGCATACAAGGAAGCCTCGTGGCCAGGACCAATTATTTTTTTTTGGCAGAACATCCAGTTACTATCCAAAATGGAGTTTGAGCACCTGTGTTTCTTTCTCTTTGCACCTCCTCACACTTTTGCAAAATGTGCCAGGGGGTAATTTAAAGAGCAAATCTGGTCAGGAATTTGGGTTTGCATTCTCTAGAGAGCAAATGTTCAATACCGACTCCAAGGAAGACAGCCTATTTACTGAATTAGTAAGATCTTAGGGAGCAAAACATGTGGAATACCTTTTTTCTGCTTCTCCAGATTCCAAGAAGAGTAGAACTTTTGCTATGATAGAATTAAATGTCTGCTGATTTATGGAAATCTCAGTTTGCAGCATCTGAAAATACCATGAGAACAACAGTTTTAACTATTCATTGAATAACCTTTGCTGTGAAAGCTGGTTCTGCTCCTCTAGAGTGACAAAACCTATAATTTTAAATGCTGTAAACTCAATTATTTTCAAGTGCTATCATCCAATGCATCCTAAAAGATTCCACACTTTCTTTTTACTTTTTGGGTAACCGAACCCAACAGAAGCTATATGTTACAGTTAGTTTGAAGCCTTAAGTTTGTTGGACTTGTTCATGAGAAATGCAGTCTAGACAGAAACCCACCGGAAAGGTATAAAAAAGCTACTATAAAGCTGTATTTACTCTTTACCACGCTTGTTTTATAACTAATTGTATTTCAATGACTGAATTGCTTTGGAGAAGTATAAGTAAGAGAGCACATAACTTTCTATGGATCCTAGTGAATGTCATTAACATGCAGAGCCTTAACATCCAGTGGAATTAGCAGCAGTACTTATGGTGTTGTGAAGCTCTGGTCCACTGCAGTAGCAAAAAGCTCACCCTAAGAATTCGTGATGTTAAGCATTTACATGACTTTTTTTACCTCTATTTTGGCTGCTTTTCCATCTTCCTTGCACTAGGACGAAGCCTGTAGGACACTTTACTTAGAATTGCATCCACATGCTATTGCTAGTATGCAATGTACCCATCCCCTCTGAATGGGCAGCCATACACGTGTGAAGCACTCTCTCTCAATAACAATAGCAAGTGCTTGGAAAAATGCCAGTGAAACAGATTTTCTGCACAAATCTACCAGCTGGTCAAAAAATAAATATTCTGTGAAAATGTTTTCTTTTAAATGTAGTCCTTCCAGAAACTGGTGAGGTTCCTGCCAGACCGCCAGTAAACTGCCTAAGCAAGTTGCCATTGACAACAGGTGTCTGCACTGTGGGACAGGCACACAGGCAACTAACCTAAGGATTGGAGAAGTGTTGGACTTCCACAATGCAACACTTGAGGATACACTCCTGAAGGCTTGATCCATACAGAAAGCGATCCTTTCATTTTGGAAAATGATTTTCAAATTTCAGAGTCTTTCTCTGAATAAGTACAAGGCCACATTTCAAAAGAATGAAATGCTCCGTAAAACTCTGCCCAGATCTGATTTCAAAGGGAATAGTATCTTCTAAGGATTTCCCATCACCATTTAAGCTATTTCCCATCCCATTTAAGATATTTCAATTTTTAGAGCTAGCTTTACCGCTTTACCTCATATACTCTCTGTTGCTCCTGCAGTTCTTCAAACCGTCCTGGAATATTTGTCTTCAAGGCCTCTTTCATTTTTTCTAGGAATTTTATCCAGTTTTCACATTTCTGAAAGAATTTCTTTTCGTCATTTTGAGTTCCCTCATGCATACTGTAAAACAAAAGAAACCATCAGAAACTATTTGGCTGGTGGTTGTTTTTGTTCATATGTTTGCATATAGTCTAATGTGGTAGTTAGTAATACAATAGTTAAACAGTAGGGTTTTGCTTGGCATTTTGCTACCTTCTTCACCTATGGCATTTCAAATGACGTGGAATAGAACTATCCACTAAATACTCTGGAGAAAACTGGAATGGCAGAAATCCAACTTGAAAAGTCCCTGAAAAAGCTGTGAACAGCTTGAAATACTTCCCATGCTTTAATTTGATTTTCATTTTTTCCTCACAGGAAAGGAAACGTTTTGTAGTGATTTTTTGTTTACAATTCAGACCTGCAGAGTTCCAGAGCAGTTGCTGTTTTCTGACTCCACTGCCGAGTCAAGCTCTGCATTTTCTTTAGGGTGAAGTCACTGAGGGGCAGCTTAATGCTTGCTTCATTCAAACTCTCTATGCTTGGAGAAATGGCAGCAAGCTCCAGTGTATGATTCTGGAAGTAAAAAGGTAAATTAATTGCAACCAAAATGCTAACCCAAAGAAACAACATTTCTATGTTAACAAAGGGAATAAAAAAGTTACAGTTCCCTTACAGGGGGCCCCCTTTTCCAACAGTATTGAACAGATACTCAAGAGCTGGTATTTGCAGATTCACTTTGTACCCTACATTTAGGGTGACTAGGTAGCTGCAGAACAAAGCTGAGGAAAAGTATCTCCCATCAACCCCAAATCCATGTGATTTTCCTCCCCCTCATGCAGTCTGTTTGGCCTGCAATGCACATCTAGAGTTTTTTATGTACTTAAATTCTATGGATAGCTAACTCCTGAGTACTTAGGAAACTGAACATACCATGACCAGTTCTGAGTTGTCTGTTTCTGCCTCTAGATGGAGGCTATCAAAGGCATCTGTGCAGTTCTTAACATGACCCTCCAGAGTTTCAAGACAGTTCTTAAAATCCTCCAGTTGTAAAAGATTGAACTAGGACAAATATTGCATATTTACATTAATTATGAGTCAGTTTAATCTACATATTTACTATAGAAAAAGGAGCAATAAATAATAACCTCAGGAAAACAAACAAATGTTAAATCCAAATTCCAATGTATTTGTAAATTACTTAATGAACTTTTTCACTGTTTGTACTGGACAAGGGCAACATTTAAGCCAAAGCAGATATCAAGAAGCAGAATCTCTAAATCTTGAGAGATTCATAGATATATGAATGTAAGAAATGTGGGCATCTGAGATACCTTTTTTTGTAGATTTGGGTTGGTTTTAGATACATTGTGTTCATTCTTATCAAAGCAAACTGAAGCCCTTGGGTTTGTTCCAAAGCATACATGAGAAAGTTTATAACATACTTCAAAGCTCATAATAAAAAAAGTAATCATATAAGGATATCATACTGCTTGGCTGTAATAGGTCCACTTACAAGGGCTTGTTACAGCAACTGCCTGAAGTTAGGCAGGTAGGAAGGGTGAAACTCGTGTTCACCTGTCCTTTTGGCTTCATGTATTATTTTCTTTACATGGTTGACCATACCATCAAATTTTATTTTATTGAAATTTCATTTCAATTCAAGAACTACAGGGCTCTAGTGAAGACGTTATCTCACATTGACAGCTAATTCACTATTCATAACAATACCTCAAATTCATCTAACTTCCTCTGCAACATCTTTTCCAAATAGGATGCTCTCTGGAGCGGTTGCAGCTTCTCCAGCAGAACAGTTTGTGCAGCTGTCCCAGCTTGCTGTTTTATCTGATCAGCCAACTCTGAAACCTGGGAACGGCATCCCACTATGTTTTGAAGGCCATGCTGTAAATTCTGATGAGAGAAGGAGAAATAAAAAAAAAAAAAGTCAGCAAATGAATCAGATCTTCATTCATGTGCCACTTTCATTTAGCATCTTTTGTTGCTGTAACTAAGCTCTTTTTGTTGATCTCCTCTGCGAGCCAAATTCAGCTATGGTAAAAGCTTCAGTGTTTTACTCAGAGGATAAAGGGAATTGGGTCCATTGACTCTAGTGCTGGGAAAGGCACAGTTCGAAGTTCAACAGAACACCAGTGACTTCAGGCAGTGGGCTTTATTACTGCTACAGAAGAGATTAGGGAGAGAAATTAGAATATCCCTTTCTACAGACTTGATTTACACTAGCAGATGAAGAAACTGGCCCGTGCTGTAGATGAGAAATGGTATTATGGTAAGAACATATCAGTACCTGAGATCCCTTAGTGACTAAGGACTATGTTTTTATTTGTACTACAGAAGTGACGCTATGAGATTAAATTCTAAAGGCAATACAAGGGAAAAAAAAGAAAAACAAACCATTTTATACTTGTTCAATGTGCTTCATTATTTCTTTTGACTTGGACAAAGAGGGGCAAGATGGCATCTTGAAATCTACTGATTTTTACAACTGTCATTTACTTTTAGTCATGACTCACCCTAGATTTTGTCACTGTATATTGTCTTTTCTGTGAGTAACAAACAAAGGTTTCTGGTTGATAGCAAAGAGCAGACATGCTTCCCTAAAGACCAAACTGGCTCTTAGTTCCTGACCCTTGCCTTTGGAATCGATCACTCTGTAAACTACTGCTTTGGCAATTTAGCAAATCGTAGAATCATAGAATTATTTAGGTTGGAAAAGATGCTTAAGATCATCAAGTCCAACCATCACTCAACACTACCAAGTCCACCACTAAACTATGTCCCAAAGAACTACAACTACACATCTCTTAAATATTTCTAGGAATGGCGACTCCACCACTTCCCTGGCAGCCTGGTCCAATGCCTAACCACCCTTTCCATGAAGAAATTATTCCTGACATCTAATTTAAACCTCCCCTGGTGCAACTTGAGGATGTTTTCTCATGTCTACCACTTCTCACGTAAGAAAACCCATTTTGACTTCTTACATTGTATATTGAACTTTATCTGTATTCATTGTGGTGACAAGTTCAATAAAACCATCTTTCCTAATTTATACTATAGGAAAAGATTAGAGATTTTAAAACATATTTATTTAAATAATATTTAAAATGCACATGTACTTTCAAATACATGTAAGGTACACCACATCACTGTTCCCCATTCTTCCAACCCACCACTTTCAAAAATATAATAAATTGTGTGTCCTATCCATGCGTGTCCTACCATAGTAGGACAGGATCTACGGTGCTAATGGCATAGTAGTGGTGATGCCATGCTTAGTAGCTGCAAAACTCTTTCAAAAAAGTCCAGAAATTGTGATGCCTCTTTACTGACATGTTTACAAATTTGTGTCACAGCCATTCATAGATCAGAAGAAAGTTGAAAGAAGTTCTGGTCTAAGTTTTGCTGCTGTTAGTTGTTTCTGATACAGAAAGAACTATACACGTTCTATTTCCCATAACGTATATTTTTTTAATTGGCCACATGCAAAATGGGATACTTTGGATTTCTTCCAATATGTGGCTAGAGATTCATAAAGCACGATGAATCATTGCTCTGTCCTGAAATAAGGATTATTGTATTTCTTTATTGCAGTCTGAAGAAACCAAAAATGTCAGAATCTAACGACAGCTTTCCTACCTAAGAGAGACAAATGTACCCTCTGGTCTCAGCATGAGTTCTCATTTACCTAAAGTCAGAACTGTCTGGAAGGATCTAATGAGCTCAGAAGTCTCTGCACTTATCTGACCAGGTCAAAAAAAGGACCAAAATCAAATAAAAACAATTTAAAGAAGTCTGTAGAAGACCTCAGGATGGTCCTATGCGCTGGAAAACTGGTCTTTTTTGTCAGATATTGTTCTAATGGATGTCATCTCTCCTCACAAGCAGCGCCCCATAGATTTAAATAATTTTTGGTTTAATGATACTTTCTAACATAGGAATGATTCTTCGTAAAGCAAAAAGGGACTAAGATGGTAATATTATTGCTCCCCTTTGCTCTCTTCTCATCCTATGCTAACACTGTAGTTTGGTTTGGCCTCAGAATCTGGTCAAAGTATTTAAAGGAAACACAAAGGTGTCTGTTAATGGAAAAAAGTCAGATTTTAGGTTTTCCATTGAGTGGACTTTGGAGGGGTCAGGGTGGGCAGGGGAAAAAGAAGAAGGTGTTCTTTTGATTTGTTGTTTTTGTTGTGGTTGTTTGTTTGCTTCTGTAAATACATACTGGCTTGTATAAGGCAGCAGAAACATTCATGCACCTTTATATCCTGTATCCTCAGCTTCAGGGTTTCTACCAGATTATCCTCAGGCATGTGAGCATCCAAGAGCTGAGTGCACTGCTCCTCGTGCTGTTGTAACTTGGCTGCAGCCTCAGTACATAAAATATCAAAGGGCTCCCAGAGCTGCAGGGTCACTTGCGCTGTCCGCAGTTGATCTGTGATGTCTTCATTTACTGAGCTCCACCTGCCAACATATCAAATTGTAATAAGAGTATTTTCCTTGTAGATTCCCTTCATGGATCAGAATGTGATCTGGTGTAAGGTTCCTGGGGGAGTTTCCTTGCATTCAAAGTCATGTTACTGAAAGCCAGCTGACAGCACCATTTTGTGCTCTGTGATCCATCACAAAACAAGCAGTAGCATCAGCTAGTCTTGACACAGGTACTCTTAGACAGCAAAGTATTGCTAACAGAGATACAGAGATTTAAAAATCTGACATACATTCAAGTCCTACTGAGCAACTCTTTTTTAAATACTAATAACTGGGGGTCTTTTTCTCAAGTGTACCTGGTGTTTGCCTCTGTGCACTTCTGGTCAATAATGTCTGCAAAGGACGGGGAGCAGTTCTTCTTCAGATTACTGGCAGCTACCTGGAACTTGCCCCAACTTTCTTCACTGTTCTCCAATTCATCTTGAAGAGACTGCAAAATGGATTATTGTAATTAGTTGTGGAGACGAATGACCTAAGCATAGCCTTCCCTTTAGATTGGAAGGGATAGGGTAGCAATAATGATACGCATTTGCAGCACAGACTAAAATGTCTGTGAAAAACTTAACACCTCATCCTAAAAATTAAAAAATTAAAAGAGAGGTGACATGGTCCAAAATAAAAAATTGTTCAAGCAGCCTATTTTAAACTCAGGTCATTTGTTGCTCTTGAGGAAACAGCTCAGTTAAAAAACACATCGACTTGAATTTATAAAACTAATTCACTAGAAATCAAGATGTCTTCCTTTTAGGCTGCTGTTTCATGGAAATTTTTATTAGCAGTAAAGTTGGCTTGACAGCACCTGTTCCCACCTGACCAAAGCTACAGTTTTTGGGAAGTGCAGTCCTGGGTCCTGACCCCCAGCACTGTTTATATGAGGAAAAATGCTTTAATGCAAAATGTGCCAGCGATCGCTGGCACAGTGGTTGGGACAATAGTACACTGAGGGCAGCATTCAAGTCACAAATCTAGAGACATAGTCCCTTGTCCAACTTTCTCCCACATCCCTTTCATTTCCACATTGTGGCCCAGCATTGGTGCACGGGCATCTCCTTCCAGGTTATGCTACAGCCTGATGGCATGGCATTTCCTTGGGAAATGCAAGTGAAGGGGCAATTTTCCTTTCGGCCAATGAGCCGAGAACCAACATCTTTTACCTCCTTGGTGAATGGTGAGTAACCTTTAGGTAAACAAACACAATGACTGCATTACTTTTTCCTTTGCGTCTGCACTTTCAGCCAAACTTCCTGCTGTTCATGTGGGTAAGACAAGGACTAAACAGACTTTAGTCAGAGAGCTAGTGGAGGAGAGCACATGTCCCATCTGGACTCTGCAGCACAATGGAGCATTAGGACCCAGTGCTTCATATGGGGATGCCTTCTGGAACGTGCAAAACTGAATAAAAAAATCAAGGGATCTTTGCAATCCAAAATGGAAGCTTTGCTAGACCACAGTAAGGAGTAACCTGTTCTTCTCTCTTAAACCTTGGTACCTAAATTGCACCACAGGTGAACTTATGGGCTAAATAAAGTTAGAAGTCTAAAAATAGGCCTCTGCCTCTGGAGGTAAAAATAAATAAATAAATAGATTTCCACCAACTTCAGTGGCACTACAATAAAGAGTAATTTCCTTGAGAGAAAAACGTGTGGTTCTTTTTCAGTGAATTTTGTTTGTTTGTTTAAAGACACAGAAGGAAGCACAGTACTAAGACAACTTTAACAGATTTACCTGCAGAGTTTTAACCTGCTTTTTCAAAGCTTCCAATGACAGCACAGAAGGTTTGCACTGGTCTATGCAGTACAAATATCTTGTCATCATCAGGCTGACTTCTGCATAAATTTCATCATACACTCTCCACTGTTCCAGTATTGACTGCATAGAGGTCTTTAGCTGTGCAACCTGCAAACAAACCATTTTTGTTACTGTCTCACATATAAATCACCTTTAAACTGACTTAAATCTCAGCTCAATGCTCCATTTGTGACAATCCACAAGAATTTCACAACTTGAAGTATTCTTCTACTTGGTAATGAATTGTGCAGGCTTCAAACCAAGCAGTAAACGGTATTTAGAGAGAAGTAAAAGAATTTGCTGGAAATACAAATTTTACCTGATTTCAAGGTAGCACTTTTCTGTCATCCACAATTCCGCGCACCCCCGCCCCCCCCAAAAAAAAGTAAGAAGTACCGAAACAATCTACTGCTTATTCTTTCCTGCCAAGATCAACCTAAAGTAGGAGGAAGTTGAGAGCCTTCATACTCTTAGGAAGCAGACAGTTTGATCCACAAATCAACTTTTATTTACTCAAAATTTGAACAGAAATCGTTTTATATGGAAGGAGGTGCTACTAAAATACTCCGCAGAGCTATCACCCCATGTATGCCATTGTGCTTTAAAAATATAGGCCCAACAGAACTACAATCTAGGAACTATAGCATTTTCATACACAATAAAATGAGGGATATCCTCTTTGTTTCTTTCATCATTACAATCATTTAATCTGCATTGGGGCAAGCAAGTTTTCCATTTGCCACATACTGCTAGACATTACAAGTACAAAACCATAGTTCTTCAGAGTGACTCGTCATTTTTACATTTCTGTGTCAGGTAAGCACACAACACATGCCCTGGGTTAGACAAAACATTCATCTAGTTCAGTATTTGCTTTCAGTCATGCTAGTACCAGATGCTTTGAGAAAAACATGCAAACGAGGAAAGGAAAGAAGCATGTTTCCATGGGACCTGGCAGTCAGATGCCAGATTTCAGTTCTAACTATGCATCCACTCAATGGAAGATGAGGACTGTTCTAAACCATAGTGCGTGTTAAATAGACTGCATTAATCATCGTATCTTACTATCACAGTTCCAGGCACGCAGGAGTAGATGGATTAATCAACCTTATTCTCATTTGAATCATGGAGGTGGGAGGAAACTCTAATTGCATTTTGTAGCCCGCAGCTAATTACTGCCCACACAAAGAAGATGGAAAGACATCATGCTCGTGAAATGTCTCTGGGCCACAGACTCACAGTCTCAAGATCAGCCTACAGACAGTACAAGCAAGGTATCACACCTCCTTAGACCTGTATTTGAAGTCACAGCCTGGCTCCTGCTGAGGCCAGTCAACCATGGGAAGAAAGCTACACTCTGCGTTTCATCACACATGCAGACAACTAGTTTGTAAGAACAATCTGCAATTTCTAATTTCAATACTTAAGTCACAAAAATACTAACATTGTGACTGTAATTAGAAAAAAAACACTAGGCTGCTTAATCCTGACAAATTCAAAACCCCAGCTCTCCAACAAAATGAAAAACTTTCCTTTTTCATCATATGCACACACAAAAATCTCTCCGTTTTCTAGCTGTGGAACAGCCACATCATCTCTGTTTAAACATAAAACAAAGAGTAACCTCATCCTGGACTGACACCTCGTGTGGAAGCGTTCAAGCGAAAGGGCTCATGTTTCACAAAGTTCTGAGGAGCAAAAGGAAAGTGTTCATAATAAAAAGTGTAAGGGAATCTTAACTACAAACACAATCACTGGATCACATATAATCCTCTCCAATATATGGCTATTTATTATTACAAATTTAAATCCATAACTGTAGTCATTATTATGCCTTCTGTGTCTGCCAATTATATCTAGATAGAAAAGATCAGTTCCAAATATAAAGCTAATATAACTATATATGCAGACTGCCGGGGAGCCAGTTTGCATGGAAAAACAATCTGCCTTGACTCTCCTTGAAGCCTCTGGGCACTACGTAGGGTTTGAGATATGGAAAGCCATCCAGGTTTATAGAGGAAAGAGTAGTTGAGAGGTAGAAAAGCTCCAGTGAGAATGACAGAGGTGTAGGCAGCTTCCACTGGCATACTCCAGAGGAAGAAGGCCAGAGTATTTTTTCGAAAAGCAGATTGAGTCAGAAAGCTTAAGATGTCCATTTTTAACTTAACAGAAAAATACCAATGCAATTTCTTTATTTTCTTAAACTGCAGGTGCAGGTCTGTCCTTTCTCCCCCTGCATTCAAACTGCTTTGAAAGCGGACTTTTTTTCTCTCTCATCCTTGGAAACAGATTAACTTTTGGCATGGCAGAGACTTTAGAGGAAGTTTTCAGGCAGGTTAAGTTCAAGAATACTTAGAAATTTTTTGGCACCAGCTCCTGCCATTTCATGAAGAAGATTAATAATACTGGTGGAAAGAATACATATGTGAGGAAATCTGAATGCAATCAAACCCTTTACCTGGCTGACAACGTTGTCCCTCATTTCACACAGCTCAGCTATCCTGAAAGGCGCAGCTTCTGGGGTTTGTTCTGCACTTCCATTTAAGGCTACAGTCTGTTTGAGCTCATCGAGCATTTTGGATTTAGTTGCAAGCTGATTTTCTAGGTCCTAAATGAAAAAAGAGAGAGAGAGAAAAAAAAAGGAAGATAAGATCTTTTAATGAGACTATAGAAAAACTCTTCTATGTGAAGAGTTTAGATAAACATGCCTTCTTTAAAACCAGCCCTGTGTAATTCTTCAGCCATACAACACCAACCACCACCATTTTAGCACTGATTCAGAATGACTTCTTTACAGGAATATAAAAGGATGGCGGCTGCTTTAGGCAGTCTACTACAGCTAGAGCTAGAACCAGTCCATTTAGTGTCAGCATAAGCACAGGACATCATGCCTGGGAAGGAAATCAGCAAGAGCTAATTCGTCAGCCACTATGCAGCCTCTCTGTACCTCTCTAGACACAGAAAGTTTTTACATTAATGCAGATGAACTTTGCCTCAGGTTGGTTAGCATTTGGGTCCTCCTCTGCTCCAGGAGACCCAGGCAGATATTGCAACTGACATTGCAATAGGAGCAAAGTACCCAACATCCTAACAACTTCTAGGAAGTTATCCTCTGCTTGCCTGCTTAGTCAGAGACTCTCTCTCATGGGAGAGAAGCCACTAAAATCAATGCTTGGGAGAATAACTTCCTCAACACAGTCAGCAAGATTCTTAGTCTTGACACGCTGGGTAAAGCTCATCAATGACTTTTTCACAACATGAATAAATACTCATACACACTACAGGCTATAGCATTTCCCTGTAATACAACACATTAAATTATGACCTTTTCCCCCCAACTACTGTCCCCAAAACATAATCAAATTTTGATCTCATTTTTATTGAGCAAAAAATTGTAATTAAACATTTTAGCCACCTGCATCTTAGCACTGTATCGTGCTGTGAGCAGGGTGGTATTTTAGTCAAAGATACCCTGTGCCTTTCTTCCATTTTGACCCCTTAGTGCATTTCAGAGTGCTTCAGAGAGACGAGTAACTCAGTGTATAACAGAACACTCCGGGGAATAATAGCAGCCTACTATGAGAGAGAGACATGTAACCATGGAAATGAAAGAACAAATATTCAGTGTAAAAAAACAGAAATGGAATACTGTACTGAATGAAAATAGCAGACTGCCAGAGTAATAGGATCCAGTTATTAGCTGGCTGCACCTGTTCTAATTTTGAGGGAGCTGGTGCCTAGAAAAATTCAACAAAACCGAAGTATACCTAGATTCTTGAGGCTGGTGCACAGAGATTACATTCTAGGGCTGGAGCATAGACAGTTACTACTTTACCAAATGAGACTGTGCAGTTCCTACAACAAAACCACCACAGAGCTCTTCAAACTAATGGAACAATAGCTTTATCCATAGCTGTGCTGAATTGAGAGAACTATTTCTTTTGGAGGCATCTCAGAACATGTTCTATAATATTGCTGCATGTTCCAAACACCATGAAACAACAGTAGATGCGTCTTCAAATGGAGGAAAAAAACATAAAATGGCAATTCACATCATTGGTGGGTCTAGCTCTTTATTGCCAAAACTTACCATGCTTTGAAGTTACACCATAATACTCTTCTAGGAAACGGCAACTTCCTTTACATTTTTTTCTGTTAAAATCTGTGCAGTTCTTTAGGCTGGATTCAGCAAAGTGTTACATATGTTTTGTACAATAATATCCAACATATAATGCTTTACCTTGCAATCATCTAATGTGTTCTGTGCAGAGATCAGACTTTCTGGGGTTTGTAAAGATCTCAGTCGATCACTCTGAGCTTCCAGCCAGTTGCGTAGAGTCTGTGCTTTGTTCTCATTTTCAGTAATATCTTCCAAAAGGTGTTCCAGGTCTTGTATCTGAAAGTTACAGAAACATTTTAACTTACTTAAATCTAGAGGTGGGAAGAAACAGGGTTCCCCCTTCCATTACTAAATTTGAGATTATGGTATTTTGTCTAAATAATACCTTGAATGTAAACATGAAAAGTATTCAAAATATAAATGTTTTGAAAGGGAATAAGGCATTGTGGAATCTGGAGCTGGCAGCCTGTGGACGTGAGAAGCTGGGGGCTTTGTCTACCTGGGCACGTTCATACAGAGTATGAAAATCTCATTTGCCCTAAAACCCACTGCCAAAGTTACTGATAAGCAAGGGACCTTAAGTCTCATATCTTCAGTTTTAGCCCTGAGAATCCACTAAATACTAGAATGCAGTTTCTTGAAAACAGTTAGAGAAGATAACTTTTTTTCCCACAAAACTGAAATGTCATCATTGTGCAGGAACTGAATTTTCCACTTGGAAATGTTTCTGGAAGACTTTCAGAGTCAGAAAAAAATGGGAATTTTCTGTTTGAACAACAGTTTTTGCATCAGGGAGGGCAGCTTCTCCCAGTGTCCTGTAAGCCTGGGAGAGGAACAGATGAAAGAGGAACATGGTACAAGGGTTCCATTTGAATTTTTGAATGCTGCCCTTCCCCTAGTCTTTTCCATGCTGCATGAGTCACACTGGCTTTTCTAGGCACTGGGGCACCCAAGCACTGGCATCTAATTCTGAATATATGGATTATTTCTAGCCTCACCAGAGCAAAGGCACTCCCAGAAATGTATTTTCTACAGAGAAACACAGAAGATGCACTGTTATAATTAGCCTGCACCTTGAGTTTGGCTATCAGCTGCTGATCTTCAAAGCACCCCACTGGGAAAGCGGTTTTCATTACTGCAGAAGGAGGACAAAGACACAGAGCAACCTGTTTCCACTGACCCCCGAGGGATGGAGCAGGGCTGGGAACAGACCCCCGGCTGTGCCTTTTCCAGCACTGCCATACATTTCCATCTGAACAGGGCTGTCAACATAACTTAATAATTACTTTTTAGGCAATTCCAACAGCTACAACAGGAAAACGGGTGGTAGCTTAACAGATCTGTATTTCTCATTCCCATCCTATGGCATGTGGAGGGGATGTTTGCTTTTTTGGTGCTGTGCTTGCTAAGCAGGGTCTGGCTGTTTGTACGAACCAGTGTAGTTTACTCTCCATTCCACAAACCACCCAGTGTTTACTCTCCATTCCACAAACCACCCAGTGTTTTCTCCCACGAAGTTTTTAATGCCCCTACTTTAACAGCACCCCAAAGCTTCCATTTAATTTAACAGATTTCTCTAAGAGATTCCCCTGCAAACACTACTCTGAATTCTTCCTTCTTCATAATTTTATCATTATATGTGTTGACACATCACTGATTGTATTTTCTTCATCTGAGAAACCTATTTTTCTCCACCTAATATAGACAACTGGGGTAAATCCCAGGCTGTCCTGAAGACCAGATTTTGTCTATTTTCCATTCTTTTAATTTACAGGGGAGTTTGCTCTCCCAGACCTTACAGAATTTTAGATACTCGGACACTACCTGGTAGCTGATGCACTAGACTACTCCACAGGCTTCCCATGAGACAGCAGGATGGCCAAACAGCAGAGAGCACAGGGAGCCTCACTGTGTTCAACAGTGCTTTCAGACTCAGGGAGAAATGCTACTTGCCAAATACAGAGCACCGGCACTGGCAAGATCAGAGTTGCAAGAGAGAAAGCAATGAAATACAATCCAACCTTTCTGCTCATAGAAGCCTGCAGCCTGTGCCACCTCAAGTTCATCTCTCCGAGACACTCAGCAAATTCCGTCCTTTCGTACCGCTTACTTTCCACATCACAAGTGCTCATTTGCAGGAGTGACTGGTTAACAAAATCTACCATCCACTGTTTAAAGTTCATTTCCATCATATATTCCTGGAGGTATTTAAAAACAAACAAACAAAACAAAACAAAAACATAAAACAATTAGTTCAGCAGTTTTAACCTGATCAGTTCCAATGATGCTTCGAGGCAAAGTTATGAGACACTCATAACTTATTATTCTGATCCATGGCCTAAATTATTTTTCTGAAATGGATCTGACCAGACACGGCTGTAGGAATGATTCTCCATTTTTACCTTCTATATTTGTGTAGCTACTTCCATTCACTGAAACTTTTGCAGGAAATCACTACCATTACATGGGTAGCTCAAGATGAGAGGAAGCTAATGCCAGGGCAGGAATGAAACCTAGGAGTACCAGACCCAGTATTTTATCCATTAGACAATACCATCACACTGCCACGGGTCCAGATTAGGCTAACACCAAGGCCTTTCTATGCTCCTGAGACTCATAAAAGCATGGTGCAATAAGAGCTTGTGCTCCTTAATCAGAGTAACTGATATCAGAACAAAATATCAGAATACCTGGGAAGAAAGTGTCCTTCAGTAGCAGTGGCCTTGCCTGTAGAGACAAGCCAGAAACTATGCACACAGTGAAAACAACATAAAGGAATGCATTTTTATTTTTTTGAAGGTCTTTTAGGGCAGGGAGATGGGTGAAGGGAAGAGCTCTTCATTGTATCTAGTGGTACCCAAAAAATCCACCAGGCAAAACTACAGTAGAGGTACAGCCTTAGCTGCTTGCTTGTGGGAATTTGTGACCCTGTACATCCCTACATTGCTGACAAGTACAGAAGTCGCATCTACAAACTGATCTCTAAATATCCAAACAGTTAAAAGCAGAACCTCAATATGTTCCAACTTCCAAAACTAACTGATAATGAAAAAAAAAAGCTAAATATCTGCTAAACTAAGGTACTTTGAAAGAAATGTATACTTTTTGTATATTATACACCTGCATTATGTGCAGTATAAAAGCATCTGAGAACCACAGCCATCACAGGCTGGGAACTGCTGTACAGTCTAAGTTCAGAGAATCATTTGGTAGCTCTGCAAGGCCAGAGCAAAACAGATCTCTGTAGGATTTGTGCCTTGAGGTCCGGCTCCTGTACATCTACAGAGGTACAAGAATGGCTTGAACCCTTCCTGTGGTTGGAGCAATAAGCCTCTGCCATTAGAGCTTTAGCATCTAAACAGAGCCAACAGCCTGCTTCAGCATCTCTGCAGAGACATTCATCTGATTTCTCTTTCCTAGCAGATTATTTCTTTTGATGAAACATAATATTCAAAATCCTTGTTCTCTGGCTAAATGGATGCTGACTGTGTAGATCCAAAATTATGAGGTATTCCTTGTTGAAAACGCAGAGTAAAACACAGCACAAATACAGAGACTAGCTTCTTAAGTAAGCAAAGTTTTCCTACTCAACACATCTAGTAACCTGAATGTAAGAGAGAGAATGAGTGAGACAGATGGGATGGAATGAGGAAACAGAGAATACAGCACAGCTGGCAGTAGCTATGTCATAGGGCAGACAGCATTTTGTGTGGCATGGAAACAAAAGGGTTTTATAATGGAAGATGTTAAAGCACCTTTGAGGCTGTTTGAGGAACCCTCCTGAGCGCAAGGGTAAGGATATAACAGTGCCTATAGGCTGCTTCCATGCTTGTGACAGCAAAAGAGTCACAAGCTAACCCTGGACTTTCAGCTTCCCATTTACCTTGTACTTCTGAAGGAGACTTCTGACATGGGCAGCACTGCTTTGTGAATTTACTGGTTCTTCGTGTCCCTTCTGTTCCACGTGGTCCAGCCAGGTCATTAGTTCAGTAATAGCTTCCCGCGAAGAAAGTTTTTCCATCTGAAGCTAGGGGTAAAGCATATAACGAATCCTCCACATTCTGCTTCTTAGAAATATCAAGGAAGATGACATCTGTATTTTTAGGAGGGCTCAGACATTATAATTGCAATTATCAGGGTATGAACTTGAAAGTGAGCTCTGTGCTCCAGAGGGGGATATGACTTAAATTTAAAAAAGTTAGAGAACTCAGAAATTTGAAATAAAACTATTTCTAATTATAATGGACTTTCATATAAAACTGTAGAGATGATAGATATGTGCATAACAGCATAGGAAGAACACTGCAATAATTAAACTGCAGTATAATGTTGGGGATATTCTGAAAGCAAGACAGCTAATTAAGAAAGAGGTGCTTTGCAGATCTTATACAGCCGCCAACTGAATGCTGGTAGCAACATTTTAAATAAATTATTTAGCTTGAACTCAGAGATGGCAGCAGTTTCTCCTCACCTGGTGAAGCTTTTCTTGGATAGCTGGGAGCTGCGTAATCAGTTCTCCCCATTTTTGCTCGAACTTTGCCAAAGATGACCTAAGTGCTGCAGTATCAGCTTGCTTCACATGAAAGAGCTGGTTGGCAGTGCTCACCACAGATGACTTCAGGGAAGATTTTTCATCAACTTCCTTAGAGAATGTCTGAGGTGCATGGGAGAATTTTAAGAGAGGATAAATATTTATACATCTATTTAAATAAAGAAGACAAACCAGGTTTTCAAGTCACGGGATGAACTGTTTCAACAAATGGATTTTAGCAAGTTTGTAAAGTTCAGAAAACCTAAACTCAACATGTTCTGTAAGGCCCTTTTCTGCTCATCTAGATACAATGATGAATACTACCTCTTGCTTGCTCCATGGGGATTGGGAATATCACCATCTCCACTTCACACAACCTCAGTCCTCAAATCTCTGTCCAGCTCACACCTACCTGTCCATCTTTCACAATGCTTTGCTTTCCCACTGTGCAAGACTCCCTCTGTCAGGTCTCACACTGGGGCTCAACCTCCTGGCTAGTCATACGAGGGGAGCACAGCACCAGGGAGCAGGCAAAGACATGAAATGCAATTCAGAATCTGCTTTTTTGTAGGGTTTCTCTTCCCTGACTTTGGCTGACCAACCCCACAGACCTATCCACTTCATTCCTGCTCCCTGAGTCTACCTCTGCTGGTAAATGGCCCATCAGCTGGGCTGAACTCCTGTATCCGATATTTGGTATCAGGAGCAAGAGGGAAACCATGCTATTATGCTACGCATGCATAAGAGATCCTGACTGGGCTGTGATATGTTGCAACTGGGAACTCTCTATGAGAGGATCCCATTCTGATTTATGCACTCTGGCTGGCCTAACTATCTGAAAGAAGTTTTTTTGTGGCCTCCCATCCTCCCGGTTCCCCACCCAGGTAATGGAGTGTCTTTGGGGCATGCAACCATTCTGTGTCGTATTCTGCAGGCAGCTTCTAGGTAGGTCATGGCAAATACAATAAAAATAAAAATAAAATAAAAACAAAAATAAAAATGGTCATTTTCGTTGGCAGTCATGCTATATCATCTCAACCTGGTAGGATAACAGACTTACAAACAAGCTGTTGATGTTATCCCTGATGGTGGTAAGGTCTTGTGACACACTGAGAGACTGTTCCTTCCAAAAATTCATTCTCTGCTGAGCAGAATCCAGCCATTTCATTAATTCCTCTGAGTCTCTGTTGTAGCTAAAAGGAGAAAATAAAACACACATTTATCTCCTATCTGAGTCTGGGATACCTTTCTCATCCTCCAAGTTGTTCTCTCTGTGAGAAGGCATTCTGACACCTATGCAGCTACATAACTCTTACAGGAGCACAGCACCAGCATGGGCTGATGTGCAACACAGCAGTTCTGCTGCAGATACACAAGAGTCTGTCCCTAGCAGCACTTTTCAGTTGGTCTGCTCCTTCTGAAAACATCCTCTTTCCATATTCTTTCACCCAGCAGATGTTAGGACAAGCTCACGTGGGTGAAAACAGTTTTGCTGGTAGTCAAAATCACTTGCACATACTGCAAGATATAGTGCAGATAGAATACCCAGCAGGACCAATAAATCCAGGAACGCTCTATCTCCACTACTGATCCAGCCAGACTGAGCTCAGAGCACACAGATTGGGTGCAGGGAGAGCTGTGCTTGGTACATCGCCTGGTGGATGGGGTTGTAAAGCTCCAGACTGCCTCCACCTGAACTGCCAGGACTGCACCGACAGTTGGCTTGGGCCTTGTGAAAGCACAGAGCATACTTGGGTCTTTCCCCTTCAGGGAGCTCAAAACAGCAGGGTGAGGCAGCATTTCTACCAGGTCTTGAGAGTTTATAAGGGGAATAGTGTACATGCGGAGTGGCACACTATGCCTTTGTATGGGAATAAAGGCTCACTTGCATTCATAGCGAAAATGCTTAGGGCAGCATGGTCAGAGCTTCTGTTAACACTTTCAGTATAGGAACTGCAGCATGATGCAGCTAACTCACCTAGATACACTTACTTTGCAATGATAGCAATCAAAACAGCATTCCCACAAAACTAAATAGGAAGTGAAGCGAGTGCAAGAAGATCAGCTATGTAATACAATACCACTTTTCTGATCACTACTGCTTTTTTTTTTTTTTGAGTTTTAAGTGAAAGGCAGTATAACATTTATTAATTTTATATCAATATTTAGAAAATGCAACTATAGAAGGTTACAAATCAATTTCTAGCTGATACCTCAAATTGCTTTCTGAGTTATAACCCACCTGACCAAGAGTTGGAGTAATGTTTGAAGTCTGTGTAGTTCATTGCCAATTTTTTTGGTTAAGGACAACCACTGCTCTTCCAGCTTCCGAATCTGACTTGTGATTTCTGGACAGCTCACTGCAATCAGCAATTTCTTCCCTTCTTTCACCATCTGGTATAGCCGGGCATGCTTTCCATCAACACTGCTTTTGATTTGCTATCAGAATATGGGAAGTTTGCAAAACAATAACATTTTAAAAATCAAAAACATGGCTAGCAGAATACATACCATTTGTTCTAACATCTTAACCTCACATTTCCTCTGCCATGTATTTTGTTTTCCATTATGAAGCAATCTGTACTTCATTACATGTAAAAGGGATATGGCTTATTTTTTTCAGTTCCCTCTCGATAGATCAAAAGAGATCTCAACATAATTTTATGCATTAATCAGAACGATTGATATGATTTTCTGTACCTTTTTGACACACGTAAACTTCAGGCTATGGATGAACCATATCTATCAGACCTGGCTGCATTGTCTGAACATATGACTGTCCCCAGCAAAAATTATTACCCTCCTGTTCTTAGTAGGGCTTCTGTCTCTATCCTATTTTTAAAACATTGCCAAAGTTTTGAAAGAAGTTGTTGGGGGTAATTACTGAATAATGGTGGTAGGGAAGAATGAAGAGTGAACAGTGAAGACGTTAAGTCAAAGTCATAGGAGTGGCCTGGATTGCTCAGAGAGCTGAAAAAAAACAAAGCATCATTTTACCATTACTACACTTCACTGGAAAGTCGAAATAAGAAGAGGGAAAAAAAAACACAAAAAAAAACAGGAAGTAGATCAGTCCTAGGGAGAAGGCAGAAAGGAGCAATTGTATGATACGCAAGTTTCTCACTTCTCTCCAGACAGAAGTGGTTATACAATATTTATTATTAATAGGGACAATTGTCTCACACGAATTAAACTCCAGAGAATTTTATTCTGCTCTGTCCTTGAAACCGCAAAGCTCCACTGCTGGGAGTCATCCCAAAAGAATCTTCTAAAGCCTTACTACTTTGTTTCTGATGTCATTAAAGAAAAATAAAGACTTAAGAGTGAAGGGCTAGTTAAGAACTTAAGAAACAAAGGAAAGCAAACAACTTCACAATGAATGGCTATGCAAGTATCACATGTCTCCCGTCTCACTGTGACAAGCAGCTAAAGCACCAGAGGGCCACTGTGGTTGTCATTATCTACTGCTGGTTTATTTCAAAAGATAAACTGTAGCTCAGAATTCTCTGGGAACATCCAGTGATTTCTTTTATGCAGTCAGCTACATTAAATCACAGTAGTTCTCTTTGTCTTTAGAGTCTATAAATCTAAATATCAAACTGGACTTATTATAGACCCAAAGACTCAGTAATTCCAAAATTTCCAATAGACTAGTTCCTCTGAAGACATAAAAGGTCAAATCTCTGAAGAATGCAAATCACTCTGAGGATACATCACTTTATCAAATACTATTTCTTCTTAATTTTATAAAACAACCATAAAGATTGTTTTTATATCTTTATATGTTTCAAAGATAGATAAAATGTTTCAAACTGGACTTGATATTCTAAATAAAGATATAGCTCTGCCATCAGAGATGCAGCTGGGAACAAGCCAGTAGCCTATTTGCCATTCTCTGCAAAAGGAATTTATTCTCTTTGGTCAGAGGGAAAACAGGATATTTCATTTTGAATAGTCAGAATTTTAGAAGGAGCTGTTAAAATCAGTAGACCTTCTATTGCAACCGGGTGTACAAATATTTGAAGGCACTGGCTTGATTCTCCTCTTCCACAGGTTTTACAACATGGCAAGAAGATCATTCCTGAATTACAGAGAAGTGGCTCTGCGTTCACCCCAAAGCTCCTGGCTGTCCTTGTGACTCGTAGCCCGTGTGCCATCTTTTCACGCTGCTCTGCCTTTACAGACCATTCCCAAAAATTTGCATTTAAGACCAAGTTCTAAAGTAGCTATAGTCATTACTCCTACTTAGATGAACTTACAGACCCTGGCTGAAGTTAGCTGCCCAATCCCTCACTACTTTTAAAAGGAACATGGAAATTTTCAGCATGCATCCACACACAGACGTGGACACCAAGGAAACAGTGCCCTGCAAACTGGCATCTCCTCATTTCTAATTAATCTTTCTTTCTAGGCCTAAAGATCCACTAAGAAAACCAGTCAGACAGGCAGACACATCAATACCTGGAGAAGTGCAATCCTTTCTATTAATCTTTCTTCTGTTTCTTCAACCAAGTTCACAGATGGCAATGTAGAGTTAACTGCCTCTAACTCCTTACTGAAAGCTAGGCATTCATCATCAAATTCTGTCCATTCCTAAAAAAATACGTTGTATCATTAATATAACACATATCTATCTCTGCATTTTTGCTACATCAGACTGAGACCTTAATACTTATTCTAGCATCAGTAGCTCTTGTTTCAATGAAACAGAACATGTAAACTGATAAATGTGAAATAATACGGAAATATTAAAGTGAGACGTGATTTTACCACAATATTTAGAAAATGCAACTATGAAATAATTCAATGAATATCTTCAAGATTTATAATTTTAAAGAGGTATACTTAATTTTTCATTCTTTAGGCGTGTTTTAAAATCATTTTTCAGATTTTATTTTTAAGCAGTACTTGTATTTTTACATCCTAAAAGGCTCTACTGTCAGCCCAGGCACTCCAAAATTACTGCAAGTCAAAGTCCCACCCACATCAGAGTAATGGATTGAAATGTCCGCTTTCAGAGTTTTTTAAAAGAAATAGCCAGTTTACTGATACACACAGAACAAGTTGCCATTCAATGGAGATACGAAAGGAGAACTACTTCCACCCAAAGAATCACAGGTATGGAAAGACTTCCCCTATATTCAATCTGTCTCCTCTTTCCCCCCAGCTTTTACCCTGGGTTTCTTTGGTTCGTTACCTTTAACAGGCTCTCTAAGTGTATACCATACTGACTGGCCTTCTGCTCCAACAATCTGACTTCATTCACCAGCTCTCCCCAGAATTTTTCTCTCTTCTGTAGGATGGAGGGAGACACTTTCTCGGAAAATGCTTGCATGAAAGCCATGTGGGTCATGAGGTTGTGGAAAAAGTCCTGAAAAAACAAGTTAAAGCCGGCTCTTTAAGAGAAATCATTCAGGAGTATGGAGAAGGTAGAGAAGACTCACTGAGAAGAGCAGCCAGCTTCAGGGCCTCTCAAAGCTGGGAACAGGAACCCTCTACTCAAACTCTGCATCAACGCAAGATGGGCAGTTACTGATGATTTTACAGTCAGTCAATAACCAGTGATGAGTTGCACAGATTACTTTCATTTATACATTTATAAAAAAAAAAAAAAAAAAGATCTACATTTATACCTTCAGTTCATATGGAATACAGAGATGCTGGAGGAAAATGATGAAGGAAGTTTTAACTATACACAAGTTGAATGTAGTGTGAGGTAATTATCATCATCATCAGATAGCCGTTATTCAGTTTGTTTCAGTTAGATGGGAGATGACTCCAAGCATCAAGGGTTTGATCAGAAGTAGTAGGTAGGGCACATAAATATTTTGGGATAACTGCAAGGTAACAGTTTGATTTAGTTATGGCTCAGCTGAGCCCCCAGGAAAGGGATGAATCTCAGTAAGATACTTTCTTCCACAAAAAAATCTTTGAGTATGCAAGATCATATCCTTCAATCAAGACCTTAACTAAGAACTAATATCTAGTACAAGAACTTCACTTAAGGACTGTAACCCTGTGAGCATCCTGGTAAGTCTTGATAACTAGGGCAGGAAAAATTACTCTTGCTATTTTCTTTTATTTTTGTAAATCAATGTGTGTAAATTTGGAGTGCAAATACATTCTATATATTTGATTTCCTTTGTAAATAAATTCCTAACATTTTACTCTGCTAAGGGCAATTTCTGAGTAAATGACAAAACATCATTCCTATGACTCCAGAGTAGTGATTTGCAGTGCTTGGCATCCTGAAGCAATTCTTTAAGGAGCTTGAGCTACGTGAAGCAGTTAAATCAAGACATTGACATGACAGAGACATCTCCCAGTGATTAGTATTGGTCAGGGCTTTTTGCCAAGCAGCAGAACAGTGAGGATGCAGGTGCATTCTTAGGATCTTCCATCAAACATGTAGCAGCTGGGTACAGGGGACACCAGACTGCCAAGGGCAGGATCTAAACTATCCTCCCTTCAGGAAAGAGCTGTTAGAGCTAAGTTTCCTCCATCAGATCATGAGGGCACAGAATGCTGGAAGCAAAGCCCCAGCTTTCAGTTGCTAGACAGCAGATTCAGCAATCTCATTACCAAAAGTCAGAAGGACATGCATTTTCATCACACATCAATATGTTCTGAGGTAAGCCACAACAGTAGTATTAAATAGACTGGCACAACTGATATCCCAATCTTAATTTATTAAGAAAACTAGTTGTAATAAACTGTCCTTCTTAGAGAGGTCCCATTTTGGTCAACTGAAAGCTTTTCATCGTTTTCTGCAGGTACTCCAGTCCCTCTCCTATGAGTTATTCTTCTCCATGACAGTTGTGAGAAACCAGTCACAGAAAATAATGCTCCTGCTATGCTGATCTGAGCACTACTGTGATTAGCATCCCATACCTTGTGATTTTCCAGGTGAGACTGTAGAGCCACCCTGCTTTTCGTTAGCTGCTTTGCATCTTGTGCAACCTTCTCTTGTCCAATAGCAACTAACTCTGCAAACCCACGAAGTAAGTCCTCATACTGGTTCTCACTGATGGAAGGGGAATTCAGCTCCACATACTTTGCTTTCAGAATCCTCCACATGTCATCCAAAACATCCTACAACATGAACATAGTTTAGTTCGGACAGAAATGAATCTTACAAACCAAGCACTCATTCCCAGAATGCAAAATAACTATCAGTCTTTTGATGCTAAAAATACCTTGCACAGAAAGATCAAACCTTGCTGAATAAGTGGAAACTGTACTGTGTTTTTACCTCTAATTTATAAACTTCCTGGATTAAGGTGATAGGTAACTGAAATCTTTCCCCATAGCCTCTCAATTTTGCTACTTGGTTCTCAAAGTTTTGCAGCTCCAAAGCACAGGCATCAGTTTTCTGAAATTAAAGACAAAATCAGGTATTAGAAAGAGTTCTGTTCTAGACTTTACATTATCACTAGCTGTGCAGCAGATCCAGGGGATCTTCAGGATCTCTGCTGTGTGACCACTTCATAAATTGACAATGACATACAGTAATCTAACAAGTTTATGAGCTAAATAAGACAAGACTGTTCATGACACAGCTCATTGGGTTTACATGACACAACCAGGTCTTGTGTCTCAGTACAACATTCAACATGCATTACAGCAGTCATTAAAAGGAATCATGGCCTCAGAAAATACCATTTTCTTGCATGAATTGGAAAGATTCAGTCAGAGATGGACTGGCACAAGTTCTGTCTGAATGAAGGGAAGTTATGTACTGCTGGCATTCCTTTTCCAAGAGTGGTTATTTCACAGGATATACCTAAAGCAACAGCTCCTACCTGGGGCTTCAGAAGTTCTGGGCATAGCTTTCAGCCTGGCAGAAAGTCATGCCTGTAAACACAGTTATGAGCCTGTAACAAAAATGTTTTGGGAACCCCTCTTTGCTCCACCAGCAAGTAGATAGATGGCTCATGACCATTCTGGGAAGGATATGCAGTCTGCTCATTTTTAATTCTCTACTAACCCCTACAAATTTTGCAGAAAATCTTAACTGGTCAAATGCCATACTAAGATAAAGTGCTCGTAAGTGCTCTTAATGAGTGGACTTAAATATTCCAGTCCTATTCCCATGACAAAAAGCTAGAGGTTTGCAAATAAAAAGGCATAACATGTTAAGTGCTGTATTTTGTGCAGCTTTTTCTCTTCCCTGCTATAGTGTGGGGTGTATTTGCTCCGAGAGGTTGTGGAGAGACTGGTTCCTCCACTCCAGCTGCCAGAAGGAGTGGAATTAGGTCCAGCTATGGACTGGGATGTACTAAGAAAAAAAGGGGTAGCAAATACTGAACTCTCATTTCCCCATTCTTAAAACCTAAGTGAAACTCAAACTTTAGAAAATATGAAACTTAGTAAATTGTAGAAATCTGGAAACATTAGCTAGTAAGTTTTTCTTTTCCTTTGAATGAAATTACCTGAAGCTGCTCAGAAACATTATGGCCACATATTGCATTCAAACATTGTTGTAGAGTAGCTTTTTTCTCAGTTAACTGATCATAGAGTAGTCTGACTTCATTCTGCAAAAGAAACATCAGAAGTATATCACACATCAGGAGTATAGTAATGAATAGACAAAATTACACAGTAAACAAAATGGCTACCTCTTACAGCAAAAGCACTTTTGCTCTTTAAAAAACAAACCAAAAAATACACATTAAGGACTCAAAGCAGTAATTTAGAGAGGGAAATTCTCTGGTCTGTGAAGCATAAGAAAGGAGATTACTCTGTCACAATGATCCTCTGTGACTGTAAAGATCTGTGAAACTAATAGAGAAACAAATTCTTCTCCTCTGAAAATGAGGAAATAAGCCCATTACCGCCAACTGATGGAACTCAATGGATTCTACATCGCAAGACCAGCCCTGCTCCTGTTTGGAGACAACATCCCAGTGCTCTTCAAAGGACTTATTTTATTATTCAACAGCACAGAGCTAGCCTGACTTACAGATGATGAGCATACTGGAGTTCTGATGAACAGTGGAAACCGTATTTCAAAGACTAGGTTATTCTTCCCTTTCTTCAGAAAGAATACTTGATCTGAATATTTTTCAGCAATAGCTAGAAGATTTAGTCCATCACAAGAATCTATAGAAAACTTTTTTCATTATCTGCTTTTCTGAAGAACAACAAAGGAAATGCACCTTTACAAAACTATGGCTACTGTTACTGTGGCACATAATCTCAAGGAACAGAAAATACCAAGAGTTAAATCAACCTCCAATGCAAAGCCATAAGCAGCTCAGTGCCAGACATTACACCAAGAGGGAAGAAGCTTGTCCCTCATAATAAATATTCTGTGAACAACAGAGTTTATGGCACCATACTAACTCTGATCAGTCCTGAGTCCACAAAGTAGCAGAAAGAATATACAAACCCCTCCCCAGCCTAATCCTTTCCCACAGAAACTTGCTTTAGCCTGTACATTAGCATACATAGGATCCCGAGTTACTTCTATCCTCTCTGCATGCAAATTTTCTACTGTGAACAAGGCCTCTAAGGCAGTCAGCACTGTAAACAGCAAAATAAATTTGCTTCTTAAGAGACCAAGTTTGTTTAGTACCAAAAAAAGAAAAAAAAGAAAGAGCATTATAGATGGCTCATTTGTAACTCAAATGCATTAACACTGACATGTCTAACAGGTGCTGTGAAACAAGATGTATATTTGGCAGTGGAGTACCTGATAATTGCTATTGTGATCCAGCCCAGCTTTCATTGAATTGCTCCTTAAAGCAGTGGCAGCTTGAGTTTGTTCCAGCCGTGCCTGCAAGTTGCTAAAGCACTCACAGAACACATCTGTGCTCCCACCAGCGCAGGTAATAGACTTTAAAAGGTCGTCCTTTTTATCACTCAAATCAGCGTGAAGTTTTTGCAGCTCGATAGAAAGAGTCTAAAGGGTTGGAATAAAGATAACATGAGTGAAAATGGTCTCTGTCCAAGGAGTCTTGTCTGTAAAATGCACTGGAATTCAAGCTGCTAATTGTTGTTAAAAGACAACAGGCCCAAATCTATGCACCAAAGAGCCCGGTTGTATTAGTCCTGAGTAATACCAGTAAAACAGAAAGGAAATGTCAGGCCATATATATATATATATATTTTTTTTTTAACAGAAATCTGCTGGGGTTCCTCCTTGCCCAGATGCTCTAGGGAAGTTACCTCATAAAGAACCTGCTGCATGGCTGCCTCTTCAGTGGAGAGGACTGAGGTGTTTAACATCTCCTCCATATTATTCAAACACCGGCTGATCGCCAGAAGCAGCTCAAACAATTTTCTGTCCAAATTGGAAGAGACTTCTTCTGCCACATTATCCTGTGTAAAGGCAAGTCAGAAGTTTTCAGTACTTTCACCCAAGACACAGCTAAGATTTGTTCACTTGTATAAAGTTAGACGTTTAGTCAGCTAATAATAATAAAATGGAATTCATGAAATACTGAGGGATAGTCTTGGATGAGACAGTTACATGCATGAAATACTCAGAGCTGCTAAGGCCAAAGCTGAGAGTGACCCTCTGTGCATTAGGAGTGGTTACGGTTTTACAGAACTCTGATCTCAGGAACAGGCACAACACAATCTGCATTGTCAGTTCCAATACTGCAGATTTACTGAAATCAATTCACGGGCTCCTCACTTAACACAGTTTGAGGAATAATCATTACCCAAACTAGCATGTCTTTGCATTCAGGTAGCAGAAGTATCATAGTTGAAACTTGAAATGTTTCCTCTCAAAATGCTACCCTGATTGTACATAATACTCCATAACTGACACAAAAGCTATACTACTATATACTACTACTATGCCCCATTTGCAATAGTGATTGTCTTTATTTCTCAGTGCCCAAACAGTGTCTTGTGTCCAGAATCCCTTTGTTTTTTGCAATGCTAGAACATGCCATGTTTACCTGTGCATGCACCACATTTGCTTCTTGGCTTAGGTCTCCCAGCTGGACAGTGTAAGTTTTCAGTTCTTCGACAGTTGGGGTTCCTGCACTAGCAAACATGCCCCGGGGCAGCATGTTCAGTTTCGTTGTAATCTAATATTGGGAAAAAGAACATTGCAATTAGGTGAACAGCTCAAATGAAGATTGGGCTATGGGCAACTACATAACACTGCTTTTAAAAAGCATTAAAATAAAGGTTCCAAAGCATTAGTATAAAGCACTTGAATAGCAGGGTTCCCTTTTTGCTAGAAACAATGAATTGGTTAGGCTATGTCCTGATGGGAGTATGACTGAAAAAAGTGCCTCTGGTTCCCACCTTTAAGGGCTACAGGATGGGGTTTGCATTAAGGCAGCCCTGCTGCAGCGTAAGTCTTGCCTGAATAAAAGCAGATATTCATCCTTTTACGTGATCAATGTTCTTCCATGTAATGCAGTAATTTCTGAGAACAGAGAATCTAGACATTCTAATTGAATGTGAACAAAATCTCTAGTAAAAGAAATTATACTTTGTCCAAACAGTAAAATTCTGCAGTGTGTTCTAAATAAATACATAGCACTTTCTTGTTGCAGTGCAAAACTTCTGATATGTCAAAGAGAATGTTATGGTGAATTGAAGAACAAAATTTAAGCCAGAGATTTGTTTTGACCAAAATGTTCTCACTTGCAAGAACTGGGACGTGATCCACATCCACAAAAATCAGCTGGGAGCTTGCTGGCTAACTCTCTTAGTTCCCTTGAAAAAATCAAGCAGGTAACATCAGGTCTGAAGGTTAACTACAATTCACCTACATGCTCGCACACTATACTTAATAGTCACAGCTCCAGAGTCATTATCTACCTCAAAGTAAAATTAAAAGACAACAATGAAAATAGTATGCATTAACAATTTCCTCTGGAGAGCACTTGCAGATTTCAGTTATCTGATGAAGAAGGGACATGAAATGATGATGCAGGAAGATATCCTAATTGCTATCTTCAACACAACCAACAGCCTGCAAAAAGAGTGTTAAGAGAGTTTTACTGAAGTTAAACAGACCTGAGGTTCTACAAGCTGGTAGAGAGGAGATTTCATCTTTGATGACAGCTCTTGATGTAAATATTGCCATTTATTATCCGTTTGGTCCTTTGGAGATAAGGTGGGATCAGCCTGCTTGCTTTTTAGATCAGATTCTCCATTGCTGCATTCAGAAAACATTATTAGAATGGCAAATACTGAAGTAGAATAAACAAAACTAGATTTGTAAGACTTCTTGTATAAAAGTAGTTTCTATTGCTCATGCCCCCAAACCAGAGTGCAACCAAGTGCATGTCAGAGAACAGAGATACCCAGCTTGCCTGATTGGGAATGCTTCAGTTTATGGCAGGTGTAAGTCCTGCCTGATATCAAGACTGACTGAACACTGAAGTCAGCCCAGTATCAAGGAGGTTGTCACATAAATGAGACTCCATTTCTCTAGACTGGTGACTGCAGAAATCTCCCAGCTCCCGCAAATTTTTCATCTAAAGGCACATGTCCCTTCAAAGAACCACTGGTGCCACTGCAAAGTTTCAGCTGGTTTGGGCAGTTTTACATAACTGAATCTGGGGAGTGATTTTGTTATTTTGTACCTTGGTTCTAATTTCTGAGTCATGCTGTCCTCAAACTGTAGCTGCATTTTTTCCACGCACGATTCAATGAAGTCAATAAGGTTTTTCTGCTCAGCTGCTTTTACTTTCAGATCCTGTGAACAGAGAACAGAATGAACAGTAAAATCAATTGTGTGCACTGTATTACTCTGAAATGACGATTGTGCTTTTCCAATCACATTTTACATGAATTCATTTAGCAAAGAAAATATGAATACGTCTATCAGAATAGCAAGCAGGTTATATGTAAACATGAAATTACCAAACAAACAGTTTTCTAAAAACGTGTATTTTTACAGAATATATTACAGCCTGAGATGAAGTTTCAGAACCAAAACCCCTCAGTCAGAAACAAATTATGCAAGGGTACCATCCAGCTTTTTAACATTAACAGACATTTTGGACAAAAAAATCTGTGATTTCAGGGGTTGGAAGCCTTTCTCCATTCTCATGAACTCTCCTAATACTGGAGGAGAGGGGTGTCTGTGACCTGCCCTTGAAAGATTTGATCCCACATTGAAAATTGCAGCAAGTAATATATGTTGCTTTCCCCTAAAGCCACAGCAGATGTAGAGCAGGCTAACTATTAGCCACAGAAGAATTACCTGTGGGTACTGGAAACCATTGTGCTGGAGGAATGGCTGTTCAGCAAGGGCAAGCTGGGGCACACTGGAGTCATTTGAGTGCAGGACGTTGATGGACTCTGGATCAGTCCTTTCCCTGTTTTGAATCTGTAAAGAGAGACCCATTCTGGGAAGGCTTCCAGACTTGATGAGAGAGCAGAACCTGCCGGTGCAGTCTGGAGAAGTGGCCTGGACCACTTGTACACAGAATCTGCAGTGCAAACACGGTTGCTACTCTTGCAAAAAAATCTGTACAGTTCCATTTATTGAAAGTTTGCTATGTTCTAACCTGCTGCAAAAATCCTAATATTTCCCTTCCTGGCAGTGACAAGGCTTTGTTTTGTTTCTCCTGTTGACAAATTAATTGATGCTAACTCTCCATTCTTATTGTACGACCAAATTATAGGGATGTGCAATTTATGCACCTCGATTTTCTGCCTATGTTCATGGAGATATTTCAACACAAGCCTTTACCGGTGCTAACTCACTCATGGGCCCTGTCAGCTCCCTTTTAGATTGTTCTCTTCCAGCACTCCACAAGAGTGTGCAAATTAGCTCTAAAGCTGGGATTTACTGTCTCATTCATTAGGAAACTCAGCAAAGAGGTCAAGCACAGAAGGGGTTCACAGGACAACCTGTTTTGCCACCATTGCAGGAATCCTGTCTGGATCTATCTGGGGGGCTATGGCACTGGAAAGTTGGCTGAGTCACTGCCTGTGCCTCTTACTTTTTCTTCAAAGAGCGAGTTACTACTTTAAGGCCTCAGCTGTGATACTGTTACAAACAAACATCATGGCATTTCAAAGGCATTAAAAAAAATAAAGGACAAAAAACCTACAAACTTTTTATCCTTTTCCTATATTCCTCACAAAATCTCAACCAACTGAGCACTTAAAGAAGAAAAGATGTTGCTCAAAGATTCGTTACAAATCCCACTACTTACTGCAAACTACAAATAATTATACAGCAGTGCAAACTGGAATAATAGCAAGTCTGACATTTCTGATTGACTCTTCTCCCTTCCTTGCTTCATGTGGTGAGCTCCAACTCTTCTTCTGTTACTATAGCACATTAAAACACCATGACTCTTATTCTTGCTCTGCATAGCATTCATATGCTTTACCTGCTCTTCATTGTATTTGTCTTGAAGCATCATCTGGACCTTTTCCAAATTGCACTTCACTTCCTTCAGCTTCAGAGAAAGAGCCTCTGTCTCTTGTTGGTGACCTGCACTGTTTCCACAATCTTCCAGTAAAGAAAGGACCTTTTGTTCAATCTCTGATAACATCACCTAGAAGAGACAGGAGTCAATTATTCGTTCTTAAAAGTACAACACTCCTTTCCTGATAATGTCCTGAAATCAGTGCTTACGTTTACCCTGTCTGAAATGAATAGAAGCATACAGGCAGAAATAGAAATAGCTGCACCCCCCCTAGATTTTCTCTATATAGTCTCTCTTTATTTTGAACAATTAAGTATATTTTATACAATGTTAAAGACAAAACTGTTTCAAACAACAGCCTCTGCTGGAAGTTATACTAACTCAGACACTAAGTAATCAAAGAGGAAAGCAGAAATGATAGACTACATTTGAATGAACCAAGAAGACAACACACCCAAATGGTGAAGGAGGTAGTGCACAGACTGATTTCATCACCCTTGGAAGGGTCGAGTTGCGTGGCTGAGTCTAAGGCACACCTAAAACTATGCAAAACTATGATAAGTGAGAAGGAAATCCTTGAGCTATTGTTCACAGTGGGGTCAGTTTAATTTATTCTAACCCCATCAACCAGAAGCAAGGTGGCAGTTCTCAAATTATGAGGCAATGTTACCAGTGTATGGAAGTGTAGTCTTGCAAAGGAGAACATCACCTGTTCTAAAAACAATTTTGGCTATTGACAGAAGGTTGACAGGTCATTAGCACTGAAAAACTACACACTAATCTTGCTTTGATGGTTTAAGGAATTAACTCTACCTTTCTATCCCCCTTTAGGGAGCTTGTTGCCTCCACAACAGAATGTAGTGGGTGTATGTGGCAAGGTTTTGGTAGCAGAGGGCTGCATGGGTGGCCTCTGTGAGAAGAATTCAGAAGCTGCCCCAAGTTAGATAAGGGTCAGTTTCAGCTGGCTCCAAAAAGGACCCGCTGCTGCCCAGAGCCAAGCCAATAAGCAATGTTTGCACCTCTGTGAGAGCAGATTTCAGGAAGGGAAAAAAACCTGCTGTGCAAAAGCAGCTGGGAGAGTGAGAAGTAGCCCTGCAGCCCCCAAGGTCAGTGCAGCAGGAGGGCAAGGGGTGCTCCAGGCACAAAGCAGCAGTTCCCCTGCAGCCTATGGAGAGGCCCCTGGTGGAGCAGGCTGTCCCCCTGCACCCATGGGTCCCACATGGAGCAGATCTCCACGCTGCAGCCCGTGGAGGAGCCCCTGGTGGAGCAGGTGGATGTGGCCTGGAGGAGGCTGCGGCCCATGGAGAGCCCCTGCAGGAGCAGGCCCCGGGCTGGAGCTGCAGCCCATGGAGAGGAGCCCACGCAGGAGCTGTGGAGAGGAGCCCACAGGCTCAGTTCAGGACAGACGGCATCCCGTGGGAGGGACACCACGGGGAGCAGGGGCAGGGAGTGACCATGGTGGAGATGAAGCATCAGGGACTGACCGCAGCTCCCATTGCCTGTTCCCCTGTGCCACTCGGAGGGAGAAGGTGGAAGAGGGTGGATGGGGGGAAGGTGACTTTAGTTTTTTTGTGTTTTGTTATTTTTTTCTGTTTCTTACTCTCTAGTTTGTTAGTACTAGGTAATAAATTTCTCTAATCTCCCTACACTGGGTCTGTTTTGCCCATGACAATAATTGTTGAGTGATCTCCTTATCGCAACCCTTGAACCTTCTCCATCGTATTTTCTCCCCCTTTCCCTTTGAGGAGGGGGAGTGAGAGAGCGGCTGTGGTGGAGCTCAGCTGCTCAGCTGAGTAAAACCACCACACAGAGTCAGCAAAACGTCATGTCCATGTCTCAGCTGCATGAATTTATAACCTGTTAACCTAGTTTAAGAATACACCTACTTCTGTGACTATTTTACCTGAAATGCCACTGGGCTTTTAGTGAAGTGACTAAGAGGAGGAACATGCATTCCCTATTGCCAAATCAAGCTGAGGACAGTAGTCACCAGCACAGCAAGGACACAGTAAGTAACTTCTTTACCTACTTCAACATGATTTCTTACAGCTTCCCAGACAATAACCCAAGACACTCCATGCTCTAAGATTTAGCTTGGCTCCAAGGCTGATACTAATACACATCCCAAATGCCATAGCCAGCAGACAAACACTGTGCAGAGAAAACAACTTTTTCCTTTGAATTTATCACCATGTATTTTGGATCTGATATCATAAAAATCCTTGAATAGGCTGTGTCAGAGGAGCAGGACAAATCGAGTAAGCTCTTGCAAGATAATCATAGAACTGAGGTTGGAAAAGACCTTCAAGATCAAGTCTAATTCTCAACCTGACCTACTGTGCCCCATCAACAAATTGTGTACCTTAGTGCCATGTCCACACATCTCTTAAATACCTTCAAGTATGGGGACTCCACCACTTTCCAGAGCTGCCCATTCCAATGCTTGACTACCTGCTTTGTGAAGAAATTCTTTGTAACATCTAATCCAAATTACCAAAACACAGTAACATTACCATGTGTCAGCCAGACCACCGTAAAAAGTTGGGATCTGGCTGTTGATTCACCCTGCTGTGAATCAGATTGAATCTCTGCATTACTTTAAACTCATGTTTTGAAGGTTGAATGAGGAGACAGGTACGGTGACTCAACTGCAACAAATTAACTGATTTACACCTTATGTTTATATCTAGAGATTGCTCCTGTTTTGTGCAACGGGCGTTTTTGTCTGTAGATCTTGACGAGGTTAGAAAAACGTTTTTTCCTCCTTTCTCCCCCTACAAGTTCACAGCCAAACTGTTAAAACCCAGCAGGAATTCAGCAGGGCCTGCTGTTGCCTGAGGCATGCTTGTTTTTACTGGTTGCAACTGCCCTATCAAAACCTACACTGACATGAACCTTGAATGGGATCAAGATACAGCCAGCTACTTAGTGTACTCAGCATCCTAATTCCCAGAGTTCAGCAGCCAAGCACCCGGCTGCCTAAACCCAGAGGCACTTCTTGGCACGGACTCATTCCCCATTAAAACAAACAAAAATATATCTGAAAACATCTTCTAGTAATTTAAAATTTGCTACTGGCTCCTTTACAGCGAGTGAATCCGGTTGCTTTAGGCAGGCTCAGATCTTGAAGCAGATCAGTATATCATCCTGGCACCACAGGGAACTCCAAATTGGCATGCCTGCACATTTTCTTTTAATCTGCATGCCAGAGAAAAACAGCTGTGCCAGGACTCCCACCCACTCCAGCCCCTCATTCCAGCTCTGTTTTGCTCCATCCGTTTCTACCAACAGGTAATTCTACTCCTTTCCTTCTGCGGCTACCTGGGGCAAGAGGCTGCCCTAGACCTATAGTAGTACTTCCTCATACCACTGCCACACAGAGTGGGCAAGGGAAAAATCTCTACCTTTCCCCCTACACTGGTAGCTTTGGGGGCCTAAAGTGTAAAATAAGGACTTAGCAGTTCAGAAGTTATTTTACATTGGTCTTTAAATCATTCGAACAGAAATCGAAAGTGAAAATGTCGAAACAAAACAAAACCCTTTATTCTAGCAGATTAATCATGATAGAGGGCAATGAAAACCTGCCTTTTGATCGAAGATTCAAACTGTTCTGAGTCGTATTTCCAAAAATAAACTAAATAAAAACAAAGATTTAAAAACACTTGGAGCTCTACCTATATGCCCAAGATACATAAAGATCCCACTGTGTACAGCCCTAAAAACAGGTATTTTAACTAAGCTGTTGGAAAGCTGCACCTGAAACTAAAGCCAAGCAGTTACCTGTCTTGTGCACAGTGTAATGAAGCCGATTAAGCAGGGAAGGAAAAGCAGTAAACTGTAGCTTTTCTGCATTCACAAATCCCGGGGAAGGGTGACTCATTTGGATGGCAGCAGCAAACTGACTGCTCGGTCTTACCTGGCAATCACCAAGCTGCAGTTCCACCATCTGCTGCATTTTGGGGGTCTGGGGGTCTGACCCCAGGGACACCTTAGTTTTGTCTAGCCATTGTTCCAGCTCGGCAACCTGGGCCTGGCACACCTGGAGGATTGTTTCCGGCTCAGGCCTACTGCCATCCACCGCTTCCTCCGAGTCTCCTGTTTTCCCTGGAGAGCACCGGGTGGCGTTGAGGACAGGAGGCGTGTCACTCTGAAGCAAAGCACAAGAAAAATAGCAGTTATCTATCTTTTTCTTTCTTTCTTTCCCCACCCCTTACCAGTGAGAAATGTTTAACTTTCACATTCACAGAGCTCAGAACCAGCTCTGTTACCGTCTTCCCAGTATTTAAAAAAAAAAAAAAAAAAGATAAAAGAAAAAGAAAGGGAAACTGGCAGCCAGGCGATCCTGGGATCTGGTGCAACAGGTTTCCAGGCAGCGATTTGCATTTGCCCAGGTATACCTGGGCGCACAGGAAGCGAGATGACTCACCATTAACCAGTTCTCCCCTGAGGAGAGATGTTTTTCTGAGGGAGTTAGATGTAAAAGCGCTGCAGTTTACAGCTGCAAAGCAAGCTGTTGTGCAACGCTTAGAAGTCACTTGTATGTATTTGGTTCCAACAGTCGAATGAATGTGCTTTATTTGGGCTCTAGGTCACACCAAAAAAGAAATCTGTATTTTAAGTATATGTTGTGTAATTCTTTCCTCTGACTTGCACTCCTTTAAGAAGCAGTAGTGTACACTCCCATAATAAGAAGTCTAAAGTGCTTGCAGATATTAGTTGCTTAGAAGGTTATACAGGTCTGTATATACCTCAACACATGCAAATACTTAGTAAGTCAGTGAAGAACAGTGCCTCTACTACAAAACCTGTAACACTCCCAAGGCTCTAGAGCATACACACAAGCAAATGAGATGGTCAGAAGTAGTGCATAACCTTCATGTTAAAATGAGATTTGACAGAAAATCAGAGAGCCAACATGAACTGTTTCAGCTATCAATGTCTTAATTTAATCATTACTTTTCTTATTTACCTCTCAGATATCTCATGACAGTGCCATTAAGCATAGTAAATCTGAATGTACAGATCCTGGAAACAGCCTAGGTATGTCTGTTGAGGTATATGTGATTGAAGGTATAAAAAGAAGTACCAGTTTACTTCAACCTCCATCTGAAATTTCTGACTCTAGTTCCAAGCCTGTTTGTTTTAGATTGTCAATATTTTGCCAGTTAGAGCAGAATATTTTGTTTGTTTGTTTTATTTCAACAAGACATGTAAAACATGTTGGTTCACTAGAGTAAATGTGTTTTGATAATGCCAAAAAATAACCAAGCTTTAAACATTTGTAATACTGTGCATGACATACACATGTACATAAGCATTTAGTTTTCACTTACGGTATGCTCTGCCCCTCCCCAGGCAGACACTGTTACTGCAGTAAACTTTATCCCCTTCCTTTACAAAAATAGAGACTCAGATATACAGTCAAATCAGTTGAATAAAAAAATCAGTTAAATACACCTGTGCGGGTGTAACTATGTTCAGCTTCATGCACACATCATACATTCATGTTCCAAGACTGAGACCACAGAGGACATGCAGTAGACAGTCACCAAAGCTCAGCTGACACACAGTAATTCAAACATGTTTCTGAATCCTAAATTATGTTTTAGGCTGCTGTAACTGAACTTGCATAGGAAGGACAACATGCCAGAAGGGGGGAAATGGTATCGTTTAGCAATCACTGGGATAGTGGGAATTATTTAATTTTAGTGTGCACTTAAGTTCTAAATGGAGAACATAAATATAACCGTCTCCATATATCTCTACACTTAACCACATCTCTAGGGGAAACAAATGAATTTAGCATTTATAAAAATAAATGTCTTCCTGTCTCCAAGTAGTAATTGATCACACATAAATCATTTAACAACAACAAAAAAAATCACTCCCTATAGGGAGCTGTACAGCATATGGAAATAGCCCAGTGTACCAAAACATGGACGTGGTAAAGATGTTGCAGGCAAAAAAGCTGTGTGCCATGGTTTGAGGAAGGGAGCTCTTAACATTCTCTACAGGAGCAGAGAAAGACTCTGGCTCACAGCCTGACAGCACTCTCTCCACAGACCACAGAGCAGCCGTGTCAATCTCAAGACACTGCTCTGCTCAGCTTTTGTATTACTGGGTTCAACGGGCTGTGAGTGTCCCTGAAAGACAAGAGGCTGACAAAATACAGTTGTGGCACACAGAGGTACCAGCAGGGCGTATGTTGTCTTGTAAGATGCCTGGGTACCCAAAAAGTTCACCTGAAGATTTAAGTCTCTTGAATACAGGTGTCTGAATACCCATTACACTCATCTGAGATTTACTCAGTGCAGCTCAGCCTAACACGTAGGAGCAGTGAGAGCTCAGCTGGACAACTTTCTGTGCTTGGGGACCGCAGTGACTACATCTCATTTGCCTGCAAAGGGAGCTTACAGACATCCTGCACATGCAAAGACCAACACCACCGCAGCACAGCAGAGAGAAAGGACACAAAGAGGTCATGTGTACAGACAGGTCATATGTAATACACTCACTCACATGAGGCAGAATGCTATTGCTTATAATATTAATACAGAACTAATACCAATACCCAGCTTCTGACTGGTCTTAATAGTTAGCTATGTACCATTGCAGAAATGTGAAATGTTTTTTAACAAAGCACATCTCAGATTCTCCCTCCAGCTCTTTTTCTTTCCTCAACTATAAATTAAAGGATAAGTTTGATGGAAGCAGTTAAGGAACAACGGGAGGCAAAATAACCTGGGAGCCTGCTCCTGCCTCATGCAATGATGAATTCTGGCTTGTTCCATGCACTAAACCCAGCTAGAGCTGAGGCTGCTCTGCTACCAGTCTGCTGCTCCTGGTCTTGCTGGACTATTCAAAACTGTCCCCATATGTTCTTTTGCATATAAGCAATAGGCTGCTGCCCACTCCTCCTTAAGCTAGTGCTTGCATTCCACAAAGCAACAACATATGGGAGTGTCATTCTCATTAATTTCTCCTTTATCTAACACTTAAAAATCCATAGTTGATCCAGACCTTTATCATTTAAACCCTTCCATTCATGGCTGTATGAATGCCAGCATCTTTACTCCTGAAAATACTCCAACTTGTTCCCCAGTAAACTTTATTTTCAAGGAGCAAATCAAAATGTATTATTCATTTTCACCCCAAGCAGCAATATAGAGAGGCCCATAAAGGGTTGTAGGTATCCTACCATATCATTAATCCTGCCACAAACTCCGGTAGCATTATCATAACCAAACAGGGCCTCTGCCCAGTAGCTGGGTTATGCAGTGAGCCCCGAAGGTCACCTCATTCAGCCTACTTCAGGCTTTCAAATTCACCGTGGCTTGATTTCCTTGTCCTGTGCCAGGGTCTTCAGTGTTCTGCAGAGTTTGCAAAGACGTTTCCTCGCCATGTTTATTGCACGATCCCATTAGCTCAGCAGCATCCTGTAGAGTCAGAAGCAACAGTGGAAATGTTGTTATCATTTATTGCCTTGTTGTGCTAGAGAAGCCTCAGAGGGCAGCAGCCATTCAACCCATGGTATATGAGACAATCTTTTCACGTACAAAGGGAACCTCTTCCACAAATCATCCCCTGACAAAATGCACTTTTGATTGCCTTTCCAGGAGTTAGTGAAATGAATTGCTGCTAACAAGTATGCCTTTCTATCTTTGGTGTTTTTGTCAGGCTTCATGAAATTCTTATGTACAATAGGAAAGAACACTTAAGGCAAAATTTAGTTTGGTGCAGAAGAAGGAATTATCTCAGTAAGGCTATCCTGAATTTCTACAGCCTCTTACTTCAAAGACTTTAACACCTAGGACTTGTGCAGATCCTTTCCACAACGATTAGTTCCTGCCCTGTGGAGATAAACCTGAGTGCGTTACCTGTGAAACGCCATCTGACAAGGTACCAGAAGACCAGGAGTTTGCGCTGTCTTCCTTATGCTTTTCACCGTCTTTTTCTGAAGGCCAAAAGCTCACATCTGTCTCTGCAGCTGTATTTCCCTTTGAAAGCAGCAAGAGCTCAGCATTAGCTTGTGAAAAGGAAGCTCAGATGTTTCTTCAGGCAATGTAAAGTACTGCAAATCTTTACTAACACTTGGCTCTATTTCTGCTTTGTTTATCTATCTTGTGTTTCCTGAATCCCACCTCTGCCTTGCTCTAAAGCTTTGCTTGAAGATGAATCGCAGCTGGGTGACACTGACAGATTTCTCCAGAGACCTTAAGAGTATTCTCAGTTTTTTTCATGCTATTCCAAAACAAACAAGCAAACAAAACACCTCACCAGCAAATCAATCCTTCTCCTGTCCTTTCCCCTAAAAACAAAACAAAATATCTCCCAACTTTTGTATGCAAAGAAAACTTGCATCAATAACGAGCAGGTAGCTAGGCTACAATCTTGTCAGCATTTCTGCACATTCCTGATTTCACTTGAATGACTTGCACGGATTTGTCCCTCTTGGGAGGTTTGCAGAGTTTTGTGTTTTTTTTTTTTTCCTTTTTCCAAAAGCTATTAATGTCAGCATGAAAATTTACTCCCAGCCTTGGTCCTCTCCAGTTCATCTGGGCATTCATACTCACCAGATTCACAGCAACCTGTTGAGCAGTATTACCCAGCTTCTCCCATTATCCCAGAAATCTCTCCTACCTTAACTTCTTCCCCCAATAGTTTGATCATGCCTTTTTTTTCTTAAGCTCAAACATACAAGATGTTTTGGTTATTTCTTTTTTAATTTTAGCACTTCAGAGGCTGTATAATTTTGTCTGAAAGGAAACCCACATATAAACATTGTTTTTTAGGCCCACGTCTTGCCATTAACACTTGCATAAAGGGGGTATGACTGTATAAGCAATCCCATCAAAAGCAGGATCACACATTGCAGAATGAGTTGCTATGTAATATTGGTAAGCTGAATCGAGTGCAGTTTCTTAGTATATTTTCTTGGTGTGACAAATTTGGCTTCCATTTGTTCTAGATTATTTCAGATTTACACATTTTTCATAATCTGTCGTGTAACAAAATCTTGTACCACACATATACAGCTGTATATATAAGATATATATTGAACTCACCTTGCTGTGGATAGAATAGTCTTCTGACTCTTCATCTAAACAAGGCAGAAGAAACACCATTCCTCTTTTTTTTCAACTACAAAATACACAAAGAGACAGCCTAATTATTCATGACAAGAACAGTAAAAGCCTCTTCTCTTCTGCCTATACGCTAAAAGAAAGTTACCACTTGGGGTCCACTTTTGGAGAACCAGTGAGCATCTGCCACCCTACATTAAAGTAATTGAAAGCTGCAGGTACTAAGCACTTCTGAAAACTGGGACTTTTAACTATGTTTTAATGTTTCAATATCACAGCTATATTTGGGGCAAATTTCATTTTGCTCCATGAAAACAATTTACTGAAAATTCCAGAACAACTGCTTATCAATAAAACTACACACCTAGCATTTCACTGTTGATTGCTTAATGTAAACTTCACGTTGGATCTGCTCATGCTAAAAAATAACCTAAGGCACACCTCCTTCCTGCCTTCTCATAGGCATGCATTATACCCAGTCCTTACAGACTCATTCAAAAGCACACCATTCAAAAGCACAAAGGAGAGGAGAAATAATACTGGTTCACAGCTGGAGGGATACACTTCTCTCACATGCTCATCTTTCTGGAAGAAGAAGGGCTATTTACCTTCCCTCTTCATCTCTTGGGTAAGTGATCACAATATTGGTTCTCAACTTACCTGCTGATCAGAAACATTAGTCCCAATTGAATCCGTTTGTGCAAATACAGAGGCTGGGGGTTCATCTCCTAGGTCAAGCACTTCTTGCTGTAAGCATTGGTGAAGCTCAGACATTGAATTCTTCATCCCAGTAAGAATATCTTCCTTTCTCTGACACAGCTTGATGATTTCTTCTTTTACAGCTTCCATTTCTCCCTAAAGAGGAACAACATTTGTAATCAGACATTTCTCTTAGTTAACCAAATGGTAATGTAACAGATGACACTTGTGATACATCTTACTGGGACTGGGACTGGATCTGTTTGCCCTTTTTCCTTTCTCAGGGCTTTGGGACAGTTCCCCATCGTTACTGCAGGAGACGTCCAGACACATACAAAACAACAGCAACAGATTCAGCTCAGGACAGCACTTGATACCTATAATGCATAAGTTGGTAGTCTGGAAACAAATGTGAAAGGCTGGATAAATGAATTTAACTAGGTCTTGCATAGCCATGGGGATATGAGTTTCCCTCAGGACAGAGGGAATGCAGCTGAGTTACATTACTCTGTGAGTCAAAGCAGGTTATGTTACTTCCAACTACCTTCTCTGGAAACCTGACACAGAACAGTTGGGATAGCCTAGATGAGAGCAAATACAGCTAGGAGTAATTCAGGGCTAAGTCTTCTTTGCAGAAGCTGATCTAAAAGAAGCAAATATAAACCATTTGGAGGGTTTTAGTGACACAGCTAGGTACTAGAATTTTCCCATATCTTTGAGCGTGATACCAGAGCAATGGTCCTCAAGAAAGTACAAGGAAAATATTTAATGTTCTGCAGGGATTAAACAATAACTCAAGTAACTCAGCACTAACAAAGAGGGAAATAAATCTGTCTTGCTTTCCCCCTTGGCCATGACTATTGCTCTAGAGCCTTTTGTTAGGGGCCTTCCCTTACCATTTGGTCACCAGGTAAGCAAAGAAAGCACAAGCAGTAACAAACCAAGACAGGACAAGGAATGAAATGACTCACCTCCTTCATTACTGAAAGTGCTAAAGCTCTTTGAAGCTTTATGGCTTTGAAGCACTATGGCTTGATCAGAAAACTGAGAAATGGCTAAAAATCCCAATGCAGACTGGGATCAGTCCATCAGAGCAAGCATTGATGCTAGGCTTATAATAATAACAGCATTGATTCCAGAGTCTGCTCTATCATAGTGTGAATAAAGCTAAAGAAGTAATAAACTGTGACAGATGAAAGCAGTAAGACTGCTGGTTTTGTCTCAAATACAGCTTCCTTTGTCAGCAATGCTAGCATGGCTGCATGTCTAGGAAGGTGGAGGCAGGAAACCCAGCAGATTTTCAACAGTTGTGGAAAATCTACTCAGACAATGATGCTTTTTCCTTTTATACACTGGAAAACACAAGGTGAAATTTTCCAGAGGTAAAAGCAAGAAATAGTCATTGGAACAAGGAGATGGCCATCTATGAGAATTTACTATATATTTATAAACGTTCACTAAGAATAGTATTTCTGTTGCTTTATTGCAGAAGCAGATTACACCATAAATTTACCAGCTACCGCTCTGCAAACTTAACTAGCCAAAAAAAACCTCCTCAGAAACCAAATCTTTATAGACATCACTTCCACATTTAAAGACCCCCCAGTAAGATGGGCGATTCCATTGCCAATCCTATCAATGAAATGCTACAACTGTGAAACAGATTTTCTTCTAAAACAAGAGATATTAAACAGAAAGACCTATACTCAAAGACAAAAACAAGTAATAATCAGGAAATGAGTCATGCTTAGTACTAGCATCAAGTCTCTAACATCCAACCTGAGAGCAGAGCAGCTATGTACTTAGGAGTTACCAAGTGATTATAGTTATTAAGCAAGTACAATGTATGTTTATTAACTTTATTGTGACTGACTGTAAAAAGCTGAGCATTTCAGAGGCACTTTATGAATAGTTATTATACTTAATAAGTCATTTCCTGACTTCTGCAGGGCTGTCTTTAAAACACATCTCATTTTTGCATTAAATAAGCAATTCATCCATTACAGAAAGCAGCCAACTGCAGGGAGAGAAACAGTGTGTTATCAGTTGATGAAAACACAGCATGTCAGCGAGGACAAGGAAAGGAGTTTAAAGAATCTAACCCTAGCTAGAATCACATGAAGTACCATTGCACGGTCAGTGATCAGAAAGGGACACAGTGCTCTCTTCATGCACTACCCCAAGCTGCTACCTCAGTAATGTGAACTGCCACGTTAGCCGGATGAGGAGCACAGGCAAACAACAATTCTGCATATTGCTTCACCAAAATTTTCACTTTTCACTTTAGATTTTTACTGGAAGTTGATAAGGGTACAAATGCATATCAAAATCAACAAGGAATATAATATGAAAGACACGCTCAACTTGCAAACTAATAATAATTATATCTCCTCGTATATAGCAACTTATGCAAGTGAAGTCACACCACGGTATTCAGTTGCCTGCTTGATTGCATCAGGGAGGGGAAGCACACTCCTATTTCTCAGTGCTACCTGTTGTCACGAGTAGCCTTAGAACAAGTAACAGACATAAGAGAGAAAACAACGAAACCCACCTCTGGATAAGAAGTCTTCTGAGCCAGTGGCTGATTTTCATGTGATATTTCAACCAAGTGGTTCTTTAAGAATTGTTTCCGCTTTTCAATTTCTTGCTCGCATTCTTCTGTTTTCTTTAAAGCTTCCTGTGACATTATAATCATCATAAATAATTTTGAATTTACTTGGATGTAAACAAACTAGTCAGTAATGCAACTAACTTGCATCAAATAGAACTCAATCCTCTTTACAATCTGTAGTTACATGTAAAAAGAAACTGTGTTTTTCCTCCTAACTTTGCAGAACTCCATCCTCACAAAGTTTATTCACTTGCTAGAGACAAACAAACTCTGCTCTATTCATAAGCAGTACGGTGGGGAATTCTGCCTCGGAGCATACCTTTGCTTACTCTAGAGTAGGACTGAATCTAAAACGCAAAGTGGAACATATTTAATCACATTCACTACAATTTAGAAAAGGTTGAAAATAAGAAGAAATTACATGTTCGGTCCTTGTTCTCTGTTTCATATCGAGTTAGAAAGCCTACCTGTTTTTCACTGGTGCTCAAGTCTTTATTGCCAGCTAGTTCTGCACTGACCAAAATTGAACTGTGCTGTACGCCAGGCAGAAACTGCAGCTCAGAAGATAAGCCAACCACAGTTTCTAAAAATTTGAATACTTCCTATAAAATGATAAGTATTTCCACTATGTGTGAGCTTCCTCTTCTTACATTACTTACAGAAAGCCTACTATGTGTTATAAACAGCCAAATTTACTTTTATTCATTTGACAGTGACAGAAAAATCTCACCAATCCCCATGCTTCATTGTTCATGCAGAAATCAGCAATCTCCCCATACACCTTGCTAATGTTTGTCAGCCACAGCCTGACACAATCACTCAGGTAACTAAGAAACTATACATATAAGAATATTTTGTGAATACATTTCATTCACGAAACATTTGGTGGTTCTGTTTTCCAACCTCTGGGCTGCGAATCAAAGAATATATATGGAGTATTCCTCAGGTACAAAAGGTGAAGAAGAAAATGCAATTACCAACAGGCTTAAACTTACAGCCTGGGAGGCTGATAACCTTGTCTGCAAAGCGTTCACAGACTTGACCTTTCAGAGCAAAGTGTCTCTCTGGCTATGAACAACAACAACAATCCCTCCCAATAAAACACATACTACTAAGATTCTGCATGATTTTATTTTTTTTAACTTACAGGTTTCAAAAGGAAGAAAGAAGTATTTTCCCTGCTTTAAAAAATGCCAAATTGAAGAGGAAGATATTTAATTGTAGACTAAAAAAAGTAGGTCTTCTCCTGCTCAATTTTGACAAGAAACTAACAGTCCTTCCAAAAGAGAGATTCCCTTACCCATTCCTACACTCTCACATTCACGTGACTGTTCAATAACAAGTAAAATGTGTAATATCTCAAATTTCCTTGACTAACTAAAAAATACTAATACTCTATATACAGACTCCTATTTCCTCTCTCAAAAAATGCAAAAAAAAACCTTACATATCCTTTTTCTTAATTTAACATAAATCGTACCATATTTGTGGGACTGAATGTCTACATAGAAGTGATGCCTCTCTCTTGAGTTACTTCATGCTTAAGTTTTGCTCTTTACTTTTCCTATTGAGTAGAAAACCTAACCATGGAAAAGAACCAGCTGCCAGTAGCATGAGGGCAGGCACTAAAAAAAAACACAGTAAAACTTCAAATACGCAAATACTGCCACTCCCTTGCACAGAAAACTGATAAAGCTGCTGTGACTTCCAGGTACTCTTCCTGATGTGCAGTGTGCTCCAGGTGATCCTGCTTGGCAGGGGTTTGGACTAGATGATCTTCAGAGGTCCCTTCCAACCTCGGCCAGTCTGTGATTCTGATGGTGTTATTTAGGTAGTGATAGGTGTGGTACTTGACTGGCCAATAAAAAAATGAAGGCAACATTCAACACACGTATAAGCCACCTAAAATCCCACTCCAAAGCATTTGCAGACCCTGTTACAGGTTTTGTTTCCGTTATACTTTTACAGGTGTTACACTACAACTTAATTACACAGAAGTTACTAGTGCAAGATCCTGTTGCATCATCGATAGCAAATATGTGCAAACACATCCAAACGCTAAAATGTCAAACTGATCCTCAGGAAAAAAAAAAAAAAAAAAGAGATCTGCATGGGTAGCTTGTCTCCACTTTGGTTTCTTCTCGGAATACTTAGTACCTTTATAATGGAGCATTAAAAAATGCCATCCTTTAATAGGCTTATCCTTTGTTACGTCTTAGGTGGTGATAGACTTTTATTGTAGTACTGCTGCCTTCGACTCACTCAATAGGACTGGAAAGTCTTTTTTGCACAGTTTGATATCCCTGCTGCCAAGAATTGTAATTTTTCCAATCTGTTTTCTCACAAAGAAATTTCACTCAGCTACAGATTGTTGGATATGTGTAAGATAAAGGCAAATGCTGAGCAAAAATGATTACAGCTATTCCAAAAAGGCGAAAAATACAAACCTTGGCCTAATGCTCTATATAAATGACTTAAGAGTCTCATGATAATACTTTGTAATTGCAAAGCACCCTGATTCCAACAGCTTAAAAGTGTTTTGAAATTCTTGAATATTTAATCTGGTAACTCCTTCTCAGAAACGTGTGTATTTAACTACATCTATTTTTCAGACATAAGTAGTTATGGACTAAAAACCCAAAATGTTTAATACAGATCCATGGAGTCATTACTTTTATTCAACTCCAGGTGTGCATGTCTGTAGCATGCATGCAAGCATGTAGCACGCCTGCGTTTTCCTCCTCGTTC